>NC_083317.1:64045410-64367698 GCF_963455315.2 Globicephala melas
TCCTCCCTCTAGCATATTAGTGTCAGGGGCTTATCTACCTACCAGCAGTCTGGCACTAGTCCTGAAACCCCTGCACAGCCAGCCATTCAGGAACCAAGCCCTGCCCCCAGCAGGTTGGCACCAGCCCCAGGCCCTCCCCACACCCACTTGGACCCTGCCATGCCCACCAGTGGGCCAGCAGCCACCAAAGGAGGCAGGGTCTGGCAGTCAACCAGTCCAGGGGTCAGCTCCATCTACTTTCATGCCCACAGTAGTTGGCCCTACCATAATAGAAAGGCCCATGCAGCCTACTAAGGGGGCACGCCTAAAGCATACAGCTCTGGTGACCAGAGAGGAGTGTGCTGCTGGACCCTAAAGGACATCTCCTGTATTAAATCTCTTCTCCAAGACTGGGAAACATAACTGACTGACCTAATACATAGAAATAAACACAGAGAATTAGGCAAAATGAGGAGGCAGAGGAATGTGTTCCAAACAAGGAAGGAACAAGACAAAGCCTCAGAAAATGAACTAAACAAAATGGAGATTAGCCATCTACCTGACAAATAGTTCATGGTAAAGACCATAAAGGTTCTCAACAAACTCAGGAGAAGAATGGATAAACAGAGTGAGAATTTTAACAAAGAGTTAGAAAATATAAAGAAGAACCAGACAGAGCCGAAAAATACAATAACTGAAGTAGAAAGTACATTAGAAGGAATCAACAGTAGATTAGATGATACAGAGAAGTGTTTCAGTAAGCTGGAAGACCGAGTAATGGAATTCACCCAAACTGAACAGAATTTTTTTTCTTTTTTAATGAGGATAGTTTAAGAGCCTCTGAGACAATATCGAGCATACTAGCAGTTGCATCATAGGAGTCCCAGAAGGAGAGGAGTGGGAAAAGCGGGCAGAAAACATATTCGATGAAATAATAGCTGAGAATTTCCATACTCTGGAAAAGGAAACAGACATCCAGGTCCGGGAACACAGAGAGTACCAAATAAGATGAACTGAAAAAGTCCACGCCAAGACACATTATAATCAAAATAGCAAAAACTAAAGACAGAGAATCTTAAAAGCAGCAAGAGAAAAGCAACTAGTCACATAAAAAGGAACTCCTATAAGACTATCAGTTGACCTTTCAGCAGAAATTTTGCAAGCCAGAAAGAACTGGCATAATACATTCAAAGAGATGAAAGTGAAACCTAAAATCCAAAATACTCTACCCAGCAAGGCTATAATTCAGATTTGAAGGAGGGATAAAGAGTTTTACAGACGAGTGAAAGCTAAGAGTTCAGCACTCCACTGGCTTCAAAGAAATGTTCAAGGGACTTCTCTAAACAGAAAGAAAAGACCATAACTAGATATGTCAAAATTAGGAAAGGAAAAAATATCATTGGTAAAGGCAAACATAAAGGAAAGGAGAAAAGTTTAAAAGACAAAAGTTGTAAAAATCATCTATATCCACAATCAATAGTTAAGATATGCACAAAACAAAAAGATGTAAAATATGATGTCAAAACATTAAACACGGGGTGGTGGAATAAAAGTATAGGGTTATTAGAATGTGTTTGAACTTAAGATATCATCAACTTAAAATAGTCATATTTATATGTTATTATATGTGAATCTCATGGTAACCACAAACAAAAAGAAAAATATTCAAACATAACATCGAAGACAGTTATCAAATCACAAGGAAAATGAGCAAAAGAATAAGAAAGGAACATAAAGAACTACAAAACAACCAGAAAACAACTAAAAAATGACAATAAATACATAATGTAAATAAACTAAATCCTCCAATAAAAAGACCTAGAGTGGCTGAATGGATAAAAAACAAGACCAATACATACATGCTGCCTACAAGAGACTCAATTCTGATCTAAAGACACACAGAGACTGAAAGTAAGGAGATGGAAAAAGGTATTCCATGTAAATGGAAATGAAGAGTAAGCTGGGGTATAATCCTTATATTAGACAAAATTGACTTTAAAAAACAAAGACTGTAATAAGAGACAAAGAAGGACATTACTTAATGATTAAGTGATCAATCCATAAGAAAATATAACATTTGTAAATATATATACACCTAACAGAGAAGCACTTAAATACATAAAGCAAATATTCACAGACATAAAAGGAAAAAGTAATAATAGTAGGGAACTTTAACACCCCACTTACATCAATAGATCATCCAGACAGTAAATCAATAAGGAAATACTGGCTTTAAATGACACATTAGAGAAAATGGACTTAATAAATATATAAAACATTCCATCCAAAAGCAGCAGACTTAGGACATTACTTAATGATTAAGTGATCAATCCATAAGAAAATATAACATTTGTAAATATATATACACCTAACAGAGAAGCACTTAAATATATATAGCAAATATTCACAGACATAAAAGGAAAAAGTAATAATAGTAGGGAACTTTAACACCCCACTTACATCAATAGTCAGATCATCCAGACAGTAAATCAGTAAGGAAATACTGGCTTTAAATGACACATTAGAGAAAATGGACTTAATAAATATATAAAACATTCCATCCAAAAGCAGCAGACTATACATTCTTTTCAAAGGCACAGGGAACAATCGCCAGGATAGATTACATGCTAGGCAACAAAACAAGTCTTAATAAATTTAAGATTGAAATCATATCATGCATTTTTCCAACCACAATGCTATGAGCCTAGAAATCAACCATAAGGAAAAAACTTGCAAAAAACACAAAAACATGGAGGTGAAACAATATGCTGCTAAACAGCTAATAGGTCAATGAAGAAATCAAAGAATAAATTAAAAATAGCTGGGGACATATGAAAATGGAAACACAATAATCCAAAGTTTACAGGATGCAGCAAAAGCAGTTCTAAGAGAGAAGTTTATAGCCACACAAGCCTATCTCAAGAAAAGCAAAATCTCAAATAGATGATCTAACCTTACACAGAAAGGAACTAGAAAAAAAAGAACAAAGCCTCAAATTAGTAGAAGAAACTAAATAAAAAAGATCAGAGCAGAAACAAACAAGTTAGAGACAAAAAAAAACAATAGAAAAGATCAATGAAACTAAGAGCTGGTTCTTTGAAAAGATAAATAAACCTTTAGCTAGACTCATCAAGAAAAAAAGGGAGGGGGGCCTAAATAAATAAAACTATAAGTGAATGAGAAGTTACAATCAACATTGCAGTAGTACAAAGGATCATAAAAGATTACTACAAACAATTATACACCAATAAAATGGACAACCTAGAAGAAATGCATAAATTTCTAGAAACATACAATTTCCCATGACTGAATCAGGAAGAAACAGAAAATATAAACAGGCTGATTATCAGTATTAAAAATGAATCAGTAATCAAAAAACACCCAACAAACAAATGTCCAGAATGAGATTGCTTCACAGGCGCATTCTACCAAACATTTAAAGGAGAGTTAACATGTATACTTCTCAAACTTTTCCAAATAATTGAAGAGGAAGGAATGCTTCCAAACTCATTCTATGAGGCCAGCTTCATCCTGATATCAAAACCAGACAAAGACACTATGAAGAAAGAAGATTATAGGCCAATATCACTGATAAACATAGATTCAAAAATCCTCAACAAAATATTAGCAAACCAAATTCAACAATACATTAAAAGGGTCATATACCAAGATCAAGCAAGATTTACCTCAAGGATGCCAGGATGGTTCAATATCAATCCAGGTGATTCACCATATTAACAAATTGAAGAATAAAAATTATATGATCATTTCAATAGGTGCAGAAAAAAGGTTTTGACAAAATTCAATGTCCATTTATGACAAAAACTTCTCAACAAAGTAGGTGTAGAGGGAACATACCTCAACATAATAAAGGGCATATCATACTCAATGGTGAAAAGCTGAAAGCATTTTCTCTAAAATCAGAAACAAGTTAAGAATGCCCACTCTCACCATTTTTGTTCAACAAAGTATTGGAAGTCCTAGTCACAGCAACCAACAAGAAAAAAATAATAAAAGGAATTCAAATTGGAATTAAAGAAGTAAAACTGTCATTGCTTGCAGATGACATGATACTATATATAGAAAATCCTAAAAATGCCATCAAAACTATTAGAACTAATAAATGGATTCAGTAAAGTTGCAGGATAGAAAATTAATATACATAAATCTATACACTAACATTTCTACACACTAACTACAAACTATAGAAAGAGAATTAAGAAAACAATCCCATTTATAATTGCATCAAAAAGAATAAAATGGGTTAAGAATAAATCTAACCAAAGAGATAAAAAAACATGTACTCAGAAAATTATAAGACATCAATGAAAGAAATGGAAGACAACACAAACAAATGAAAGATACATCGTGCTAATGACCTGGAAGAATTAATATCGTTAAAATGACCATACTATCCAAGGCAATCTACAGATCCAGTGTAATCAGCACACCAATGGCATTTTTCACATAACTGGAACAAAAAAATCTAAAATTACTATGGAAACACAAAAGACCCCAAATAGCCAAAACAGTTTTGACAAAGAAAAACAGAGCTGTGAGGCATCATGTGCCCAGATTTTAAACTATACTACAAAGCTAAAGTAATCAAAACAGTATGGTACTTGCACAAAAATACACATAGTTCAATGGAATAGAATAGAGAGCCCAGAAATAAGTTCACATTTACATGATCAATTAATCTATAACAAAGAAGGTAAGAACATACAATTTGGAAAAGGCAATAAATGTTGGGAAACCTGAACAGCTACATGCAAAGAATCAAACTGGACTACCTTCTCACACCATATATAAAAATATCTCAAAGTTGGTTAAAGACTTAAATGTAAGACTTGAAACCATAAATTTCCTAGAATAAAACACAGCTCTTTGACATTGATCTTAGTAATATTTTTTGGACATATCTTGTCAGGCAAGGGAAGCAAAAGCAAAAATAAACAAATGGGATTACATCAATTAAAAAGCTTTTGCACAGCAAATGAAATATCCAGTAAGAGGTTAATATCCAAAATATACAAAAACTCATACAACTCAATGTAAGCAAACAAAAAAAAGCATTACTAAATGGGCAGAGGACCTGAATAGACATTTTTCCAAAGAGTACATACAGATGGCAAACAGATACATGAAAAGATGCTCAACATCACTAATCATCAAGGCAATGCCAATCAAAACCACAATAAGATACTACCTCATACCTGTAAGAATGGCTATTATCACAAAAGATAACAAATAACAAATTTCAGCAAGCATGTGGAGAAAAGTGAACACTTGTGCACTGTTGCTAGAATTGTAGATTGGTGCAGCCACTATGGAAAACAGTATAGAGATTCCTCGAAAAATTAAAAATAGAATTACCATATGATCCAGCAATTTCACTCTAGGTATTTATCCAAAGTAAATGAAAATACTAATTCAAAAAGATATATATACCCCTATGATTATTGTAGCATTATTTACAATAGCCAAGATTTGGAAGCAATCTAAGCATCCATTAACAGATGAATGGGTAAAGCAGATGTAGTATATATATACATATATATGTATGTGTGTGTGTGTGTGTGTGTGTATGTATGTGTGTGTGTGTATATATATATATATATATATATATATATAAAATGGAATATTAGCCATAAAAACAAATGAAACCTTGTCATTTGTGAAAGCATGGGTGGATCTAGAGGGTATTATGCTAAGTGAAATAAATAACACAGAGAAAGTAAAATACTGCATGATTTCACTTATACGTGGAGTCTAAAAAACAAAACAAACAAATCAAAATGAAAACAGACTTATAGATACAGAGAGCAAATGGGTGGTTGCCAGAAAGGAGGGGTGTGGGGGTGAGCAAAATAGGTGAAGGGGATTAGAGATATAAATTTCTAATTATATAATAATAAGTCATGGGGATATAATACACAGCATAAGGAATGTGGTCAATAATATAGTTATAACTTGGTATGAAGACAGATGGTTACTAGACTTATTACACTGATCATTTCACAACGTAGGTAGATATCTAATCATTATGTAGTACACCTGAAACTAACAATATTGTACATCAACTATATTTCAATAAAATGAAAGGTAGTGGATAGTCAGAAGAGGATATAGAATACAGAAAAAGCAAGAAGCAGCTGAGTCAGGTTAATGGTGAAGCACTAGATTAAAGATTCTTTAACATCTTTTGCTAAAATTCCTGGAGCCTCTGGGATCTGGTTCCCATATCCATAAGGTGTCTCTTCTAAAGTTTGTTTTCTTTCCGTTTTCTAATTATTTGACTTTTTCTATGTTATTTTTACATACCTACTTACAATACACCCCACACTTTTTGTGGGTACAGAATTGAAAACATATACTCTGGCATTTCCTGCTTCCGGTGTTGCTGTTGAGAAGTCCACTGCCACGTTGATTCCCTATCACTTGCTTGAATCTTAATTCTTTACCCTCTAGAAGAGAGTCTTCTTTTTTCCTAGTGTACTTATATTTCATGATAATGTGTCTTAGTATGGGTCTTTTAAAAATTGTTGCCTGGGTTCTCAGTGACTTCCTCATTTTGGAAAGTTGTGTCCTCTGTTATGACTTTTGTTTGTTGCATTCTTTCTTTAATAGTTTTTGCTCTCTGTTTTCTAATTCCTATTTCAGGAATTCCTCTTTATCAGATGTGTGACCTGCTGGATTGAACCCCTGTTTCCTTCCTATTGTGTTCCATTTTCTATGTATGTCTTGTTATTCTATTCCTGGAAAGATTTTTCACAATTTTATCTTTCAAGTTTTCTATAAAAAGCTAGAAAAAAAACATATATATATATCACTTCTACTATCATAGTTTTAAACTCCCTCTGTTCTTTTTCCTTCCCTCCTTCTCTCCTTCCTTCCCTCCTTCCTCCCTTTCCTTCTTTATTTCTTAAGAACCTCTTATTTCTGCTTTGTAACTACAATATTCCTCTTAAAATCTTGATTATATCCATCACAGATATAAAAGAAAAATGTTTTCTTCTCATTTCTCCATCATCTCTCTGGCAGAGGCAGAGGTGGTGGCAATAACTGCAATAGTTTTGGGTCTCTGAATCATAGCTGGACGGGCAACTTTTGAAACCAAAAGTCCAGTGATGGAACACTTTCTCCAGCATGTCTATAAACTTGTCAGCACCTAGTTCCCTTTATTAGATATTTCTGCTTGTCATACCTTGGATATTTTCTGTTTCCTACGTTGGGCCCTAGTTGATACACTAAATATAGACTGAAGCTAAAAAAGAAGATGAAGGTACAATTGTGTTTAGGAGTGAGTAATGAAGGTGGAGAGACAGAGAGAGATGACCTTGAATTATGGACAGAGAGGTGGTGGTTTTTCCTGTTTGTGAGAATATATGGTTTAAATTTAAAAGCAAAAAAAAAAAAAGAAGTAAATATTTTTAAAATCTTGAATTTGCTTTCTGTAGAAATAACAAGTAATAGAAAGGAAATGAACATTTATGTTTATGCTCAGAAGGCTGGACATAACAATAAATTAAGAAACTGAGCACTTCCTAGTGACTGTCATACATTTCTAGGGATAGATCTTTTCCTATGTATATCTCCTTTGGTTGTTTCTAATCATTATACATTTTAGGTAAAATGTAGTGGCCTCCTTTGTTTTTAAACTCATTCTTTTGAATAATATTATTCAAGTGAGATGGGAGACAATAAAAAAAAAAAAGGACCAACACAAAATATGTAAGTAGGTAATGACAAATACTTTGAGGAAAAGTAAGCCAGGTAAAAAGATGGAGCATGATTTTGAGTGTTATATTTTAAAAGGCTGGTCATGGAAGTCCTCTCTTGAAGAGGTGGTATTTTAAGCAGGGACCGAATGATGTAAGGGAACAACAAATGAAAATATTTGGAAGAAGAGCATTCCAGGCAGAAAGAACAGGAAATGCAAAAAGTCTTAGATAAATGCCTTTAGTTAAGCTGAGAAACATCAAGAAGGCCGGGGTAGATGCAGCCTGGTCAGAAGGGGAGGAGCCCTTCAGGGAAACAAACAAGTAGGACTTAGTTGGCCATGGAAAGATTTTGGTTTCTATTTTTAGTGTGATAGGAAACTATTGAAGTGTTTTGTGGGAGTGACTAACATGATTGGATTCAGGTATTTTAACCATCTCTCTGGCTGCTGTACGGAAAATTGAGTATAGCAGGGGAAGATGAATTAGGAGGTGGTAGCCTTTGAGGTAGTGAGAAATAAAAAGATTTGGTTGAGGTTTTTTAGGGGAGAACCAACAAATCTTGCTAAATAGCGGTCATGCATGAAAGAAAACGAGAAGTCAAAATGAGAGCAAGGTTTTTGACTTCAGCAGCTAGATGACGAGTGGTGCCAATTACCATATTAGGAAAATGTGCAGAGAAGCAGTTTTGAGGAGAGGGGATTTAAGACATTTTTCCAGTCATGTTGAGTTTGATATTTGCTTGTTAGATGTTCAAGTTGAAATGTTGAACAGGCAGAGATATATGAGCTTGGAATTCTTAATTTATTGAGAAATCAGTTTTTCTTCAAAGCATTTATATTTACTAAAATAACACAAGTGTTATGAATATACTAAGGACGAGTATTTGTGGTAAGGGAGAGAATTGTTTGTCTTGTTTGAATGTTTATACACTTTTTGTCTAATCATAAAATTAAATATATGATTATCATGGAAAATTATGAAGCTATATAGAAGCATAAAGAAAAAATCATAATATTACCATTGAACATCACTATTTGTATTTCTGTATATTTCCTTCTGGTGATTTAATATTATATGGTGAGTATTTTCTGATTGATCAAATATTCACTGGAAACATTTTATCACTATACAATAAGAGCTACAATAATTCAGTAATTAAGTTATTAGTGCAATAATCAATGGTTCAATGAACTGGATAAGGCCTCTGAAACAGATTATAGACCAGTATGAAAATTTAATTTACGGCAAAGGAACCTCACTTACCAAGAAGGAATGTATTCAACAAATCGAGCCATAATCTTATCTCACAGCCTAACCCAATATTAAAGGTAAAATTATTAAACCATAAATATTTAACCCTCTGTGAGTCTACTCTTGCCCTCCTTAGCTTTTTCTCAACAGAGAATACCTTTCAAATATGTCAGATGATGTCACTCCTTTGTTCAGAAGTTCCTTTAAGCTCCTTTAAGTCTGAAGTTCTGCAAATGGTACATAAGATATTACATAAGCTGACCCCTGTTCTCTCTGTCCAACCACTTTCCTCCTCTACTCTCCTCCCGCTCAGCTAGCCTCACCATCCCTCAGACACACCAGCATTCTCCCACCTCAGGGTTTTTACGCCTGCTGTTTGCTCTGTCTACAATGTTTCCCCCGGATGTCCCCACGGCTTGCTCAATCATTTCCTTCAGGCCTCTCTTCACATGTCACCTTAGTTGGAGTTCTTCCCTCATCATTCTATTCAAAATAATAACTGATAACCTCCATTCTTTCCCACTGTGCCCTTCCTCCAAGATTCTCTTTCATTCTTAACTTCCTTTATTATTCCACATCAAACTTACTGCTACCTGACCTACTGTATATTTGTTTATAGACTGTCTTCTCTCATTAGAATATAAGCTTCACAAGGACAGAGACTTTATTTTTTCAGTTTTACCCCAGTACATTACCTGACATATATTAGGCATTCAATAATTTTTTGTTGTATGAATAAATTACTGGGTGAGTGAATTAATTTAGGATGAAATGAAGGCCAATATTAGCTGATCTTTTTCTGAACACAAGTGAAATAAATGAATCGAAAGAGAAAGTAAGACTTTCCAAAAAAGCCCAATCAGTTTTATAAATCAAACAATACAAATCTATTTTCTATTTTCTTATTCCTCTTTTAACTGCCACCCCCCCAAAAAAAGAAGAAAAACAGGAAAGTACAAGTCTGAAGAGGGTTTTGGTTTTTCTCTGTTGTAATTCAGCCTGATTTATCTGCTAAACTCTCAGGAGGGAAACTATGGAATCCCGAGCACCAAACAGAGGGAGAAAATGGGTAGTAAATGGATGAAACGATAGTGATGAGATCAGAGAACAAAACAAAACAAAGCCATGCCACAGCTGACCATGCTGAACCCGCGGTTGCAGACTCTACAAATATTGCCAATGGTAGAGGGAAAGAAATGGTATTTTAAACCCAACTGTAATCCCCCTCTATTTTCCATTGCTCTGGAAAAGCAGTGCTTACAATGACTTTCTCTATGCTTCCCATGTGGGATTTAGGCACTGTTGTAACCTTTGTGCTGTTCATTGTGAGGCTACAAAAGTACAGTTCCACTACATTTAAGCCACTTTGTAAGGGGAAATACGGCTGTCAGTTCAGGTGGCTTTAAGCTGCCAGAGCTTGGGAAATAAAACCAACTCATCTCTCTTCAAAATACCCACATGATAAGAGAAGCTGACAGATATTAGTTCTGTCTTCCTGTAATAAACTCTTCCCATGCAATGTAGTAGTCTCAAGGAAGTGCACATTGAATCAACTGTGGAACCTTAAAAAGTACTGCCCTCACCCCAGGTTTTGGCCTGATTTGTAAATGCTCCCAGGTGATTCTAATGTGCAGCCAAATTGAGAACCATTGCTATAGACTTTTCTTTTCCTTTCTTTTCTTTCTTCTTCTTCCTTTTATTTTTTTCTTTATGGTTTGCCTACCCAGAATAAATTTTCTATTTCCTATGATATCTAAATTCTAAATTTTGGTTCAGAGTTTTGCTCTTATTCATTTAGGAAACTGTGAGAAAAAACTGACTTCTCCCAGCTTCAAGGCCGAACCTTCTTGGCTTGTGTTAATCAGCCCATTCTATTGCCCTGTCCACAGTCCCTGGTCCAGGAATCAGCAAGTAATAGGAACAGCCGAGTTAGGATGGATTTCAGGACACTTCCTTAGATTAGAAGTCTGTGTTAAGAACATTTTCTTCCTTCCTCAGGACAATGTAGGAGGTAGATGTGAAGCCAGGAACCAGCACAGGTATTTTTCTCCAGAGGAGAAGCAGCCCAAGGATGTGATCTTTACTTAGAAGGGGACACAGCCAGGGAAATTGCAGAGAAATTGCCAGAGTCACAATCTTATGGTTACTCTCAAGTCCATCCCATTTCTGGGATTCCAGTTAGATAAGCCAATAAAGCACCTTTTTATTGAAGTCAATTGGAATTGCAATGTAGCTAAAGTACTCTAACAGATTTACCCTGACATTCTGTTTTTCTCCCTGCCTCTCTTAAACCTGGGCCAATTGTTAACGGAAGATGCCAAAATCCTCATTCAGTATTTACAGGGGACTGAAGCAGTCTTGCTAATCATTTTTCATGATCACCTTCCTAAAATAAAGTAAATCCTAATGTAAGCAAGATATTCTTTGTGTGATTTGAAATGGAAGTGCTAGCTTCTGGGAACTATATGGGGTTAACTGCTATAACAACTGCAGGAAAAAGTACTTCTATTTCATACTGTTTCTTTTTCAGTGGCTCAACAATAAACAAGTTGCCTCTGCTGGCAAATCAATAATCCTTGAGTGGATGATTCACAGGAATACTGTATGAGTAACTGTAAGTTCAGTTACAATACTGGAATGAAAGAAAAGCATGGTCCATGGCCACAAGTTGTTTATTATTTAATGGAGCAGTTCTCCAATCTGCTTTCCTATGTGAAGAAACTTCAAGGAGTCATGTCTATGTCTTACCTAATTTCCTATCTATTCTGCCTTTAGAATGTTATACCAAAGCACACTAATGCAGATAGCTTGTAGTCTCTTTGATCCACGATCCTTTCTAGACAGTAATCTTTTCACTAGATCCAACAAACTCATGACTTTGCCAGCCTGGAACTGAAATTACAAACATAATAAGTGTTAAGAATCTTCCTCTCAGTTTTCCCCCTTATATCATTTTTTCTAGTTCCAGAAACTAGCACTTTTCAAATCACCAGACATAGTTCTCCTGTGTATCATCATCTAGTGATGTTTCATTAAGTTTTATCTCAAACTGACCTCTTTCAGAGGTCAAATTTTCCCATTTATATGCATAAGAAACTGAAATTTTTATGATTCCATAAATTAATCTGACCAAAAAACCCATATTCTTCAAGGAATTCTGAATTTTGATTAAAAATATAGCCTTCAGATATATTCCTAGTTTCTTGTGGAATCAAATCATTTGGATTTCATAGGCTGATTTCAGTCAAATTGACAAAGAGGCAGAAGTCTCAGAGACATATTGAGTTTTCTTGTAGGCAGCCACCCATGAAGTTAAAATCCAGGGGAAATCAAATTTCTTTAGTTCAGTCATTTGCCTCCAGTAATGACTTGCTTTTACACCAGCCATAACATTTCTCTACGATTACAACGATTTAGAGCATTTTTGTGTATCATATTTTCACTTCGACACAGTTTTCCCTGCTTCACTGCCGAACCAATCCAATGCTCTAAGGTACTGTCAGTTCACATGAAGGGACAATCTGCAGGCTCCACTGAGTAGGTGAAATGTTCCATCATGACTGGTTACACTCAAGTTATGTCTTTACCTTTAGCTCAGAGTAGCTCTACATTTTCTCTTAAAGCTTGTGAGTCAGTCTGGACACGTTGGTTTTTAGATTGTAAGTATAGGTGAGTGTAAGAAGTGGAAAAAAAGATTTTCAGAGAGGTCACTTCTGACACATGGGTAGCACTGGAGTGGGCTTAAAAATGCATATACCACCCCGACTCCCACCCTGACCCAATCATTTTGCTGATAGGCCCTATGATGCTTCATAAGAGACTAATACTTGGGCTTTAATATCATGAGGTCTGGTCCAGCCAGGAAAGGAGCCCAAATACCTCTCACGAGGTTTTACAGACTTGTGGTTTTTGCTTTTGAAATACTTTTATTATGAAATAGAATATATACACATCTAGTAAAGTGCATGAAATGTATTTTCAGTTTAGTAAATAAACAACACTCATGTAAATGTTACATAGGTCAAGCAAAAGAATATTATCAATATTCCAGAACATGTGTCTCTTCCTACCATTCCCTCCCCTTTGAGGTAATGGTTATCCTGACACTAATAATATTCAATTCCTTGTTTTCTTTAGTTTTAGTTCTTGTTTATGCCTCCCCAAGCAAAATACTTTACTTTTGCTTGTTTTTAATACTATATAAATGGAGTCAGGCTGTGTGTATTTTCTATTATTTGCTATTTTTCTTTCACTATAAAGATTGTAAGTTTCACCATATTGATGTATATAGAACTATTCATTAATTTTCACTGCTGTATAATATTCATTATTGATATTGCAAATTGTTTATCCATTTTGCTATTAAAGTACTCTTTGGATTTTGGAAAATTTGAAAAATGCTGCTTTGAACATTCTTATATCTTATTTCTTGTTGCATATCAGAATGCAGATTTGTAGAGTACACACTTAGAAATGGAAAGACTAGGATATGTGTATTTTTTCAACTTTACTAGTTTTTCTCCCAACTATAGCATTGCTAGATAATGCTACACCAGTTTGCAAAATGTTGTACTAATTTCCATTCCTAAGTGATACATGAGAGTTTATGTGTGTCAACACTTGGTATAGGCAAGTATGCATTAGTATCTGCCAATATGGAGCATGTGTATTGGAATCTCATTGTAATTATAATATGCATTTCCCTCATTACTAATGAATATTCATTGTCAATTTTATCATACTTATTGATCATTGTCATAGTCTGCTCAGGCTTCTGTAATAAAATATCCTAGACTGGGTGGCTTAAACAACAGTAATTTATTTTTCAGAGTTCTGGAGGCTGGGAAATATGAGACCAAGGTGTCAGCCAGTTTGTTCCTTGGTGAGAGTCCTCTTTCTGGTTTTCAAATGGCTGCCTTCTTGCTATATCCTCTCATGATGAAGAGAGATCATTTCTTATCTGTCTCTTCTTATAAGGGTACTTATCTCATTCATGAGGGTTCCACTTTATTAACCTAATTACCTCCTAAAGGGCCCCCCCTTCCAAATACCACCACACTGGGGATTAGGTCTTCAATTAAAATTAGGCATTTTAGGAGGACACAAATATTCAGTCCATAGCACTTATTTAGATGTGCTGTTTTGTGAGGTACCGCTTCAAAACTCTTAGATAATTTTTCTGTTGAGTTATCTGCCTTTGCCACTTTGATTTTTTTGGAGGCTGTTATATATTTTGGATTCTGTTATATATTCTGGATACTTTGTTAGTTTTAAGTATTGCAAAAATCTTCTCCCACTCTGTAGCTTATCTTGTCTGTATAATGAAATGTCTTTTGATTAATGGAAATTATTAACTTAACGCTCTCCTCTTTGTACATCTTTATCATTATGGCTCTGTAATTTGTGTCTTGTCCAAGAAATCATTCCTACCCTGAGGTCTAAAGATATTCTCCTATTTCTCTCTTAAACACATTATAGTTTTTTAACTTTAAAATGTAGATCTTGAGGATCAATTTAGACCTTCAAGAATTGATTTTTCTTAATATGGTAAAAATCAAGAGTTTACTTTTAAAAAAAATATTGATAGCAATTATGCCTGCATAGTTTATTTAAATTTTGTGAGTTTTTTACACTTATCTGCAGTAATATTTGTGTAAAAAGTCAAGTATCCATTTATACTTAGTGCTGATACTAAGCTCTCTATTCTGTGTCATTGATCTACTTTTGCCAAAACCACTCTTCTTATTACTCTAGGTTTGCAATATGTAATAATAACAGAGAAAGTTCTTCTATCCTGTTTTCTTAAAAGATGTTTTTGGATATTTTTAGCTCTTTGCAATTTCATATAAATTTAAAATTCAGCTTGTTGAGATCATGACTGGAGTTTCATTGAAAGTATAAATTACTTTATGAAGAATCCATGAACACTGTGTATTTCCATGTCCTTAAGTCTTCTTTAATGTTTTTCAATAAGGTTATAAATTTTACCTGTAAGCTTTTGCATTTCTTTTATTAGATTCATTTGCAGGTTTTAGATAATTTATATGAATATATAAATGATAGATTTTTAAATATTTATTTACTAAATGTTTTGGTTGCATATAAATATACAATTGATCTTTTATTTTTAATTAATTAATTAATTATTTTTAACTCTTTTGCATCTAGTTTCCTTTATTTAGCATAGTGCTTTTAAGATTCATCCATGGAACTACATTTATCAGTAGTTTGTTCCTTTTACCACATCTTCTTAAGCCAATCATCTGTTGATGGGCACTTGGGCACAACTGATACTTTATAAGATTTTTGTATATACTGAACTTGCTAATCTCTGTCGTAAATTTGAATCATTTATTTGTACATTTTTCTAGATTCACAATCATCTCACTTACAGATAATGAGAATTTATTTATCTCAAATTCTTTTAGCTTCGCTTTTTCTTCATTGCATTGGTTGAGACCTTGCGGACAGTGATGATAATGGGGGTCTTCGCCTTATTCACAAACTTAAAAAGAAAGCTTTCAACATTTGATCATTAAATGTTTCTGGAAACTTTTATTATAGATACTCCTTATCATATTAATGAGGTTCCCTTCTACTTCTAGATCACTAAATACTTTAATTTTTTAAATCAAGAAATGGTGTTGATTTTTGTCAACTTCTTTTCCTATGTATATTGAAATGAATAACTTTTCACTGGAATGTAAATTTTTGATGGCTTAAAATGGTTAATTTTTAATGCTATATCAAATTTATCCTCCTGTGATACACTTGAGCTTGGCAGTGATGTATTATCTTTCTTATACAGTACTGTGTATTCTTGGAGTTTTCATTTGCTAATATTTTGCTTGAATTGTTGCATTTATAATTCATGATTGGTGCTGGACTTTAATTTTAATTTCTAGTCTAGTCCTCACCAGTTTATAAAAATATATTAAAGTGTAACATACACACACTAAAAAGTACATTTTTAAGTATGCAATTTTGATCTTTGTATATATATATATGTGTGTATTTACACACACACTAGTAAATTATCACCACAATCAAGATAACGAACATACACATCACTCTGAAAAGTTTCCTCATGTCCATTTTTAATCTCTCCCTTTGGCTCATCCTTAAACCCACTTCCATCTCCTGGGAACCACTGAATTACTTTCTGTCACTATGGATTAGTTTGCACTGTCTAGAACCTAGAACTTTATATAAGTAGAATTATACAGTATGTACTTTTTATGGTCTAGCTACTTTCACTCAAAATTAACTATTTTGACATTCATTTATATTGTACATATCAAGAGTCTGATATTGTTACTGCCGAATAATATTCCATTATATTGACATACCACAATTAGTTTATTCATTCATCCATTGATGGGCATTTGAGTTGTGCACAGCTTTTGACTATTACAAATTAAGGTGCTCTGAATACTGTCATATGACTATTTGTATGAATAAACATTCTAATTTCTCTAGGGTAAATATGTAAATGTTTAAAGCTGGGGTCATATGTAGGGATACATTTAACTTTTAAGAAATTGCCAAATTATTTTTCAAAATGTTTCTACCATTTTACATTCCTACCAGTACAGTAGTATACAAAAGTTCAGTTGTTCCATACCCTTGTCAAACTTGGTATTGTCAGCCTTTTTAATGTCAGCTATTCTAATAGGTGTGGGAGTGTATCACTGGTGTTTTAATTTGCCTTTCCCTAATGGCTAAAGATGCTGAATATCTTTTCATATGCTTATTTTCAATCTGTATATCACTTTATAAAGTGTCTCTTCAGGACTTCTCTGGCACTCCAGTGGTTAAGACTTGGCACTCTCAATGCAGGGGGCACAGGTTTGATCCCTTGTTTGGGGCACCAATGTCCCGCATGCTTCACTAAGATCCTGCATGCTACATGGTGTGACCAAATTAATTAATTAATTAATTAATTGACCTGACTCTTAAAAAAAAAGTGTATCTTCAAATATTCCCTTTGTTTATTCTGGCAGTTGGTTTCTTTTTTTTTTTTTTTTTTTTTATAAATTTATTTATTTTTGGCTGTGTTGGGTCTTCATTTCTGTGCGAGGGCTTTCTCTAGTTGTGGCAAGCGGGGGCCACTCTTCATCGCGGTGCGCAGGCCTCTCACTGTTGCGGTCTCTCTTGTTGCAGAGCATAGGCTCCAGATGCGCAGGCTCAGTAGTTGTGGCTCACAGGCCCAGTTGCTCCGCGGCACGTGGGATCTTCCCAGACCAGGGCTTGAACCCATGTCCCCTGCATTGGCAGGCAGATTCTCAACCACTGTGCCACCAGGGAAGCCCCGGTTTCTTATTCTTGAGTTTTGAGGATTCTTTATATTTTCTAGATACAATTCCTTTATTAGTCATGGGATTTGCAAATACTTTCTCACAATCTTTAGTGTTTTTTTCCCCATTCTACTAACAGTGTATTTCAAAGAGCAGAAATTTCGAAGTCTAATTTATTGGTCCTTTTACTTTATGGATTGTACTTTTTACTGTTTTATGAAAGGAACACTTCTTTGCCTAACCAAAGATCATTAAGACACACTCTATGTGTTCTTGAAATTCCATGGTTTTAGGTTTTATATTTAAACCTATTAGCTATTTTGAGTTAATTTTGGTATAGTGTGGGATATGAATTGAATGAAATGAATGAATATTGAGGTCTTTTTGCATCTGGATAAACAAATTTTTTAAGAACTGTTTGTTAAAAAATTTATGCTTCGCCAATGAATTGCCTCTTTACCTTTGTCAAATTTAAATAAGTATATATTAAATTTTTAAATTAACTGTGTATTTGCAAGTCTATTTCTGGACTTGATTTCGTTCCCTTGATCTATTTGTCAATTTTCACGGCAAAACCACAGTATCTTGATTACTATAATTTTAAAATAAATAAATCTTAATGTCAGGTAATATAAGTTCTACAACTTTACTCTGTATTTTCAATGCTATTTTGTCTACTTTAGATACTTTACATTTCAATATGAATGTTAAACTCAGCCTTTCGAAAAACTAGCCTACAAAAAACTCCTTATAGGGTTTTAATTGACATTACATGGAATCTATAGATCCATTTAGAGAGAAATGACAAGTTAAAAATATTGAGTCACCCAATATAGGAACACAGTATTGCCCTCCTTTTAGGGATTCCTTAATTTTTCTCAGAATTTTCTATTTTTCTGTGTAAAGGCCTTGTACATTTTTATCAGATTTATCTCTAAGTATTTGCTATTTTTGATGCTACTGTAAATGGTATTTTTAGTATGTTAACTACTGATTATTAGTACATAGAAATTCAACTAATTTTGTATGCTGATCTTATATCCTACAACCTTGCTAACCTCACATATTAGATTTATTGTCTTATTTATTTTAGAGTCCATAAGATATTTTACACAACCAATTGTGTTTTCTGTAAATTAAGACAATTTTAATTCTTCCTTTCCTACAATGTTATTTAATCTTTTTCTTATCTTTTTGGACTGACTGGAACCTCCAGTACAATGTTAAATAAAAGTAGTGAGAATGAATATCTTTACTTTGCTCATGATCTTAGGAGAAAACACTAACTTTATGCACCATTAAGAATGACATCAGCTGAAAGCTTTGGTAGATGACATTTATCCAATTCATGACATCTCTTCTACTCTTTGTTTTCTGGGAAGATTTTATCAGTAATGGATGTTGGGTTTTTCAAATGCTTTCCCTATATCTATTGAGATAATCACTTCCTTTGCTGTTGCTGTTGTTGGTGGGGGGGGGGGGGGTGGCAGTGATAGTGTGTGTGTGTGTGTGTGTGTGTGTGTGTGTGTATGTGTGCAAGTTCAGTCTTAATAAGGTCAATTACATGGATTGATATTTAAATGTCAAACCAACTTTGCATTCCTAGGATAAACCCAAATTGGTCATATTATATTATTTTCTTTATATATTGTTGGATATAATTTGCTAAAATTTTGTTGAAAATATTTCATGTATGTTCATGAGGGATACTGTTCTGTAGTCTTCTTTTCTTGTAATGTGTTAGTCTGGTTTTGCTATCAGAGTACCACCAGTCTTATAAATGATAATGGGAAACAGTCTCCTCAATTTTCTGGAAGAGTTTGTGTTTAGACATGTTTTATGGCCTGTTATGTGTTAAATATTTATAAATGATTTATGCATGATTGAAATTAATGTACATTCTGCAGTTGATGAGTTAACTTTCTTAATTACATTTTCTAATATTTTATATCCTGATATTTTTAAGTGCTTTTCTATCAATTTCTAAGAGAAGAGTGTTGAACTTCCTAACTTCGGAAATTTATCAATTTCTCATCGTACTTTTGTCAACTTTTGCTTTAAATAATTTGATACTTTGCTAATATAGGCATATAATTTTTAAATTGCTGTATCATTCTGATCATTGAATCTTTTATCAGTTCAAATGATTCCTTTTAATTCTACTAATTCTATTTGCCTTAAGATATCTTTTGTTGCTAATTAATGTGTTATATCAACTGTCTTTTAATTAAGATTTAATGGTGTGCCTTTTCCATGCACTGAATTTCAGCATTTTCTATACCTATGCATTTTATTTTTCTTACACACAGTATAAACTCTTTGTTCCCAGTCTCATTATCTTTATTTTATTTTATTTATTTATTGAAGTATTGTTGATTTACAATATTATATTAGTTTCAGGTGTACAGCATAGTGATTCAGTATTTTTATGGATTATACTTTTTAAAATTTATTATTAAATTTTGGCTATATTCCCTGTGCTGTGCAATTTATCCTTGATGCTTAGTTATTTTTTACATAATAGTTTGTACCTCTTAGTCCCCTACCCTTTTATTGCCCTCCCTCATTCCTTCCCTCCTCTGGTAATCTCTGTGAGTCTGTTTCTGTTTTTTTACATTCATTTGCTTGTTTTCTTTTTTAGATTCCACATATAAGTGATGCCATATAGTATGTGTCTTTCTCTGTCTGACTGATTTCACTAAGCATAATACCCTCCAGGTTCATCCATGTTGTTGCAATTGGCAAAATCTCATTCTTTTTATGGCCGAGTAATATTCCATTGTGTGTGTGTGTGTTTGTGTGTATCAATCACATCTTCTTTACCCATTTATCTGTTGAGGGACACTTAGGTTGCTTCCATATCTCAGCTATTGTAAATAATGTCGCTATGAACATTGGGGTCCATGTATCTGTTCAAGTTAGTGTTTTCATTTTCTTTCGATATACACCCAGCATGAAATTACTGGATCATCTGGTAGTTCTGTTTTTTTATTTGGAGGGGGAACTTTACACTGTTTTCTATAGTGGCTGCAAGAATTTACATTCGCAACAAAAATATACTAGAGCTCAATTTTCTTTACATCTTCATCAACATTTGTTATTTGTGGTCTTTTTGATGATAGACATTCTGACAGGTGTGAGGTGATATCCCATTGTGGGTTTGATTTTCATTTCCCTGATGATGAATGATGTTGAGCATCTTTTCATGCGTCTGCTGGCCATCTGTGTACCTTCTTTGGAAAAATGTCTATTTAAGTCTTCTGCCCATTTTTAATTGGGTCGTTTGTTTTTCCATATTGAGTTGTATGAACTGTTTATATATTTTGGATATTAACCCATAGTCAACAGTATAATTTGCAAGTATTTTCTCCCATCCACTAGGTTGTATTTGTCTTTTTAATGGTTTCCCTGTTGTGCAAAAGATTTTAAATTTAATTAGGTGTCATTTGTTCATTTTGCTTTTGTTTCCTCTGCCTTAGGAGACAGATCTGTGAAAATATTGCTACAATTTATGTCGGAGAATTTTCTGCCTAGGTTCTCTTCTAGGAGTTTTATGGTTTGCAGTATTACATTTAGGATTTAATTCACTTTGAGTTTTGTTTTTGTTGGTTTGTTTTGGTATATGGTGTGAGACAATGCTCTAATTTTGTTTTTTACATGTACCTGACAAGTTTTCCCAGGACCACTTACTGAAATCACTGTCTTTTCCTCATTGTATTCTTGCCTCCTTTGTTGTAGATTAATTTACCATAAGTGTATGGGTTGATTTCTGGGCTCTCTGACTGTTCCATTGATCTCTGTGTCTTTTTTGTGCCAGAACCATATTATTTTGATTACTGTAGCTTTCTAGTATAGTCTGAAGTCAGGGAGTATGATACCTCCAGATTTGTTCTTTTTTTCTCAAGATTGCTTGAGCTATTCAAGGTTTTTATGGTTCCATATAAATTTTAGGATTGTTTTGTCCTAGTTCTGTGAAAAATGTCAAATATTTTGATAGGGATTGCATTGAATCTGCTGATTGCTTTGGGTAGTATGGACATTTTCACATTAGTTCTTCCAATCCAAGAACAGAGGATATTTTTCCATTTCTCTGAATCATATTTAATTTCTTTCATCAGTGTCTTAGAGTTTTGAGAGTATAGGTCTTTCACCTCCTTGGTTAAGTTTATTCTCAGTTATGTTATTCTTATTGATGCAATTTTAAATAGAATTGTTTTCTTGCTTTCTCTTTCTGAAAGTTCATTACTAGTGTATAGAAAAGCTTCTGGGTCATAAGTTCTATGTGGATGGAAATTATGCCCATTTTGCACATCACTGGGTATTTAAACATAGTATAGTACCTAGAATATGGAAGTTAGATAATATAGATTTAAATGAATGAATAAGAGAATGAATAAATTAATAAGCATAGTCCCTGCACTTGTGGTACGTACAGCCTGGTGCATAGCTATTGAAAACTTTCTAGATTTCCCCAGCAAGGGTCTCTTCAGTCTCAGGTATATTTCTAGATGAAAGTCAAGTACATATGCACGATCCTTTGCTATACACCCATAGAGCAGATCTAAATACTAGTGCTAGCCATGGTGTTACTAGTGCCTATAACAACTTTCATTGTATATTGTTCTATTTTGGTTCATTGGGGTGTATTGATGGGTTTAGAGCGAGTGGCAGCCTCAGTGTTCTAAGCATCTAAAAGAGCTATGGAAATGGTGGTGGGTGCACTTGGAGAGGGTAGCTGGATTTGAAACTTTGAGGATTTGTGGCCTTTTTCATCTTTAACCATTCGAAGATATAGACCTACAGATACTGACATAAGCACACAACTTTCACTGGGGCAACAATTACATGACACCTATTATTTGAATCTCCTACCCCCAGAGTTACTTCCTTTTCTTTCTATTTCCCACACACTGAATGCCTTTTAGTCTATTTTTTCAACAAATAGTCTTAAAATGTGCAAAGCACCTGCTATCACTTGGTGATAAAATGTGAGTAATCCCTGTCTTTATGAAACTTATGATAAGTTGACAAGGTAAAGAAATAAAATAAGCAATTATACCACAGTGTGATAAGGAAATAGAAAAATGACAGACATCTAAGTGGAACTGGGGCTTGTCAGGAGGATCCCTTTATATTACTTCTGGGATACCTCCTCTGACCCTCTATGTCTTGGTTAGATGTGACCTTCCTGTGTTTAGTGAGAGTACCACATTGCTCAACTCCAGGGGCGACACTAATATTATCATGCAAATGGTGTCCCCTGGATTGTTCAGCATATACTCCATGCAACTCAGCTACTCTATTGGCAAAAGTAGCCATGATTATTTTGAAAAGGCCAATTCTTAAGGAATTGGAGAAGACAACGAATTATTACAGCTGGTCTAAACTATGCAGAGGTGTTTCATCAATAGGAAGTATAAGAGTAGTAGTCTTCCAGGTTTTGGTACATATTTAGTCCATCAATAAAAGAATAATAGATGACAGACAGGAACCTTGAGACCTTATGCAGTGCTGCCAAATCAAGACATAAGCTGGTGCCAGACAGTTATGATTTAGTAATCCATTGAGGAAAAGGTGATGGAAGATGGTATCACTTCTGGATATTCATGAGGCTGTAGGCTTTAGAAGACTGGTTTCTAAAACTCAGTACTTCTGATCTTCAGAGGATCAGAACTAGGAACAGTCATAGGGGTTGACGTATTTGAGGCCAAAACAGTCCTGGAAGAGGTTATTTCTAATGAAACTAGAGTCCCAGCAGTGGGAGTAAAGGTTCTTAATAAGGCCTGCTTCAATGTGTTATCTATATATTGTGCAAGATGTCTGTCCTTTGTAAGCTAGGGAAAGCACCTCCTCACCTGAAAGCTCCTGACTGTAGCTAGCATGTATGTCCAGAATCCAGGGCACAGGAGTGACAGGCATGGCGGTATATGGCAGGAGCTACCAAGATTACTGAAGAGCTGAAGCTTAGATTTTCCAGTCAAAGTCAAGGGCACTTTCTGATCTGATTGGCCGCGAGTCTGAGCATTTAATCAATGCAATCGTGCCTTTTTACAAGGTAGGGTAGGAAGCCAAACCTCACAGTCTGAATCCATGCCCTGAGGACACATGTAACTATGCAGCAGAACTATAGGCTTTCTTCGTGTAAACCTGCAGCTCTTGGATTCTTGTTTAGCTCTGATATTTACAATCCACTTTTAAGATAAGGAGTATTTGGAAACTTTATTAAACTAAATCTGCCATCAGTCAAGAATTTCTTTTCTTTAATTTAGTTCCAAAATTCCCGAAGAAAAAAATCAGTATTAAGTTTTTCAGCAGGAGCTTTACACACATTGCAAAATAACTGTTTACCAGTTTGTGTAGGCAGTAAATTTACCTGTGAAGAATTAAATATGAATACAAGAACTCTCATATAGAGAGAGAAGTAATTTCTTTTTGAAAATCCACCATATATTGCTCTGGGTGCTTTGTGCTTGCTTAATCATGAGTCATCTCCTTCTTTTGATGAAGTAATTCATATCTGAATGTTTTCATCATGAAAATAAGAGCCCACTTCAAATTCTCTTTATGAGAAAGTCTGTGCTTTGGACACGAGATGATCATTTCTCTTGAGGAAACAACACTAAAAAAAATCAAAACTTGTTTTTAGCACAGAAACTGTAGCTCTAAATTTGTTTAAATAGGTTCAGTTTTCTATTTCAATTCCTGTGTCAAATGCAAGTGTGGGAAGAATTTTTAGCATCATGGATAATCTGCAAAATGATGCAACTCTGCAACGGGACTACAACAAAATGAATATATAGTCAGTATACAGGAAATGCTGTGCCTTTTTAAAAGCACTTTTAATATCAGTGGTAGAAAAAGATGGGTATTTGAACTCAAAGGCATAAAATGCTATGTATTCTAATATAGATCGTAAGGTATAATTTAGATCATCCTAATATGAAGCCACTGAGTTGGAAACTCGGGAATTCAGACAAGAGCTAAAGAGAAACAGAAGGTGGGATTTATTTCCTGAGCCAACTAACATCAGGCTAAAATTGTTGGTTCATTTTTTTCCTCCTTTTTGACGGATGGACCTTTTTCACCCTTGAAAATGTGACCAAACGATACATAAAATTCTGTTAACAATAATTATCTTTGGGGGAGGGACAAGAGGCAGAGGAGGAAAGCTCTGATACCCATTATAAACATTTTGAACAATTATGTGGATATTCTACTAAGGTACATGGATTACCTTTTTAAAATGTCAGTAGGTATTTTGTAGGTGGAACGATTGTGAACTATATATATTTTCACTTTTATACTTTTGTGTACTAAAAGCACTGATGCTATTTTTGAGCAATATTCATTCATTGTCAAAAATTAGAAATAACTGATAGACAAAAAAAAATAGTACTAAAACATTTTCAAACCCCATGATCCATTCAAAGACAACTGTTAGCTTTTAGATGTTTATTCTTCCAGATTGTTTTCTCAAATAGATTATGCTAATTTAACATCTAATACATAACTTTCCATATCACTTAATATAATTCTGCATTACTATTTTAAAGACTGTATATAAAATGTACCATAATAAATGAGTTCATTATTGTTGGAATCATAGGTTGTTTTATGTTCCTCCTTCTCCCTTCATATTTGTGCATTTGTCTCATTATTTCTTAGGATAAATTCCTAGAAAAGCATTGCTGGCCCAAAAGGAAGGCATATGTTTAAGGCATTTGATACAGTTGCCAAATTGTCTTTCAGGAAAGTTGGATCAATTTAGACTACCATTAGCAGTGTATCAGAATGTCTGTTTCTTCCAACCCATGCTGTCACTCAGTTTTGTCAGCCATTTTAATATTTGTCAATGTAGTAAGCTAAAAATTAAATCTCATTTTATTTGCATTTTTTGAAGTTAAATATATTTTCTTCTCTGTTGAATTATCTGTTATTGTCCAGAGTATTTTTTCAATTGAGATGTTTAACAGTTGCTGTTAAAACTCTTTGTATGATAGTATATCAACATATATTAATATATTTTGTAATTATCTTTCCCAGTTTAGTGTTGTCTCAACTTCATTTATTCTGTTTTTTTTCCATAGAGAAGGAAGTTTTACATTTTATTTTTAAATTGATTGACAGACTAAACATATTAATGGACAATGACCAGGCCATATATAAAACTAGAACTTTGATCCACAACCTGCAGCCACCTTCCCAGGAAACCACCTCCTACAATAAACAACTAGGAAGCCAGTTTGCTACAAGTCAGACTTGCAGGAACAGAGATTGCTATGCCTAGTGTCAATCCAGGAAGCTAAACAATGACTTCTGTATCAATCAGCCCCAAATGGCCAGGATTTGATTAGTAACTGACAGTTTCCTTAATTTTGTCCCCACTTCCAACTTAGAACCAAGCAGAGAAAGCCAAATATGTACCCCTAACCATTCACATAAGATGTCCCACTTCTAGTTATCCTGCTCAGAGCTTCCCCTTGCCAAAAGCCTCAATCAGGCCATACCAGAATCCTTCCTTTTTCCACCATACAGCTTTCCCACTCTGCCTGTGTTTCTGCCAAAACACAAGTGATGGTGGCTGACTCCCATGCCATTGCGAGCTCTGTATAAATGACTTTGCTCTTCTTATTTGGCTAGTCTTCATTTATTTCCACACTATTTATGTATTCTCATGTTGCTTCTCCTTTGGTGCTACATGTAGAAATCTTCTTTATCACAAGTTTATGTAATTTTTAACTGTATTTATTTATACTTTATTGAAGAGTCAATACAGTATGCTGGAGTATGCTGGTTCAAAGTGCTTGCTCAGGAACTAGATTATTTGGATTTTGATATCTGGGCTGCAACTAATCAGGTAAATGACTCGAACAAATTACCTAATCTCTCTGGCCTCAGTTTTCCCATCTGTATAATGGTTATAATATTACCTCCTCAGGGTTGCTGTGAGGACTATGTGAGAATGCTTAAACCAGTGTTTAATACATAGTTAGAACCCGATATGTTACTTTCAGTGTATATTTTTTCCAAGCACTTTATGATCACATTTCTGATTACGGGAGGGTTTTACATGATTCTTACATGAGGTTACAAGCACACTCTAAGAATCAGTTGAGGAATAGGTTTTTGATTTCAACCACTTTAGGCTCTCTGCACTTCAGGGCAAGGATGTATTCACAAAAGCAAGAAACTGAGGGAAGCTTAGGCATGCTGCTTGGGCCGGCAGGTTGAGAACTGGGGAAATGTTGCCATTTACAGGCACATGGATGCCCAAGACTCAGTCCCAACCCAGAGTGCCCACAATCTCGTGTATCATTTCACCCACCAGAGTGAATCAAATTTTTCTTGATTCCATGTATAAGTGGTATCACACAGTATTTGTCTTTCTCTGACTTAACTTCACTTAGCATAATACCCTCAAGGTCCATCCATATTGTACCCTCAAGATCCAGCCATTATCTCATGGCTGAATAACATATAATCATATTTTCTTTATCTACTCATCTATAGATGAGCCTTAGATTGTTTTCATATCTTGGCTAATATGAATAATGTTCCAATGAACATGGGAGTACAGTTATCCCTTTGAGATCCTGTTTTCATTTCCTTTGGATACCTTCCCAGAAGTGGGATTGATGGATCATATGGTAGCTCCATTTTTAAATTTTTAAGAAACCTCCATACTGTTTTCCATAGTGGCTGTACCAATTTGCATTCCCACCAACAGTGCACAAGAGCTCCCTTTTCTCCACATTCTTGCCAAAGCTTGTTATTTCTTGTTTTTTGATGATCGTCACTCTAACAGGTGTGAGGTGATCTCTCATTGTGCTCTTGATTTGCATTTCCTTGATGATTAATGGTGCTGAGCACATTTTCATGTATCTGTTGGCCATCTAGAAAAAAGAATCTACTTAATAAGCACCCTAGATGATTTTGAAGATGATGGTATGTAGACCCTACACTGAAAACAATGCTATAGATGTGCTCAGGGACTAAACTGGCTTGCATTTGATTTTGTATCTAAAGTATGAATTTTTAAAAAATGACATGGCATCAGGGGAAGAAGAAGAGGGATTCAATTCTCCTCCTCCTTTCATCTTTTTCAAACAGTCTTTAGAGAAAGAGGTCTATTATTATCATTTTGTCCTTAAAGATTACATTAAAATACTTGGTTTCTTTAGTGTTGCAACTTCTCTGTTATGCAGTTCAGAGCATTCTGTCAATGGGATAAATCTTGGGATGTCTGAGGAAACACTGGTCACCTTGGCCCTCTCCTCCAATTACCAGTACCTCTGGCTTTAGTTAGAAACAGTGTCTTAAACTGTGTTTTTCTTGGAGTTTTTCATACAATAGCAACTATCTTTTTCGATCTTGACAAATGAAATTTTTAAAAAATAAAGAAAAGAATGAGGGAAAATATTTAACTTGTTTCAATCTCACACATGCACATAATTATATCTAGTACTTAAATATATGATTTTATACTGTCTCCAATCATTTCATGTTTTTATCTTGTCTTTTCAGCTAGATGGCAAGACAGTAGTATATTTCATTACTCTTATCTGCTGCAAGGAGGAAAATAAGCACATAATAAATATTCTGATTTAGCTTTTTTCTCTCTCACTACAACTCGGTCATTCTTTTCTACTAATTTTATTCACATTGTACATTTTCTCTTCTCTTTCCTCCATTTTCCCACGCTTTAAAGGCAAAGTCAATGTTTTCCCCCCACATTATCAGGAGATAGTCCTATAACAAGATGGAATGCCTGAGCTTAAATATATCCCCTCATATAGACTCCTGGTTCACACTGTTACTGTTTATATTATATTCCTCTGACTCAGTTTTCTTAGTGTGTAAAATTAGGATAATAGTCATATCTACGTTATAGGTCAACAAATTTCAGATTCAACAAATGTATAGGTTTGTTCCAAGGATTATATAAAGTACATAAAGTATTTACAATGGTACAAAGAACATAAATAAGTTCTTAATGAATATCAGTTATTATAAACATAGTTTTTCCAACTGAGACATTGCATTAAGGCACCTCCAGAGTTAACATAGCTGCGTTTTTCATTTATAAAATATGATAAAAATTGTTATTTAATTAAAACTTCTCAGAATGGTTTAATAATACTACCTCAACTTTGTATATAAGTAAATTGAGTGTCTGATATGTTAATGTAATTTACTGAGGTAATAATGCTAAAAAGTTGCACATGCCTTTTCAAAAAGGAATATTAGTAAACATTTGTTAAACACTTATGTGGTCACTTTTTCATATGCATTCATCTCATTTATTCCTCAAAATAACCCTATTTTCACCATTTAACAGATAAGTAAACAGGCTTAAAATGCTAAGTAACTTGATCAAACTCACATTTCACAAGTAACAGAGCCAAGAGTCAAACCCAGCTATTTTGGGACCTATATTCATCTTCCACTTTTTAGGGAATATGTAACCCCAAATTCAAGCCTCTGCATGATACCACACTGCAATATTATGCTGTTTCCTTTCTACTCCAAGGACATGAGCGAAATGTATACCTACATTACCTGGAAAAGATACCCTCCTGTCTGCCAAGAATGAGAGAAGTATACCAGCTTCAATGTCCCATGGTATAAGGAGAGAAAAAACATTGTGATTTAAAATTGAATATCTCCAGGTGGGTAAATCAGATTTGCAATGGTTACTCTTTATCCGTGGACTTGATTCACTTACAAACACTTCTGCCAGTCAACTCACAGGCTGGAAAGATATTAATGACACAAACCCAAGTATTTGGGCCAACCCAACTAGAAAACACCGTCTTAAAACTTTATGCCTCTGTACTCCTAAGACTGAAATTGTTAATTGTACCATTTTAAAATGGTATTGGTCTAAAGGAAATATTAGTCTCTAAAGTTTATGAAATGCAAGTAACACATAGTAATACTGAACAAATCTAATTCAAAGCCATTTCATTTCTTTGTATTATTAAAAAGTAAATATTAGATTAAAATTATTCATGAATAGCAAGAAAACTATAAATTCCCATGACTGAAACTCTGTAATAAAAAAGAAAGTAACCATGCTATCATGTAAAAGTAAAGGTCAAATTTCCCACCAACTATTTAACTCCTTCCTACTGTCACCATTCTGACGCGGTTCACTCGCTCTCACTTGGATTAAATTGCTGCCTCACATACAGAAAATCTAAATGTTACAAGCATGAAAATCTATGACATTGGAAAGTACAGCTCTCTTTGAAAAAATTTTAGAGAAACACTGATATCACATTCCAGGTACAAATGAAGAAAAAAAAAAAGATAACTTACCAAGAAGCCCAAGAAAAGGAAATGCTGTCGATGCCTGTTTGATAATTTCAGGGTCAATGTGGTAATTTGACTTTTTAAAACCTTACCTGTTTTATTCAAATTCTGTTACCAAGTAGCAGCATGTCTGTGTTGTATAGTTTTCCTTGAGAACAAAGCTTCTCTTCAGAAATTGCACGCATATTGAAGTATACATGGTCACGGATTGCCAATACCTTTAAGGTTCAAATACAGCTTCCTCTCTAAAAATAATCAAAATTGAGTGACGTTTAACAAACCTTAAAACAGACAAAACTTTCAGAGAGATATTTTAGAGCAAACCAATAAATGAGAAGTTGCTGTTCAATGTGTATATAGTTTCAGTTATGCACACCGAATAAGTTCTAAAGATCTAAAGATTGTGCCAACAATATAGCTAATAATATAGTTAGTAATACTGCAGTGTGCACTTAAAAATGTCAAGTCAGATCTCATGTTAAGTGTTCTTACCACAATAAAAACAAAAAAATATTTAAAGAAATAATATATCATACGTGTTTTTCTAAATTTTTTCCCTCCTATTGACTTATAACTCATTCTTCCTCTTTAAGGAAGCCATATATTTACCTTCAAATGGAAATACAAGGTCCTATTTACTTACCTATTTGACTTTGTATCTAAAGCACCTTCAGCAATTTGCTTTAAACCATCCCTGTTTCAGTATAGCTCAGAGTAAATGTTCCTCCAGTTTTCCTCCTGGTGGAAAACATTCTCTTTATGCTTTGTCCTCTTTCAGTCAATTGGTAGAACCTTCAGTGTTCTTACTGATATTTAGTAGATTTTCTTGAAAAAGTATTTCTTCATTTGTTAGGATGATTTCCAGAAACTTTAAATTGTTTGGTTTTAAAAAAAAGACAATTTTGCCAGTTATGTTTTCACCATAATTTTTCCCCAGTTTCACCATGGGGAGTGTCTGTGGAGATTAAAATGCTGCCATTCCAGGAGTTTGGGGGGTTGTCTTTCTATAACTGTGGTTTTAATTTCATTTCCATGATGACTAATGATACTGTATACTTTTTGCTAATCCAGGGATATTGTTTTATCACTAACCTAAAAAAAATATACTTCATTTATCAAAATGGCTGAAATTATTTTTAACAACTTTATTGGAAATATAATTGACATATAACAAATTGCACGTTTTGATTTATGTACTCCAATGGAACTATTACCATAGTTAAGATAATGAAACTATGCATCACACCCCAATTTTTTTCATGTACTTTGTAATTTATCCTCCTGTCTCTTTCACCCACTTTCCCCTCACACTGTCCTATATAAGCATTGATCTGCTTTCCATCAATATAGATTAGCTTGCTTTTCTAGAATTTAACATTCATAGGATCATATAATATATAATCATTTTTTTGGTCTAACTTTTTCCATTAAATGCAATTGTTCTGAGATTCATCCCTTTTGTAACATGTATCAAAGGTTCCTGTCTTTTCATTGCTGAATACTACTACATTATATCCATTCATCTGCTGATAGAAACTTAATTGTTTCCAAGTTTCAGGCAATTGTTAATACAGTTGCTATGAATATTGATGTCTATTTGTGGACATATTCTGTCATTTCTCTTGGGTAAATATCTGGAGTGAAATGGCTAGATCATATGGTAGATGTACGTTTAACTTAAAAATAAATAAACAAAAACCAAACCAAACAAAACCTGCCAAACTGTTTTCCGAAGTGGTTGTACTCTTCTACATTCCAACCAGCAGTGTATGAGAATTCCAATTTCTCCAAATACTTGCCAATAAATGGTATAGTTGGTCTTTTTATTTTTTAGCAATTATAATAATATACTGGTATTATATTACACTTTTTACTTTCATTTATCTAATAATGAAATATCTGTTTAAATAAAACGTTTTACTGAGCTTTTTTTTTTTTAGTTTTGAGAGTTCTTTACATATTCTGGATATAAATACTTTATAATATATATAATTGCAAATATTTTCTTCCAGGCTGTGGTTTATCTTTTCATTATTTTAATAGTATACTTCAAAAACAAAGTTTCTAATTTATATGAAGTTCAGTTTTCCGATCTCTTCTTTTATGGACTATGTTTTTGAGGTCATATCTAAGAAATCCTTCCCTAAACACAAACCACAAGAGTTTTCCTCTGTATTTTTCTTAGTTTTCTAGTTTTAGGTTTTACATTTAGGTCCAAAATCTTTTTTGTGTTAGCTCTTTCAATATGGGGTGAGGTATGTATCAAAGATCTTTTTGTTTTTGCATACAAATAATCAATGTTGAAAATACTATCCTTTCTCCACTAAACTGACTTTGCAACTTTGTCAAAAATCAGTTGTCCCTATATGTGTGAGCTTGTTTCATTCATTTATTTGTCTACTTTGATACAAATACCACACAGCCTCCATTACTATTGCTTTATTATAAGTTTTACATTCAGACATTCTTAGTACTCCAGTTTTGCTGTTAGTTTTGCTGTCGGATTATTTTTTGGCTGTTCAATGTCCTTTCCACTTCCAAATGAAGTTTAGAATCAGTGTTTCAATTTCTATTTTTAAAATTTCTATGGAAGAATAGGGCTTCCCAAAGGATACCTTGAGAAACTCAGAGTCTTTCTCCATAAAACAATGAAAATTCTAGAAAAAAAATGTCAAAAGCAACTTTCTAGGACTCTGGAAATTATTCATAGGTTTGTGACAGTGAGAGGAGTGTTTGTTAAAAAGCCAAACAAAACAAAACTGCTGCACCTTGGTAACAAAAGCAGGGTTTTTGGCTTTTATGCTTGGCCTATTCCCACTCCTCTCTCCGAAGATATTCATTATTATTATTATTATTATTTTGCGCTACGCGGGTCTCTCACTGTTGTGGCCTCTCCCATTGCGGAGCACAGGCTCCGGACGCGCAGGCTCAGCGGCCATGGCTCACGGGCCCAGCCGCTCCGCAGCATGTGGGATCTTCCCAGACCGGGGCACGAACCCGTGTCCCCTGCATCGGCAGGCGGACTCTCAATCACTGTGCCACCAGGGAAGCCCGATGATATTCATTATTAATCTAATTTAAAGACTTCACAATAGTCTTGAAACCAAGTAGCCTCACAACCACAATAGCAGAGAAAGCTAGGAGTCTTAGAACAACCAGAAAGAGCACATAAGGATTTCAGCTCTTCAGAACATCCCTTTTCCATACTATTGTTACTATTAGATTTATACATCTAGAAAAGTTTGATTTACAGGGCACTGTCATAATTTAACCTAACTCAGAGCTCACTGAACTATAGAATCTCTGCCTCCATGGCCTTTGTTGGAAAAAATCAATGGCAATTGTCTATCATTGCAGCCTTTTAAGTCTGCAGTACCATTGAGATGGGCCTAACAAAAAGTTAAAAGTGATATTTGAGGAACAAAAATGTCCAAAGGAAACACTGGAAATTTCTAACATAGTTCTGTAACTACTTCTGTGTACATGTTCAAGGCTGTGCACATGCTCAAGAAAAACATGGGAGCACCCCAGTCTCTCAGATGTGGCTGAAATTTAAGTACTATCCAAATAGGAAATGAAGGATAAGGCACAGTTGCGAACAGCCTGTGCACTGAAGGCATGTCTTAACCGACATACAGAGACCCTTTGTAAAGGATGAAACATTTACTGGTTCAAGGCATTTAAAGAAATCTCTGACCAATCATTAACTGATCAATAAGCTAATCAATCAGAGACTTCAGTGGCAGCACACTATTAAGAATACAGACTTTATAGAATTAGTTCAGGAAAGTTACTAAGCAAATGAATAGCAACAATAACAACAAACCTAAGGGAGAGAGAGAAAGAAATTTCTATACTTACCATATTATACTATCCCAAATGTTCATTTTTTAACAAAAAAAATTACAAGAAACATGAAAGTATCGCCCATACACAGGAATAAATTCATTCAATAGAAACTATCCCTAAGAGGACCCAGATGTTAAGCTTTCTAGACACAAACTTAAATCAGCTAGTATAAGTGCATTCAAAGAAGTAGGACAAGTATGTCTAAAGAATTAAAGATATGACAATGATTCTCATCATTCATAAGAGAGACTATCAACAAAGAGACAGAAATTTTATAAGAGAAACACTACTCTCTGAAAATCATACAAGATGACTCAAAAACTGATGATGAAGATACTTATGTGGATGATATATGAATATGGTTAGAATACTATTGTTTTCTTGAATGTGAATGGAAAAATTGCAGTATTTTTAATGACATTATTTTATACGATACATGGTTTTAAATGTGTGTAATTAAATTATGAAATAAAAAAAAAGAACCAAATAGAAATTCTGGAATTAAAAAGTACAATAACAATAATGAAGAATTCATTAGAGGGGCTCTAGAGTTGACTTGAACTGACAGAAGAAATAAGCAGCAAACTTGAAGAGAGAAAAATTTATATCATAACTATGGAACAGAAAAAAAAATAATGAAGAAAAATGAATAGTACCTCTGAGACCTGTGGTGTACCATCAAGTTGTACTAACAAATGCATAACAAATTTCCCAGAGGAGATGAGGGAGAAAAGGGGCAGAAATACTGTTTGAAAAAATTATGTCTAAAAACTTCCCAAAACTGATGAAAAACATTAATCTACACATCTAAGATGTCTTATAAACCCCAAGCAGTACAAGTTAAAAGCAGTCCACACATAGATACAGTCTGAACCACAACTCCCTCTCCATTGCCAATCCTCAGGTGCCCTGCTGGTGGTTAGGAACCTCTTACTTATCCTAACACATCTTAAGGGAAGAAAACTTGGAGAAGGAGGAAAATTATACACAGATATAGAGGCTGGTGGAGATTCCCTTGCCTGCATGTCCCACACTATGCACACATACACACTAGACACAATTACCTCTTTTGAACTCCAGACCCTGGGGATCCCCAATGAGCAAATCTATCCCTGTTTCTTTGTCAGTGAATAAATGTGAGTTTGTGAGGAATAAAAAAAACCCTGCACTCAAACTGTCAAATTATAAAAAGCCACACTGTAAAATGTCAAAGACAAACTGTTATTTTCTCATTGGTATTCTTAAGATTACAAACTGTAGTAAGTCACACTGTAAAATTTTAAAACAGTCACACTGTAGAAAAGTCAAAGACAAAGAGAGGATAATAAAAACAGTAAGAGAAAAAAGCTTACAACATACAAGAAATTCTCAATAAACAGATGATTTCTCATCATAAACAATGGATTTGCAGGGAGGGATGGAGTGGGAGGTTGGGGTTAGCAGATGTAAATGTTTATATATAGAATGGATAAGCAACAAGGTCCTACTGTATAGCACAGAGAACTATATTCAGTATCCTATGATAAACCACAATGGAAAACTATAAAAAATGTATATGTATAACTGAATCACTTTTCTGTACAGCAGAAATTAACAACATTGTAAATCAACTATACTTAAACAAAAAATGATAAAAACACAGAAAATAAAAGAAACAATGGAGACAGTGAAATAATATATTCAAAGTGCTGAAAGAAAAAGACTGTCAAATACAAACTCAATAGCCAGCAAAACTGTCCTTCAAAATAAAAGGAGAAAACAAGACATTCCCAGATAAACAAAAACCTAGAGAATATTTTGCTAACAGATATGTCCTGTAAGAAATATTATAGGGAGTCCTTTATGTTAAATGAAAGGACACTGGACAATAAATCAACATGAAGAACTAAGGAGTACTTGAGAACTACATAGGTGTATGTAGAAGACAGTATAAATATGTTTTTGATATCTTTTATTTTACCATTTTATTTAAAACATAATTGCATAAAGTAAGGGTTAAAAAACTGTGTTGATGGGTTTATAATATATACATATGTAATTTGGATGACCATAAAATTACAAAGGAGGGATCAGTTAATGGATATATACTGAAATAAAATTTTTGTATAGTACTGAAATTAAATGGATACTAATCCAAACTAGGTTGTTTTAGTTAAGATGATAATTTTAATCCTTAGGGAGACCACTAAGAAAATAATTAACAACAAAAAAAGAAAATGATAAGGAAATTAAATGGTATACTAGAACATATCCAAATGCAAAAGAAGTCAGTAATGGAGGAAGGGAGGAACAAAAAGACATAGGATATATAGAAAAAAAGTAATAAATAGCAGATATAAATCCTACCTTATCATTAATTAAATTAAAAATAAATAGATTAAATTCTCAAATCAAAAGGTGGAGAATGGTAGAATGGATAAGAAAAAAGATCCATCTGTATGCTGTCTACAAGAGACACACTTTATATTTAAAGACAGAAATAGTTTAAAAATGAAAATATGGGAAAATATATACCATGCAAACAATTACCAAAAGTAAGCTATAATAATTTTGCTTTTTGGAACTTTCTGGAACTTTAAAAAATGTATTTTCAATCTGCAGGTGGTTGAATCCATGAATGCAGAACTCATTGAAACAGAGGGCCTGCTGTATATTGTTTATAGTACTTCATAATTATCCTTTTAATATTTAAGCTATCTATAAGAATGTCACGTCTCTTATTACTGGAATGTCTTTTCTCCTTTTATTTTCTGATTGGTCTTGCAGATTTTTTTTTCCTCTTTGATTTTACTGAACTTCTCAAAGGACAAATTTTTGACTCTACTGATTTTCCTTTTTGTTAATCTATTGAGGTAACATTGGTTTTTAACATTATATATGTTCCATGTGTACATTATATTTTGACTTCTGTACGCACTACAAGGTGCTCACCACTAAAAGTTTAGTTTCCACGCATCAACACAAAGTTGATTCCCTTTACCCATTTCATCCTCCACCTCCTTTCCCTCTGGTAACCACTACTCTGTTCTCTATTATCTCTGTGTTTGCTTTTGCTTGATTTGGTTTGTTCATTTATTTTGTTTTTGTTTGTTTGTTTTTTATATTCTACACGTGAATAAAATCATATGATATTTGCCTTTCTATCTGGCTTATTTCACTTAGCATAATAATTTGAGGCCAAGCCATGCTATTACAGATGTCAAGATGTCATTTTTTTTATGGCTGAGTAGTATCCCATTGTATATATATATACAACATCTTATTATACAGCAATTCATTAATGGGCACTTAGGTTGTTTCCATATCTTGCTATTGTAAATAATGTTGTAATGAACATAGGGGTCCATATATCTTTTCAAATTAGTGTTTTGTATTCTTCAAAAAAACATCCAGAAGTGGAATAGCTGGATCATATGGTAATTCTATTTTTAATTTTTGAGGAAACTCCATTCTGCTTTCCATACTGGCTGTGCCAATTTACATTACCACCAACAGTATATGAGGGTTCCCTTTTCTCCACATTCTCTCCAACACTGGTTATTTCTTGCCTTTTTAATAACAGTCATTCTAACTGGCATGAGGTGATATCTCATTGTGGTTTTGATTTGCATTTCCCTAATAATTAGTGATGTTGAACATCTTTTCATGTGCCTACTGGCCACCTGTACGTCTTCTTTGGAAAAATGTCTATTCAGCTTTTCCACCCATCTTTTAATCAGGTCGTTTGTTTTTTCTGTTGTTGTTGTTCAGTTGTATGAGTTCTTTATGTATTTTGGATATCAACCCCTTATCAGATACATGATTTGCAAATATCTTTTCCTATTTGATAGGTTGTCTTTCATTTGGTCGATGGTTTCCTTTGCTGTGCAGAAGCTTTTTGGTTTGATGTAGCCCCATTCACTTATTTGCTTTTGTTTTCCTTGCCTCACAAGATATACCTAGAAACACATTGCTAAGATCTATGTCAAAGAGCATTCTGCCCATGTTTTCTTCTATGAGTTTTATGGTTTCAGGTCTTACATTCAAGACTTTAATGCATTTTGAATTGTTTTTTTGTATGGTGTGACACAGTGGTCTAGTTTCATTCTTCTGCAAGTCCAGTTTTCCCCAAACCATTTATTGACAAGACTATCATTTCTCCACTGTATGTTCTTTGCTCTTTTGTCATAAATTAATTGTCCATACACATGTGGGTTTATTTCTGGGATCTCAATTTGGTTCCACTGATGTTTGTTTTTCTGCCAATACTGTAATGTTTTGATTGCTATCGCTTTGTAGTATCATTGATTTTCTTTATTATCTTCCTGACTATAATTAATTAGACTCTTTACTATTTACTTTCTTCTTCGTGTTTAATTTGCCATCACGTTATAGTTTTTAAAGATGGAGGCATACTTTACTGATTTGAGAGTTTTCTACTTTTCTAAGTATTTGTACTAGATCTCTAATGCTGTATAACAAATTACCAGAAAACACAGAAGCTTGAAAATAACACTTATTACCTCATAGTGTCCGTGGCTCAGGAAGCATTAATGGCACAGCTCGGTGGTTCTGCCTCAAGGTCTTTCTGTCTTGCATGAAATAGCTGGGCCTGTAGTCTCACTTAAAGGCTTAACTCAAAGAGAACACACTTTTAAGCTCTCACACAGCTAACGAAAGGCTTTAACTCTTCACTGTCTGCTGGCAAAAGACTTCCATTTCTTATCATGTGGTACTCTATATAGGTTGTCTGAATGAACTTATGACATGGCTTCTGGCTTCTTCCAGAACAAGTGATCTGAAAATGAGAAAGTCCATGCCAAATGAAGCTGCAATCTTTTCATAATTTAATCTCATACATGACATGACATACCATAGTTTCTGCCATACTTGATTCACTAAGTCTATCCCACACTCAAAGGTAAGGGAGTAAAAATTACTTTCCTCCTCTGTGCAAAATACATTCTTCTCCTCCCAAGACTCTCAGACGTCTCCTTTCATTGTCAAATGAGCTCTAAGTTCAAAATTTTATAACGTGAATCAGGTCCAGGTGTGGATACTGCTCTGTGAGTGTACTTCCATAATTACAGCTTCTGGAATACAGCCCCTCTCAATCTATAGACCTGCAAAACTAAAACAAAAAATCTGTCTCACACAATCCCAATATACAGTAGTGGAGCAGGCATAGAATAAGAGCTACAGCCACACCCGTTCAAAAAGAGAAAAATATAGCAGGTGGAATCACTAGCACAAAAAGCCCACAGCAATTCTGAAATATAGCCAGGCAAATATTGGAAACTCCTTGTAGGTCTGAAAACGTGGGAATAAATTGCTATGGCTCTCAGTTCTGCCCTCTGGGCTGTTGGTTCTGCATTCTGAGTCATCTTTCCTTCATCATAAAAGACACTGACTGGGCTTCCTGGTGGCGCAGTGGTTGGGAGTTCGCCTGCCGATGCGGGGGACGCGGGTTCATGCCCCGGTCCGGGAGGGTCCCGCGTGCCGCGGAGCAGCTGCGCCCGTGGGCCGTGGCCACTGGGCCTGCGCGTCTGGAGCCTGTGCTCCGCAATGGGAGAGGCCACGGCGGTGAGGGGCCCACGACCGAAAAAAAAAAAAAGACACTGACTGCTTGTAACTGGATGGTTTTCTCAGTCTCCTACCTGCCGATAGAATTTGGGAGGTCCCAAGTCCTCTTTAAGTTCCTTTTGCATGTTCTCTAGGTCTTTCAGTCAACTGGTGATCTTTCTGTATATATAATCCTTCAAAAATCCTTGTGGATCCTCTCTGACTTACTGGAGCCTATTCCATTAGACAAAAGTTACACACATAGATTTCGTTAACATATGCCCTTTTCTATTTCTGTATTTTGAGTTTTTGATAAAAATGCTGAGGGAAGACACCCTGAAGCTTCCTAACCGTCCTATAGAGAAGATGTGTGAGGCACAACTTTGTTCTATTTAGAGAGCATTTTGTCTCACTGAATAGCACCCTGATACATCACTGTTGATCTTCCTGAGAGCTTAACAAAAGATTTTACAGTCACTCTCTTGGCTTAGACATTAATGCATTGGGTTTTATTTTTTACTCAGAAGGCATTGCTTAATTTTAGCATTTGTTGTCTATAGAGACAGAATTTTCAAAACCATCAAGTTCCAGCTCCTTCATGTTTAACAGCATTTTCTTAATTTACCTCTCTTCTTTTGAATTTTATGTTAAGCAGCAAGGAAACAAACAAGTAGCACATTCAAAATGTGACTGGAAATATCCTTAGCCAGGGGCTTCCCTGGTGGTGCAGTGGTTAAGAATCCGCCTGCCAATGCAGGAGACATGGGTTTGAACCCTGGTCCAGGAAGATCCCACATGCCATGGAGCGACTAAGCCCATGCACCACAACGACTGAACCTGTGCTCTAGAGTCTGCGAGCCACAATGACTGAAGCCCGCATGCTACAACTACTGAAGCCCGTGTGCCTAGAGCCCGTGTTCTGCAACAAGAGAAGCCACTGCGATGAGAAGCCTGCACACCACAATGAAGAGTAGCCCCCCTCGCCGCAACTAGAGAAAGCCCATGCGCAGCAACGAAGACCCAACAAAGCCAAAAATAAAAATAAAATAAATACATTTATTTTTAAAAAAAAGAAAAAAAAAAGAAATATCCTTAGCTAGATCATCCAGTTCATCAGGTATATTTTCTGTCAATACTTGCAACATGACTGATGGTGTCCATGTTGTACTTTCTACCACTATGTAACAAGCATCCCCCTTCTTCCAGTTTCCAATAACATCTAGGTCACTTTCCTGAATGTCCTCAGCAGCAGCCTTATCTAATACCATGAGACTTCTGCTAATAGTTTCTTAAAGGCATTTAGGCTTTCCATAATAGACTCAGCAAAGACTGCTGCCTGGTATCAAAGACACACCAACATTTTAGTTTTTTTATTATGACAACACTTCATTCTCAGTATCAAAATCTCTATTACTCATATATTGCTGCATAAAAAATTATCCCTGAATTTGGAGATTTTATAAAACAAACATTTCTTATTTCACAGTTTCAATGGGCCAGAGATCTGGGTGTAGCTTAGCTGGATAGTTCTGACTCAAGATTTCTCATGAGTTTACAATCAAGCTGTTGGCCAGGTTTGCAGTATCATATGAAAGCATGTCTAGGAGATCATGTACTTCCAAGCTCAAGCATATGTTTGCTGGCAGACTTTGGTTCCTCTCTGGCTGACAGCCAAAAACCACTTTCTTGCTGCATAGGCCAGTCTATAGGTTGCCTGAATGTCCTGAAATGGATACTAGCTGTCTCCAGCATAAATAATTCCTTAGGGGGCATCCAAAATGGAAACTGTGTCTTTTTATAACCTATTTTCAGAAATGACATACTGTTACTTCTGTCTTACTCTAATTATTATAAGCAAGAGACTAAATGTATCCCACACTGAAAGGGAGGGAAATTAAGCTCTACCTCTTAAAAAGTGTTGCGTGAAAGAAATTGTGAGCATATTTTTAAAACCACCAGAAATTAAAATTTCTCCATAAGCATTGCTTTAAATGTTTTACACAAATTTTCTTATTTTGTGTTTTTGTTTTCATTCAGTTCAATACTTCCATACTTCAATACTTCTATACTTCAATACATTAGTTCAATACTTTCACTCAGTTCTAACTTCCCTAAGAAAGTAAGGACACATGGATTATTTGAAAGTGTGCTATTTATTTTCCAAATATTTTGGGGCTTTCTGGGTACTTTTCTGTTATTGATTTCTGATTTAATTCTATTTCTTTCAGAGAACATAATTCATATTATTGAATGTCTGTAAAGTTATTAAGATTTAATGATCCAGAACATGTCCTATCTTTTTAAATGTTAAATGTGCCCTTGAGAAAAATGTGCGTTGTGCTATTGTTGGCTGAATGCTTTTATAATGTCAGTTACAGAAACTTGGTTGATAGTATTTTTCAACTCTTTATCCTTACTGATTTTCTGACCACTTAATCTATCAGTTATTGATAAAGGAGTGTTAAAACATCTTACTATAATCATGGATTTGTCTATCTTTTCAGTTGTGTTAGTTTTTGCTTAACCAATTTTTAAACTCAGTTATGTAAGAGTATGATCATTTAGGATTATTATGTCCACTTGATAAACTGACCACTTTAATCATTTTGAAATAATGCTCTGTATTCCTAGCAATATTTTTTCAACAGAAAAATAGTTTTTCTGATATTAATATAGCCATTCCAGTTTCTTTTATTAGTTTTAGCATGCAATATCTTTCTTCCTTTTACTTTTAATCTACATGTCTATATATTGAGTGTGTAATTATTGTATTGGATTTATACATGGACCTGGATTTCTATCTACACTTAAAATCTCTTGTAAAAATTAAAATATTTACATCATTTACATTTAATATGATTGTTAATATGTTTGAGTTAAATCTATCAGATTGTTTTATGTCCATCCTGTCACATTTTTTGTCTCCTTTGTTCTACTATTGTGTTACCTTTTTAAAGATTAATTTGATATTTTTATGATTGTATTTTATCTTCTTTGTTGGAATGTTAGCTATACATCTTTCTTGTTTTTTAAAAAATTAGTGGTGATCTTAGGGCTGATTTTACTTATTACATTCTAATTTCAAGTAATAATATAACTCTTCACAGAAAATATACAACGTATACTTGTATCGCACTTCTCCAAAATAATCTAACTTTGAACCTAAAGGAACCAGCAAAAGAAGAACAAACAAAGCCCAAAGAACAGTAGAAGGAAGGAAATAGTAAAGATCAGAGAGAAAATAAAGGAAATAGTAACTTAAAAAATAGAAAAGTTCAATGAAACTAAAAGCTGGTTCTTTGAAAACATAAACAGGATAGAAAACCATTAGCCAGACTCACCCTCAAAAAAGAGAGAAGGCCCAAATAACTAAAATTAGAAATAAAAGAGAAGTTACAACCAATATCACAGAAATACCAAGGATCATAAGTGACTACTATGAACAGTTATATGGAAACAAATTGGACAACCCAGAAGAAATGGATAAATTCTTAGAAACATACAATATTCCAAGAATGAATTAGGAAAAAACAGACAATCTGAACAGACCAATTAATAATGAAACTGAATCACTTAAAAACAAACAAACAAAACTCCCAACAGACAAAAGTTTGAGTCCAGATGGCTTCATATGTGAATTCTACCAAACATTTAAAGAACAGTTAATACCTATTATTCTCAAATTATTCCACAAAATTGAAAATGAAAGGCCACTTCTGAACCCATTCTATGATGCCAGCATCACCCTGATAGCAAAAACAGAAAAAGACACTACAAAGAAAAGAAAATTACCTGTCAATATCCCTGATTAACATACATGCAAAATTTTTCAATAAAACATTAGCAAGCTGCATTCAGCAACATGTTAAAAGGGTCATATACCAGATCAAGTGGGATTTATCCGAGGTGTGCACGGATGATACAACATCCACAAATTAATCAACATGATACACCACATTAACAAAGGATAAAAATTATGTGATCATCTCAACAGATATAGAAAAGCATTTGACAAAACTGAACATCCTTTTACAATAAAAAGTCTCAACAAAGTGAATATAGAGAGAATATACCTTAACATAATAAAGGCTATATATGACAAACCTAACATCATATTCACTGGTACAAAGCTGAAAGCTTTTCCTCTAAGATCAGGAACAAGACGAGGATGCCCATTCTTGCCATTTTTATTCAACGTAGTATTGGAAATCCTAGGCACAGCAGTAAGATAAGAAAAAGAGATAAAAATTATCCAAATTGGAAAGGAAGAAGTAAAACTGGTACTATTTGCAGATATGATACTATAAACCCTAAAAACTCCACCAAAAAAAACTACTAGAACTAATAAATGAATTCAGTAAATTTGCAGGATATAAAACCAATATACAGAAATCTGTTGTATTTCTATGCATTAATATCAAACTATCAGAAAAAGAAATTAAGAAATCAATCTCATTTTACAAGTGCATCAAAAAGAATGAAATACCAAGGAATGAAGTTAACCAAGGAGATGAAAGACCTACACTCTGAAAACTATAAGACTTATGAAAGAAATTGAAGAGGACACAAATAAATGGAAAGATATTCCATGTTCGTGAACTGGAAGAATTAATATTATTAAAATGTCCAAACTACCAAAAGCAATCTACAGATACAATTCAATCTTTATCAAAATACCCATGGAATTTTTTTACAGAACTAGAACAAAAAATCCTAAAATCTGTATGGAACCAAAAAAGACCCCAAATAGCAATAGCAATCTTGAGAAAGAAAAACAAAACTGGAGGTATCACTCGCTCTTATTTTAAATTATACTACAAAGGTATAGTAAACAAAACAGTGTGGTACTGGCACAAAAACAGATCAATGGAACAGAACAGAGAGCACAAAAAAAAAAACCCATGCTTATATGGGCAATTATTCTATGATAAAGGAGGCAAGAATATACAATGGAGAAAAGAGTCTCTTCAATAAATGGTGTTGGGAAAACTGTACAGCTACATGCAAAAGAATGAAACTAGACCACACTATTACACCCTATACAAAAATAAACTCAAAGTGGATTGAAGACTCAGATGTAAGACCTGAAACCATAAAACTCCTAGAAGAAATATAGGCAGTACATTCTTTGATGTTTGTCTTAGCTATATTTTTTCTGCAACTGTCTCCTCAGGGCAGCAAAAGCAACAGTAAACAAGTACGACTACATCAAACTAAAAAACCTTTGCATAGTGAAGGAAACCAGTAACAAAACAAAAAGGCAGGCTACTGAATGGGAGAATATGTTTGCAAAGCATATGTCCGACAAGGGGTTAATATCCAAAACATATAAAGAACTCACACAACTCAATATTAAAAAACTAATAATTTGTTTTAAAAATGGCAGAGGACCTGAATAACACTTTTCCAAGAAAGACACACAGATGACCAACAGGCACATGAAAATATGCTCAACATCACTCATCATCAGGGAATTGCAATTCAAAACCACAATGAGATATCACCTCACACATGTCAGAATGACTGTTATCAAAAATACAAGAAATAAGAAGGGTTGGAAAGGATGTGGAAAAAAGCGAACACTTGTGTACTGTTGGTAGTAATGTAAATTGGTGTAGGCAGTATGGAAAACAGTATGGAGGTTCCTCAAAAAATTAAAAATAGAACTACTATAAGATCCAGCATTTCCACTTCTTGGTATGTATCTGAAGAAAACAAAGACACAAATTAAAAAAGATACGTGCATCCAGTGCATTGCAGTGTTCATTGCACGTTATTTACAATACCTAAGATACAGAAGCCACCTAGTGTCTATCAATAGATGAACAGATAAAGAAGTGGTATCCATATAAAATGGAATATTACTCAGTCATAAAGAAGAACTAAATCTTGCTATTTGTGACAACATGGATGGATCTAGAGGGTATTATGCTACGTGAAGTAAGTCAGATAAAGACAAATACCATATGAGTCCACTTATATGTGGAAACTAAAAAAACAAAACAAATGAACGATCAAAACAAAACAATAACAGACCCATAGATACAGAGAACAATCTGTTGCTTGCCAAAGGCTAGAGAGGTGGGAGATGGGTGATTTAGGGGAAGGAAATTAAGCGTTACAAACTTCCAGTTATAAAATAAAATCATGGGGATGTAATGTACAGCATAGGGAATGTAGTCATAATAGTGTAACAACTCTGTATGGTAACAGATGCTAACAAGACTTACTGTGGTGATCATTTCATAATGTACAAAAATATTGAATCACTATGCAGTATTACCTGAAACTAATATAATTTTGTAAGTCAATTATATTTCAATAAATGAACAAAACTTGGCAGAAGGGACCACTACAGGGTTAGTTATCTTTATTTTGGCTTTTAGCTTCAGTACAGATAACACATTCCCATGAAAGACAGTTATAGAATGTGTAAGCCACAATTTTATATTTCTGGACTGAAAAAAAGAGAGGACAGAGATTGGAGCAACCCCAGCTTCTGGAACATTTGGTGTGTGTGGGAGGAAGGAACCACAAAAAATATAGAGCCCTAGAGTCACATTTTGTGTATAAACTCTGCACAAATCTCTACCAGAGCGCCAAATTATAAATGTGCACGAAAAAACGCATGGTGTAAGTAACCCAGCTAATGGAGAAAAAAATTTTAAAACTTAACAGAGATTTGAGTTTTCACCCAGATTTAGAGTTATTTGTTTGAGTCCAACCAACATAACTGTCTGCTAAAACAAAAATATACATACTGGGCTTCCCTGGTGGCGCAGTGGTTGGGAGTTCGCCTGCTGATGCAGGGGATGCGGGTTCGTGCCCCGGTCCGGGAGGATCCCACATGCCATGGAGCGGCTGGGCCTGTGAGCCATGGCCGCTGAGCCTGTGCGTCCGGAGCCTGTGCTCCATAGAGGGAGAGGCCACAGCAGTGAGAGGCCAACGTACAGAAAAAAAAAAAAAATATATATATATATATATATATATACACACACACATACATACTTTTTTCAGTTACATAACAGAATTCCAGTTTCCATAACATGACTTTCACAATGTCCAGGATATAATCCAAAATTACTTGAAATATAAAGAAGCAACAAAATGCAACCCATTTTAAGAAGGAAAAACAATCAATAAAGGCCAATATAGAAATGAATTAAATGTTAGAGCTAGTCATCAAGAACTTTAAAGTAGCTCTCATAACTAGACTCAATGAGGTATAGGAAAATATGGTCGTAATGAATAAAAAGATAGGGAACCCTAACTGAGAAATAAAAAATATGAAAAAGAAAAATGGAAAATCCTAGAACTGAAAAATATAATTCTGAATGAAAAAGTCACTGGATGGACTTAAGGACAACTGCAAATTAAAAGAAAAAAGTCAGTGAAGTTAAAAATAGATCAATATAGAGACCTTCAAGATGGTGGAGGAGTAAGACGTGATCACCTTCCTTGCCACAAATACATCAGAAATACATCTACATGTGGAACAACTCCTACACAACACCTACTGAACGCTGGCAGAAGAGCTCAGACTTCCCAAAAGGCAAGAAACTCCCCATGTACCTGGGTAGGGCAAAAGAAAAAAGAAAAAACAGAGACAAAATAATAGGGACGGGACCTGCACCTCTGGGAAGGAGCTGTGAAGGAGGAAAAGTTTCCACATACTGGAAAGCCCCTTCACTGGCAGAGAAGGGGGGTGGCAGGCGGGAAGAGCCACAGAGGAAAGCACAGCAAAAGGGGTGCAGAGGGCAAAGCAGAGAGATTGTTGCATAGAGGATCAGTGCCAACCAGCACTCACCAGACTAAGAGGCTTGTCTGCTCACCCGCCGGGCCGGGCGGGGCTGGGAGCTGAGGCTTGGGCTTCAGAGGTCAGATCCAGGGAGAGGACTGGGGTTGGCTGCATGAACACAGACTGAAGGGGGCTAGTGCACCACACCTAGCCAGGAAGGAGTCCGGGAAAAAGTCTGGACCTACCTAAGAGGCAAGAGACCACTGTTTCGGGGTGCGCAAGGAGAAGGGATTCAGATCACTGCCTAAGCAAGTTCCAGAGATGAGCACAAGCCACGGCTATCAGCGCAGACACCAGAGATGGGCATGAAACGCTAAGGCTACTGCTACCGCCACCAAGAAGCCTGTCTGCAAGCACAGGTCACTATCCACACCTCCCCTCCCGAGAGCCTCTGAAGCTCGCCACTGCCAGGGTCCCATGATCCAGGGACAAGTTCCCTGGGAGAACACATGGCGTGCCTCATGCTGTTGCAATGTCACACTAGCCTCTGCAGCCACAGGCTCGCCCCACATTCCGTACCTCTCCGTCCTCCCAGCCTGAGTGAGCCAGAGCCCCCTAATCAGCTGTTGCTTTAACCCCGCCCTCTCTGGGTGGGGAACAGATGCCCTCAGGTGACCTACACGCAGAGGTGGGGCAAAATCCAAAGCTGAACTCCAGGAGCTGTGTGAACAAAGAAGAGAAAGGGAAATTTCTCCTAGCAGCCTCAGGAGCAGAGGATTAAATCTCCACAATCAACTTGATGTACCCAGCATCTCAGGAATGGCTGAATAAACAATGAATCATCCTAAAGTTGAGGCAGTGGACTTTGGGAGCAATTGTAGACTTGGGGTTTGCTTTCTGCATCTAATTTGTTTTTGGTTTTATGCTTATCTTAGTTTAGTATTTAGAGCTTATCATAATTGGTAGATTTCTTTATTGATTTGGTTGCTCTCTTCCTTTTTAAAAAATTATATATATTTTCCTTTTTCTCTTTTTGTCAGTGTGTATATATCTGCTTCTTTGTGTGATTTTGTCTGTATAGCTTTGATTTTGCCATCTGTCCTAGGGTTCTGTCTGTTGTTTTTTTTAATATAGTTTTTAGCACTTGTTATCATTGGTGGATTGTTTTTTTAGTTTGGTTGCTATCTTCTTTCTTTTCCTCTTTCTTTTATTACTTCTTAATTTTTTTATTTTTAATAATTATTTTTTTATTTTAATAACTTCATTTTATTTTTTTCTTTCTTTCTTTCTTTCTCCCTTATCCTCTGAGCCGTATGGCTGACAGGGTCTTGGTGCTCTGGCGGGGTGTCAGGCTGGTGCCTCTGAGATGGGAGAGCAGAGTTCAGGACATTGGTCCAACAGAGACCTCCTGGCTCCATGTAATATCAAATGGTGAAAGCTCTCCCAGAGATCTCCATCTCAACGGTAAGACCCAGCTCCACTCAATGACCAGCAAGCTACAGTGCTGGACACCCTATGCCAAATAACTAGCAGGAGAGAAACACAACCACACCCATTAGCAGAGAGGCTGCCTAAAACCATAAGAAGGTCACAGACACCCCAAAATACATCACTGGACGTGGTCCCACCCACCAGAAAGACAAGATCCAGCCTCATCCACCAGAACACAGGCACCAGTCTCCTCCACCAGGAAGCCTACACAACCCACTGAACCAAACTTAGCCCCTGGGGGAAGACACCAAAAACAACAGGAACTACGAACATGCAGCCTGCGAAAAGGAGACCCCAAACACAGTAAGATAAGCAAAATGAGAAGACAGAAAAACACACAGCAGATAAAGGAGCAAGATAAAAATCCACCAGATCTAACATATGAAGAGGAAATAGGCAGTCTACCTGAAAAAGAACTCAGAATAGTGATAGTAAAGATGATCTAAAATCTTGGAAATAGAATGGAGAAAATACAAGAAACATTTAACAAGGACGTAGAAGAACTAAAGAGCAAACAAACAACGATGAACAACACAATAAATGAAATTAAAAATGCTCTAGAAGGAATCAATAGCAGAATAACTGAGGCAGAAGAACAGATAAGTGATCTGGAAGATAAAATAGTGGAAATAACCACTGCAGAGCAGAATAAAGAAAAAAGAATGAAAGAATTGAGGACAGTCTTATAGATCTCTGGGACAACATTAAATGCACCAACATTCGAATTATAGAAGTTACAGAAGAAGAAGAGAAAAAGAAAGGGACTGAGAAAATATTTGAAGAGATTATAGTTGAAAACTTCCCTAACATGGGAAAGGAAAACTAGTCAATCAAGTTGAGGAAGCACAGAGAGTCCCATACAGGATAAATCCAAGGAGAAACATGCCAAGACACATATTAATCAAACTATCAAAAATTAAATACAAAGAAAAAATATTAAAAGCAGCAAGGGAATCCCCATAAGGTTAACAGCTGATCTTTCAGCAGAAACTCTGCAAGCCAGAAGGGAGTGGCAGGATATATTTAAAGTGATGAAAGGGAAAAACCTACAACCAAGATTTACCCAGCATGGTTCTCATTCAGATTCGATGGAGAAATTAAAACCTTTACAGACAAGTAAAAGCTAAGAGAATTCAGCACCACCAAATCAGCTTTATAACAAATGCAAAAGGAACTTCTCTAGGCAGGAAATATAAGAGAAGGAAAAGACCTACAATAACAAACCCAAAACAATTAAGAAAATGGTAATAGGAACACACATATCGATAATTACCTTAAATGTAAATGGATTAAATGCTCCAACCAAAAGACATAGACTGGCTGAATGGATACAAAAAGAAGACCCGTATATATGCTGTCTACAAGAGACCCACTTCAGACCTAGGGACACATACCGACTGAAAGTGAGAGGGTTGGAAAAAGATATTTCATGCAAGTGGAAATCAAAAGAGGGCTAGAGTAACAATTCTCATATCAGACAAAATAGACTTTAAAATAAAGACTATTACAAGAGACAAAGAAGGACACTACATAATGATCAATGGATCAATCCAAGAAGAAGATATAACAATTGTAAATATTTATGCACCCAACATAGGAACACCTCTATACATAAGGCAAATGCTAACAGCCGTAAAAGGAGAAATCAACAGTACCACAATCATAGTAGGGGACTTTAACACCCCAGTTTTACCAATGTACAGATCATCCAAAATGAAAATAAATAAGGAAACACAAGCTTTAAATGATACATTAAACAAGATGGACTTAATTGATATTTATAGGACATTCCATCCAAAAACAACAGAATACACTTTCTTCTCAAGTGCTCATGGAACATTCTCCAGGATAGATCACATCTTGGGTCAAAAATCAAGCCTTGGTAAGTGTAAGAAAATTGAAATCGTATTAAGTATCTTTCTGACCACAACGCTATGTTACTAGATATCAATTACAGAAAAAAATCTGTAAAAAATACAAACACATGGAGGTTAAACAATACATTACTTAATAATCAAGAGATCACTGAAGAGATCAAAGAGGAAATCAAAAAATACCTAGAAACAAATGACAATGAAAACACGACGACCCAAAACCTATGGGATGCAGCAAAAGCAGTTCTAAGAGGGAAGTTTATAGCAATACAATCCTACCTCAAGAAACAAGAAACGTCTCAAATAAACAACCTAACCTTACACCTAAAGCAACTGGAGAAAGAAGAACAAAAAAACTCCAAAGTCAGCAGAAGGAAAGAAATCATAAAGGTCAGATCAGAAATAAATAAAAAAGAAATGAAGGAAACGATAGCAAAGATCAATAAAACTACAAGCTGGTTCTTTGAGAAGATAAACAAAATTGATAAACCATTAGCAAGACTCATCCAGAAAAAAGAAAAACTAAAAATAGAACTACCATACAATCCAGCAATCCCACTACCGGGCATATACACTGAGAAAACCATAATTCAAGAAGACTCATGTACCACAATTTTCATTGCAGCTCTATTTATAATAGCCAGGACATGGAAGCAACCTAAGTGTCCTTCGAAAGATGAATGGATAAAGAAGATGTGGCACATATATACAATGGAATATAACTCAGCCTTAAAAAGAAACAAAATTGAGTTTTTGTAGTGAGGTGGATGGACCTAGAGTCTGTCATACAGAGTGAAGTAAGTCAGAAAGAGAAAAACAAATACCGTATGCTATATATGGTATCTAAAAAAAAAAAGAAAAACTTTCTGAAGAACGTAGGGGCAGGACAGGAATAAAGATGTAGCCCTAGAGAATGGACTTGAGGACATGGGGAGGGGGAAGGGTAAGCTGGGTTGAAGTGAGAGAGTGGCATGGACTTATAAGTATTACCAAATGTAAAATAGATAGCTAGTGGGAAGCAGCTGCATAGCACAGGGAGATCAGCTCAGTGCTTTGTGACCACATAGAGGGGTGAGATAGGGAGGGTGGGAGGGAGTCGCAAGAGGGAGGAGATATGGGGATATATGTATATGTATAGCTGATTCACTTTGTTATAAAGCAGAAACTAACACACCATTGTAAAGCAATTATACTCCAATAAAAAATAGATCAATAAATCAAAATAAGTAGATTACAATGTGAGAGGAAAGAGAACAAGGCAGAAAAAATATTTTAGAATAATGCCAAATTTTTCCAAGTTTGGTAAAAGATATAAATTTACAGTTTTAAGAACCTTAGAAAGTTTCAAGCCACATAAAAATGAATAAAACCATACTTATGCATATAGTTAACCTGTTGATACCAAAGATAAAGATAACATCTTGATAACAGCAGGGGACTATGACATATTTTATTCAGGAGGAGACCAATTTACATAACTGTTAAGGTCTCATCAGAATCCACAGAGGCAAGAGACAATGAGATTACATTCTCAAAGTTCTGGGAAGAAAAATCAATGTACTGCAATTTCAAAAATAGAAAAATATGAGAATTTGTCAAACATTTATTACCAAAAATGCTTAGTGAAATTGTTCAAGCTGAATGAAAATAATTCCAAATAGAAATTCAGATATTCAAGAAGGAATAAAGAACATTGGAAATGGCAAATAAACATAAACACAAAAGATGTTCTTTCCTCTTAATTTGTTTAAAAAATATATACATAGATTACTTAAAGCAAAAGTTATGCTTTGTTGTGAACTTCATAATGTATGTATGACAGCTAGAGCGGGTTGGCTCATGGGGTAAATAGACCTATATAGTCCCCAGATTTCTACGTTTTATATGCAGTAGTATAATAATACAAAAAGTAGACTATAAAAATTAAGGATATACATTTAATCCACAGAGCAACTGCCAAAAGATATTCAGAAGCACAGCTAAAAAGCTAATAGATAAATTAAATGGCTTTAAATATATTCAAATAACTCAAAAGAATGGAGAAAAAAAGAGATGAACAGAAACAAAGAACAAAATAGAGCTAAATCCAAGCATATCATTAATTAATTATAATGTTACTAGACAAAACAGGCTAATCAGAAAGCCGAATTTATTAATATTGACAAGAAACAAGCCTAAGTATACGCTGTCTAAAGAGACACTTTTAGAATAATGCACAGATATGTTGGAAGTAAATAGATAAGAAATATATATGTATATATAAAAAATATTACACAAACAGTAATTATAAGAAGGCTGGTAACCATATTTATGTAAAATAAAATAGACTTTAAGATAAAGAGTATTACCACAGATAGAAACGAATAATATTAAAGAGCTGTATCATCAGGAAGACAAAATGATCAGAAATATAGATATACTTAATTAGTAACTTCAAATTGCATGAGTCAAAAATTGACAGAGTTAAAGGAAGACTAGTTAATTCCACAATCATAAATGGAGATTTTAACACTCTTCTCTCATCGATTGATAGAATACTACACAAATATCAGTAAATACATAAAAGGTCTGAGAAGTATTCTCAACCATTTTTATTGAATTTATATTTATGCAATAGTATAATCAACCACTTCAGGATACACAATCTGTTTAAGTGGACATGGTACATTTATCATAGGTCATATCTTGGGTCATGACACCAGTCTCTACAAATTTAAATCAGCGAATATCATACAAAGTATGTTCTACTACCACAATGATAGTAAATTTGAAATAAACAGCATTCTATCTAAGAAAATCCCATCAGAAATTGAAAGACACATATCTAAATAATCTATGGGTCAAAGAATAAATCACAGGTAAATTAGAAAATAGTCCAAACTGAATGGTAAAGAAATTACAACATAACAAAACTTGTTGGATGCAGCCAAAGGAGTTCTTTCAGGGAAATGTATTAATCTTTCATGATTATATGAGGAAAGAGAAAGGTAGAAAATCAATGACCTAAGTTTTCACTTTCCAAGGCTAGAAAAGTAGAACAAAGTAATACACCAATGTAAGCAGAAGGAGGACAGTAATAAAGGCAAGACCAGAAATTAACAAAAAAAGAATATGAAATATTAATAACTTCTGTCTTCCTTGTTGCCTCTGCTGCTAATACCTCTATCAAATTCCTCCATTTTTTTCATATGTTGTTTTTCCTCTGGCTACTTGGAGATTCAATCCCTGTGAGTACTTTTTAGAAATCAGCCAAAGATTTGAGTATGGTTTATATCAAAATTTGGGGCTCTCCTTCCATGGCTCCCTACTTTGTGGAATTTTATTTTCTTTCCAGCCATGTTGAGATCTCTGAATTCCTCAGGTCAATAGGATTTTGGTTTTCTCCTTGACCTTTATCTGCCAGCATACTGTATTGACTGGGTAGTAGCCTCAGAGCAAAGTTGTATAAATGCAGATCTTGCTCTGGGTGGTTCTCTTTATTTAAGAGTCTAATTGCTCCAGTGTCTCCTTGTTTGTGGTTGCTTTCCAATGTCTTAAAGCAATTTTCCAAAGTTTATCATTGTTTTCAGCAGGAGAGTTATTCTGATTCAAGATCCTCTGCTCGAAGTCCTCCATGTAATTTTTTTTTTTTTTTAATATCTGGTTAAGTATTTATTAACATTTTAAGATGCTCTTAGATGCAGGGTTGTTTTTGCCTCTCACTGTTGTGGCCTCTCCCGTTGTGGAGCACAGGCTCCGGACGCGCAGGCTCAGCGGCCATGGCTCACGGGCCCAGCCGCTCTGCGGCATGTGGGATCCTCCCGGACCGGGGCACGAACCCGCGTCCCCTACATCGGCAGGCGAACTCTCAACCATTGCGCCACCAGGGAAGCCCTCCTCCATGTAATTTTTATGTTCAGACAAACCAACATCCTGGTAAAGTGCTTCTCAAATTTTAATGCATAAATGAATCATCTGGGAGTTATGCTAAAATGCAGGTTCTGATTCAGTAGGTCTGGAGTGGGGCCTAGTATTCTGCATTTTAAACAAGCTCACAGGGAACATGGATGCTACTGTGCACAGACCACTTTTTGAGTAGTGAGGCCCTAGACTACTAACCTAGTGAAATATTGGAAGTAAATTTTACAGTGTGATACAACAGAATTTTAGAGTTTGAAACAATTCAGGTTAACACACGGCTATTCATGGAGAAGCACTGGCTGTGGTTGTAAATTCTTATTGTCCTGAACCTAGGGATCTGAACAAGTGTCAGTATTGATAAAACCTACTACTACCTTATTAATGCTAATGGATTAAACAGCACCATGAGCCTGATTATCCGTTAGCCAATTAAGATAAGCATTGAACTTGTCTTTATAGTATATTTATTGTGATTGGAAATATTGATGTATTCCATGTTAAATACTGGCCAATATATCAAGTACACAATTTTGCCCTGGGCAGATTCCGAAACAACCACTGAAAACATATTTTAGAAACGACAGTTGCTAACTTTTATCCAAACAACAACAAAAAAATAGATTTGCATCTTAATGGGCGATAACAATGAAATTTCTTCCAAGGATCTGAAAGGAAGTTATCTCCTCCATCTTTATAATATCCAGTCAGTCACTACCATAGGCAGCCCTCTTTAGATAACCCCTCCCTTGGCTCAACAAACTCAGCGATTAAATTGTACAGATTTTATCTTCTAAATAATTAACCAATCCAACTTCTACCAGCTCCATCCTTGCTATCACTTCCCTAACTTAAACAATGAATACCTCTCTTGACTGCTATTCCTTTTTTCCTTTAGGTCCATATCCAACTCTGCCACCCAAGTAATATATTTAGCCCCCTCCTTAAAACATCTACAATATAAAGGTCAAGCTACTCAATGTGACATAGAAGGCACTTCACGAGTTCATCTCTGCCTATCACTATGCTTTCTTATCCCATGAGTCCTTTCCTCTCAAATTATATTTCAGTGATGATAAACCATTGTACTCATACTGGCCATGCTATTTCTCCCCTTCACACATTGGCCCTATTTGCAATAATTTTTCCTATCTCTATCAAAACCATCCATCTCCTTCCTCTGGATTAGTCTTAATTCCCTTTTAGACTTAACTCAGTTGTCATCTTCTCCAGAAGCCAACCAGATGCTTATTGCCAAGTTCCTCAGTATACATATAATGCCCAGTGAGTATTTCTACCACCGGTGTATCACATACCAATAAATTATCTGTTTTTATTTGTGTCTCCTTCTTAGATCATAACATATAAATCAGTCTTAATGTTGCCTTTATCTCCGTGTAAGAGTCCAGGCTGGCACTAAGTGAGAGTTCAGTAAGGCCTGATAAAACATATTAATGAGAAAATCATTCAATTATGTGAACAACTGGTACTAGAGTTTCTCTGGTTTAAATTTAAGAAACTGCCTTGTTCATCTGTATTAAATGAAAGGAGTAAAATGTTAAGAGTATTGTCTAGCAAGAGAGAAAGAGATAATTAAACTAATAAGGTAATAGGAATTTGAGGGTATAGCAGGAAAAAGGAGAAAGGTAGAGAGGAACAAAAGAAGGTTGAATAATGCGATGGAAGGCTAGAGTCTGGGGCCTGGGGAGATGGGTAGTCAGAGGGAAATCCCAGTGGTTTGGTGGTGGAAATTTTTCATTTTGGGTTTTTCTGTTTCTTTCTTTCTTTGCTCAGTATGTGTACTATCTACCCAATATCTCCCTTTTCTTTTGAAAACAGAACCCCTCTTCTTTCAGACTGTTATGAACATTTAGTTCCAGAGGAAGCTACCAAGTTCATTCATGCTATTAGGAAATACTGGACACCTTCTATGTGCCAGGGACTGTCCTAAGATGTAGTGATAGAGCAACCAAGGGGAAGCTACCAAGTTCAAAATGAGTCCAACACCCTGTACATGGCTGAGTGGCCAAGGAAAGGAGTTGGGGAACAGGATGGCTGAAGCAAAGTGCCGTGCTTTGTTGGCCACATCTGAATGATCCGGTGGACAGCTGACCCAAGCTGGGCCAATTACAGCCTTTCAGTGATGTAAGTTTTTATAAACAGGCACATCAAATACCCAGGGTTAAGTTTTTGTGATGTGATAATGTAAACTCACTATTGTAACTCTTTAATTACTCCCAAGTTTTTAGGAAATACTGACCTATTGATACAGAGTTGTTAAATGATATGAAGAAACAATAAGATAAGGCAGTAAAGGCAAAACACACTGCCTCTCATTCACGCCTTCCCAGACATCTATATAAATGGAGCATCGTTCTAACAAGGAAAAGTGTAACCCAAGACCATCACGTGGTGATAAGTTTGGAAGAGAGTGAATATGTGAAGGCAGTTCTGGGAATAACAGGGAGGAGCAGCTTCTCAGTGATGCCTCCACAAAGGTTTTGATACAAACTCCGATAACCAAGTATACATGAGAGGAAGCTATCCTTAAATGTTTAACTCTCATGTGTGGGTTGCATTTGTGTGCTTCACATGTGCTCGGTCCCCTGGAAATCACAGGTAATCCTCTTGCCTCCTCGCTGCCACTTGGGGCTCTATTCTGTCTCCTCTTTTTTTTTTTTTTGCGGTACGCGGGGCTCTCACTGTTGCGGCCTCTCCCGTTGCGGAGCACAGGCTCCGGAGGCGCAGGCTCAGCGGCCATGGCTCACGGGCCCAGCCGCTCCGCGGCACGTGGGATCTTCCCGGACCGGGGCACGAACCCGTGTCCCCTGCATCGGCAGACAGACTCTCAACCACTGCGCCACCAGGGAAGCCCTGTCTCCTCTTTTTCTCCTTTTACTCAGACCAAGAAATATCTGCTCACACAAAGGTAACTCTCAGGTGGGATCTCTGGTAGAAGAGCTGAAACAGGGTGGGTGAGAAGTAAGAGGGTCTAATAATGTGATCATTTCTTTCATTTTTTGCCGTCCTTGCCTACACATGCACGAGCACACATACACACACACAGAGCTACTTGAATTAGGGAACACAATTCTATTTATTATCTGGGTCCTACCTTCACTCCTCATCTCCCTACTTTCACTTTTGAGTTACCAGCCCTAGTCCAGTTCCTACAATGAAATGCTCAGAAAGGCTACTCTAGAGTTCCCTACCAAATACAAATGACTCCTCCACCAGTCTTTTGTGGATGGAAAGAGTCAGCATGGATGTGCAGAATAGTCTTGCTGTTTATAATCTAAGTATAAGCTCTAAAGAATAAACATATATCAGGAGGCTCTAGTACTCATATATATTTCCGCATTGTTATTATTAGAAAAGTCACTTCAAAAATCTCAGAACGTCTCTGTGATTGCTTTAGGCACAGAAACTTGGCACTCTGTTCTGCTGGGAAGAAAACTAGGACACATTATAAAGATAAGTAGGGGTGGTCACAGAAGAGAGACGCGGCAACCAGGCAGATAGCTAAGGACAAATTAATTCCCTATAAGCCACCACGGACCTTTGCAGTTCCTGAGCTTTTTGAGCCTCTCTTATTGAAATTCTCTAACTTTCATGCTCACCGTCCTACTTATGTTGCTCTCCAATCCCAGCTCATTGATTAACCAATATTTAATTTGCATTTCTATGTGCTAGTTATTGTTCTTGGAACTGTGGATACCATCATGAACTGAACATAATCTTGACCTAAAATGCTTAGTACACTAGGAGGGAGAGATAAATAATCATGCAGTTAAATATGGTATCATAAATACTACCAATGGACTAAGCACAAAGTTCCTAGCACTTCCCCGCCCCCCCCACCCCTCTCCACAGACTAAGAATTTTGAAACAAGAGCCAGACTCAGGTGAATCTGTATTTGTGAAGCACCTGGCAGAGTTTCCCAAAGGAAAGTTGTTGATTTTCATTCTGTTTGTACATTTACTACAGTCATAAACTCAACCTTTAGTTTCTTCTGGGTGGAATCCTCTGATTATACCACCCACCAAATAGCTGATTAGGAAAAGGCAGTGAGCCATTTCCACTGCATTGTGGATGAGAAGCATTCCTGCCATCTCAAAATAGAAGTCAGGGAATATTTTTTTTTCTCAGAAAATATTTTTACATATACAGTTCAATTTTATCGTTATATTTCAGATAAATCAAAGGTTAAAGATGATTTTATATACCAGTTTTAGAATTTAAGCACCACTATGACATAAAGAAAAGACATTCTGGGCTTCCCTGGTGGCACAGTGGCTGAGAATCTGCCTGTTAACGCAGGGGACACAGGTTCGAGTCCTGGTCTGGGAGGATCCCAGATGCCACGGAGCAACTAGGCCCGTGAGCCACAACTACTGAGCCTGCACGTCTGGAGCCCTGTGCTCCGCAACAAGAGAGGCCACGATAGTGAGAGGCCCGCGCACCGCGATGAAGAGTGGCCCCCGCTTGCCACAACTAGAGAAAGCCCTCGCACAGAAACCAAGACCCAACACAGCAAAAATAAATTAATTAATTAATAAACTCCTACCCCAACATCTTAAAAAAAAAAAAAAAAGAAAAGACATTCTAAGTTATACACAAATGGTTTATAATGAATTTATACCAACTTTTTAGTAAGTCAGATACTCATGCATCTCAATTTAACATACTGGGGAAAAGTTAGACTCAAGATTATGAAGTGACTTTAGATATTTTTATCTTCTTTATTTAAAAAAATATAAGTTTAAATGGCTTATAGAAATGACTAGGAAAATGAAATAAATTATAAAGTAAGGGGTAAGAGAAAAAATTTGTCCCATAAATTACCTAAAGCTATCTTGAGGAAGAAAGATTATTTCACAGTCCATAATTCTGTATATCCTCATGGTGAGAGCACTTAAGTCCCTGAAGCTCTTGTTCATATTTATGAGAAAGTTAAGCCCTTAGAATGTGAAAGGGAAGAGAGCATATGGTACCCTAAAAGACTAGATAACTTTAAAAGTGATCATAAAATCAGGGACCCTTAAGAAAGATCGCTCATGTTAATTCCAATGAAAATTAACCAGTTCTTCTTCAAACTATATCTCAGCCAGTGTCATAGTGAACTAGTGGCAAATGGAGAAAGGTTTGCTTCCTTTTTCTTCTTTAAACCCCGACATAGAAATAGGGATTCTCCTCAAGGTGACAGAGATAACTCAATTTGCCTTGCATGGAATTCAGAGTAAAGACATATCTGCAAGGTTAAAATTCATGGCTCATGTACAACTATTCCTAGTAATGAGGTCATCTATCTAGTTAAGGGATCCAGATTTGCATTGACCCACCATTTCTGAGCATGAGTTATTTTTTACCTTATTTCTACTTATTTATTTTCATTATGTTTCATTTGGCTTACTTGAAAAAGAAAGAAATTTGGGAATAACAAAGCACTGGGGTATATCCTACTGTACCCACTATTTATGCTATAAAGAAATACCTCCCTAGACTCTGAGTCCTTTAAGAGGCTGAATCATTCAGAAGTAACTCAGAAGAAATAATCAGTGAAGGAATGCTGAAAGTAATGCTGTTTTTCTGGCTTTGCCTACTCAGACACTAGACTCTCTTCTCTGAGTATCAAGTATTGTCCAGATATTTACATACAAAAACAATAAAATTGTTTTCTTTTTTAAAATCAGGGTTTTAGGGAAACAAGAGTTTTGCTGAAAATGTCTGAACCCATAATCTGAAGTGAGAACTCTGAAGTTTCCTACATACACAAAAAATAGGAGTGTATAATGCTCTCTGATAGTTGTTTCTGCACTCTGCATGTTAGAAAACTGGGAATAACCTTTAAATAGTACAGCTAAAGGAACAGTATGCTCCAGTCAGAATGCTCTCCAGCGTGACAAACAGAAGTGGTCCATTCCTTAATTCTGAGCTCCAATTACCAGTTATCTCTTTAATACTTAAAATATAAAATTTGAGGGCTAAATAATTTACTACATTATTTTTACAGAAATCTTTGTTCCACTTCAACATGCTCTGCAAAAGACAAGATACGAGGGAGATGCTGCCTTTTCCCATGTACATTGAAAAAATTTATATCTGTGTTCTCTTGTGTCATGGTTGGTTTTTTGGTGTGTGTGTTCTGGGGTGATAAGATGTATGCTTTGGACCCACTTTGGAGAAAAAGTCCCTTCTGCTTGGAGTCTTCGACCTAAAATTTCTGCAACAACATAAAATCATTAGCACCATTTGCCACCTCCATGGCAGCAATGGCTCAGAAAGGAGCTTGACACCATTACTGTTTATTGTAGCAAGCCCTCATAGATTAGGCTACAGAAAGATGGAAACATCATTCTGTAGAGGTAGAGGGGAAGCAAGAGGGAAATGATGTCAAATGATGGGAGGTCATTAGAATAGGATGCAGATGTGAAAGATAAAGACAAGAAATCTTAGAGTCTTAAGATTCTTCTCCAAACAGTTAAATGTAATCCTTGTGAAGAACCTACATTTTTTCACATTCCGTAGCAAATAGGAGAGAGACATAGATATTACAAAATAAGTATTATAAATCCTCTACAGAGGCTTTCCTGGTGGTACAATGGTTAAGAATCCGCCTGCCACTGCAGGGGACATGGGTTGGAGCCCTGGTCCGGGAAGATCCTTCATGCTGTGGAGCAACTAAGCCCATGAGCCACACCTACTGAACCTGTGCTCTAGAGCCCGCGAGCCACAACTACTGAAGCCCACGCACCTAGAGCCTGTGCTCTGCAACATGAGAAGCCACCGCAGTGAGAAGCCTGTGCACCGCAACGAAGAGTAGCCCCCGCTCGCCGCAACTAGAGAAAGCCTGTGCGTAGCAACGAAGACCCAATGCAGCCAAAAATAAATAAGATAAATTAAAAAAAATATTTTAAAGGGCTTCCCTTGTGGCGCAGTGGTTGAGAGTCCGCCTGCCGATGCAGGGGACACAGGTTCGTGTCCCGGTCCGGGAAGATCCCACATGCCGCGGAGCAGCTGGGCCCGTGAGCCATGGCCGCTGAGCCTTTGCGTCCGGAGCCTGTGCTCCGCAATGGGAGAGGCCACAACAGTGAGAGGCCTGCGTACCACACACATACACACAAAAATTATATATATGTATATATATATATAATCCTTCTACAGATTCTAAGAATCAGAGGTGGTGTACTGTGGTGGTAGTTAGTGATACCCTGTTTCAAAAGAACAAATATGTTTAGTAGTTATCTATTTTTGTTGCTTTCTGTTTATTTGCTTTCCCAGAATCCTTTCTCCTTCCTTTTGACAATAAAAACTGCATCCTCTCTTGGTGAACTACCCCTTTCCCTCTCTTAGATCTGTAGTTCACGTGGCACTGAATTTCCCCTCTGGTTCCAGGAAAGCACAGGCAACCTAGACATGGGCAATCAGAGTATGACGTCTCCTGGCCACATGCATCACATCTCGGGATTTTACTGGAATTATCAGGAAAGAGGCGCCCTCTCTTTCTTTAAGGCACATGTTAGCCTGGAGCCCCTGGGAGTCTTACTTGCTACTACATGCAGAGAGCCTGATGCGCAAATCTGAGGAGTGGGGAGAGAGTGAGGCCTGGAAACACCAACTGGCCTAAAGGCAGACGTGCTGCAAAGTTTTTCAGCAGTAAATATATTTCATTTATTATACTTGTAACTTAAACTAGCTAAGTTGGATTTCTGTAACTTGAATCTGAAAGACTCATAGTTAGAACATGTTATAAGGCAAACATAATTTTCTCCATGAAACTGCATCTTTAAAAGCTTAAATAAGTCCTGGGACTTCTCTGGTGGTCCAGCGGTTAAGACCCCATGCTCCCAATGCAGGCGGCCCGGGGTTCGATCCCTAGTCAGGGTTCGATCCCTAGATCCCGCATGCCGCAACTAAGAAACCGCATGCCGCAACTAAAATGATCTGCACGTTGCAATGAAGATCCTGCATGTGGCAACGAAGATCTCGCGTGCTGTAACTAAGACCTGGTGCAGCCAAATAAATACATGAATAAATAAATAAACATTTTTAAAAAAAGTTTAAGTAAGTCCTAAAAACTATGAAACTAGGAAGTGGCTTAGGCCAAATTAGAACCTTCAAAAATCATAACTATGAATTATGCTCTCTTCAGGAACACATACCTGCTATGCTATGAGAAGCTTTCCTATAGCAATTGACTGATACCCAATTCTGCTGACATACATAGAGAATAATAAACAATGCCAACATTCTAATATCATAGCACTTTCACAATCATTAATTTACTTTAGTGCTCATTTTCGCCACTTCTATTCAATATCACACTGAAGTTCCTTGTCAGTAAAATAAGGCAAGAAAACAAAAAGGCAAGGCATAAAGTAGGGGAAGAAAGAAGTAAAACTGTCTTTATTCACAGATGACATAATCATGTATGTAGACACTGTAAGGAATTTTAAAAATAGCTATTAATACTAATAATTAAGTTAGGCAAAATTGCAGAAAATAAAGTCATTTTACAGATGTTTTCTACCTACCAGCCACAAATAATCAGAGAATTAAATATAAAATGACCACTTACAATAACATCCAAAAACGTGAAATATAATACTTACATAATCTTTGTTTCATTTTAAAGTTTCTGAGTTTTGTTTTTTTTGTTTTGTTTTGTTTTGTTTTGTTTTTTTGCGGTACGCGGGCCTCTCACCGTTGTGACCTCTCCCGCTGCAGAGCACAGGCTCCAGACGCGCAGGCTCAGCGGCCATGGCTCACAGGCCCAGCCCTGAGTTTTCTGTTTTGTGTTTCGTTTTTCATCCAAGGATTATTTAGACCATGTTTCTTAATTTCATAGTAGTTCAGGGTTTTTTTTCGCAATCTTTTTATTATTCTATAGTATATTTTTAAATGGAAGTCTTAACCTCTGAATTCATTTTACAAACAACTAAGGCAGGGGTTCTCAAACTTTAATGCACCTTAAAATCACCTGGAAGACTTTCTAAACCATAGATTGCTGGATCCCATTCCCAAATTTCTGTTTCAGTAGCTATGGGAGGTAGATTATCAAGTTTTCTAACTAGTTCCCAGGTGATGTTGACCCTATTACTGGTCTAGGAGCCACACTTTGAAAATCACTGCACTACAAGATAAATATACAGGTTTGAAATTTGAAAAATACTGTTAAAAAATTAAAATAAAATGAACAGTAACAGCCTTCAGTAAGGCTTACACATAGCTGCTCAGTACCTTTTTCAAGGTCACACATTTAAAAAGGACAGATCAGTATCTCCTGACTCTCAGAAAAGTAATGACCCAAGCACATCATACCATCTCCTTTGGTTCATTATAAGATTGAAGATTCTAGAAGTTAGACCTATTTAAGAATGGAAAGGACTAAGACTTCCGTGTTCAGGCAGACATTAGAGAATCAGTTCGAAGAGATCATTTTGAGGTATCCTATACATTGGACTGGAGGCTAATCTGAACTACTTCGGAGATTTGAAGGCTTACAAATCTAAGAACGCAAAGGAGAATAAAGCTGATGGATATAGTTCATGAAAAAGAATAGAGCAACCATTGGGCTTTGAGTGCAGGAAGAAGGACTAAGTAAGAATAACTGCTTTGGAGTTACTAGATTTGAAAAAAGTGTTCATACTAAATTGATCAAATCAAGAAAAGTTTCTAAATCAAGGGAGAAGGCTTGAGGTTAATATGACATTTAAAGCTTTTAAATGTAAGAATGCAATTACCTAGTACAAAACCCAAGAAATACGACTAATGAAAAGACACCATGACCTACAAAGCTGGCATAATGTAAACTTTTGTGCTGCTGATTATAATCTGGTTCCACAAGTTAAAATTTCTGATGAGTGTAATAATTAGAAACGGTAAAACTGGAGCTCACTGTACTTAGATAACTCCCCTAATGTCAATTTATCCAGTAAGCCTCATAGCTACTTCTTGGGCTTTGTGAGACTAAAACTACATTGTTCACTATGCCATAAATGAATAGTTTGATCTACATCCCAAGTGACCACATATACTTTCATACAAAGCAGGACCTTTTGTTAGTGAAATAACCTATTATTAATAATAATTCTGAGGAAACACAGTGGGTAGCTTTTTGCCTAGGACTATGTTCTGCATCCCCATGAGACAATCCAAAAGATAAGGCAGTTGCTGATGGAGACAGCCACAAGTGCCATATCAGTCAATTTTGAGACCCATCCTCTAAGCTACTCAAAGGTACCTCAAAGCAGCACAATCATAATTTTATTTTATTTTTTTTTTGCGGTACGCAGGCCTCTCGCTGTTGTGGCCTCTCCCGTTGCGGAGCACAGGCTCTGGATGCACAGGCTCAGCGGCCATGGCTCACGGGCCTAGCTGCTCCGCGGCATGTGGGATCTTCCCGGACCGGGGCACGAACCTGTGTCCCCTGCATCGGCAGGCGGACTCTCAACCACTGCGCCACCAGGGAAGCCCCCAAATTTTATTTTTAATATTCACATACATTTGTTCTTCCACACTCCAAAACTGCATGCTTTTTCTTGCTTCACGTGCCTGAAACTTACCCATTATTTCTTTCTACACTTTTTAGGTTATTTGCCACAGTCATTTTGAAACATTCTCCTTCACTGCCTGCCAGCTGGAACTGCCCTTCAATGTCTAACCCTTCAGATCCCTCCTTCTTCATGAAACACATTGCATGGTATAATTAAAGTAGATTCTGTTCTGCTGTATGTTGTCTAACATTTTGCCTTGTGCCTGAGAGAGCTATTTATTTTAGCGGCCACAGAATCTTTGGGAATTGGTAGCTCCCAATGAGGGTCAGTAGGCAGCATGAAGAACAGATGACAGCCTGCAATACCTCCTTCGCATTTCTGTAAAGAGATCTGACATTTACAAAGTACTGCATGTTGCCTTTCCCCACAAATCTCTAAAGACTTCATAAAAATAAAAGGCTTAATGATTATTCCTTCACATTTGCTATGATTTCAAAAGTGCATGATAAGCTATTTTTGATTAAACTGAAGGAGGCCTTACCATTGCAGATATGGTGAAACCATCACCAAGAGTATCTGAATGCAGGAATAATAAAATGTCAGAAAATCCTTTCCTAGAAACTGCAGTGCCAATTCTGGAGCTGAGAATTGCTGTTCAGGGTAGGAATTTGTGTTCTGAAGAATCAACATCCCTCTTTCTACAGTACTCTGAAATTTAGATATGGTAGAATCAGATAGCATTTAAACTGCCTAACAGTTCATTATTCTTCCATTTTCACTGTTCGTGAAAGAAATTTGAAAGCAAACTGAAGTCTACCTTCAAATACCAGAGATAAACTTCCTTTAATGATAGAGAATACCTTAAACTAAAGATTCAAACAAATCCCACAAGTTAATCTACCCCTGAATCTTTTAAATTGCATATAAAACCTGCATGCATTAATAAGAAATGACTTAACTTTATAAATACTGCCTTATTTTTAATTTTCTGGTCTAAATACAGATTACCAAATAAGAAATTTTCTGTAATATTTCCTTCACGCAGAATCTAGGAAAGTGCTTAGATTGACTCATCTTTTCTATAGTAAATAATTTAAGTGGGGAAAAAGTTAATAATAAGTAAAAGGAACTCTAGTGACATTTTAAAGTAAAACTCAAGGACAGTTGTGATGTGAATCAAGTCCCATTTCTCCCTCAGGGTCACATACAAAGCACAGAAAAGCTGACTAAGTAAATCAGTACCGGATTTGGTAGGACAGGGAAGAAATGACTGCAAGTGCATAAGCAGGAGAAATAGCCATTTCCAAAGGATGTTTATCCAAGTGGATATTGCCACGAAGAGTCGAAGGGAAAGAAAAGTGACTCCTTAACCTTCCTCCATTCTCCTACTCTCTGTCCCAGCCAGACTCCATCTAAACAATGGTCCTTACAGTTAGGGGTCAGGAAAAAAGAACATGAGCACGCTTCTTTAAAAAAAAAGTGGCTCTTGATAATAAAACTTCATAAGTCACATATTGTTTAAATTGTTACATTCTCCAAAATTTTATGAAATTCCTGAATTTTTATTGATTGTTGTGAACTATATCTTACCTATAAAAAAGTATATACAGCAGATAGTTTAGAATAAAAATTGCATGAACACCTACCTATGTACTCACCACCAGTTTAAGAAATACAACACTACCCGTTCCTTAGATGTTTTCTATATATTCCTGCCTGATTGCATTACATTCCCTCTGCTCAGCATTGCCCTGATTTTCTTTCTTAGTTTTACCGTGTAAAAATATGGTACACAGCTCACTTGGTTTTGAATTTTATAATAGTAGAATCATGATGTACATATTATTTTATGACATTTTTCATGTTTTTGTGGTTCATTTATGTTAATGCTTATTTCTATAATTTATGTTTATTACTGTAAGGTATATCATTAAATGACAGACCACAATTCATTTATTCATTCTATTGTCAACAAATTATTTGGGATATTTCCAGTTTCTAAAATCAAATTCTTTTTTCCCATTAATTCTTACTTTTTTTAAAAAAAAATGTTAAATGTCCACCAAAGTTGCAAGAATAGTATAATGAACACTTCACCTAAGTTAACTTTTTACCATTTAGCTAGTTACATTTGTGTACATGCAATCTCTTTCCCCATATTAAAAAGTGTGGGATATAGAAAAATCTTTGCTTGAAGGTAAATTTATAGTTTACAGATTCCATCAAGAATTTCAGTAAGTTGGCAAGTACCATCTTTTTTTTTTTTTTTTTTTTTTTTGGTGGTACGCGGGCCTCTCACTGTCGTGGCCTCTCCCGTTGCGGAGCACAGGCACCGGACGCACAGGCTCAGCGGCCATGGCTCACGGGCCTAGCCGCTCCACGGCATGTGGGATCTTCCCGGACCGGGGCACGAACCCGTGTCCCCTGCATCGGCAGGCGGACTCTCAACCACTGTGCCACCAGCCCCGGCAAGTACCATCTTCTAATGTAGAAAAATTCCCCAGCTTTTTGGGAGAATGTCTCAAAATTTTGATTTGGTTTGATTTCCTCATGATTACATTTAGTTTAAAACTTTTTAAGAAATGCTACATACGTGATACTGTGTCGCCATCTAGTACATCACATTAATAGGCACATGATTATCAGGCTAGCCCATGATTAATGATAAGTTTGATTATTTGGTTAAGGTGGTAGCCACTAGATTTCTCCATTGTAATAGTAATGCTCCCAACTTCACAATTAAATAATGTGATGGTAATAGTTGGAAACTCTGTAAGTATCTTGTTCCCCAACAACGTTTCAGTTGACGATTTTAGCATCCATTGATGATTCTTGCTTTACTCTGTTGTTTATAAAAGGGTGATTTTTCTATTCCTATTATTTTCATTGCATTTAGTAGTTGGCATTCTTCTGTAAAAAGCAGCATTTCCCTTTTCCACCCCACCCCTTTAAATGTGTTTACCTGCATAACATTCATATATGAATCAAGATAAAACTGCCATAACTTTAAAAATGCTCTACACAGTAGAATTGAAAGCAATAATGGACAAAAAAAGCTCCATATTTCTTAAAGGTAAAAGAGTAAATTTACTGGGAACATTTAACAATTATAAATGTGTATGCATCTAATAACAAAGTCTGAACATATATAATGCCAAAACTCATAGAACTAAAAAGAGAAATACACAAATCCACAATCACTATAGATAACTGACAGGATAAGCAGACAAAATATCAGTAAAGATAAAGATCTGATAACATAGTAAATTTGAGTTAGTTTAAACCACTGAATCTAATTTGACCTAATACACTGATCAACTACAGAAGATACATTATTTTGAAGTGCACCTAAAACGTTTAACAAAATCAGGTAATACACTAGGCCATCACTCAAAAAATCTCAAAAAAATAAAAAAAACAATAAATGTCAAAGGACTGAAGTCATACAAACTGTATTAGCTGATCACAGTGGAATTAATCAGATATAAATAACGTAACTATAGCTGAGAAGTTCCTAAAAATTCAAAGTTTTAAAAATTTATTTTAAATAAACCACTAGCCTAAGAAAATCATATATTAGAAAATAAGAAAAACTGAAAATCAATGAACTAAGTATCCATTTCAAGAAGTTAAAGAAAATATCAAAAAATCTCTAATTAAAATTGAAAAAAGGAAATAATGAAGATAAGAACTGAAATGCGTTAAGCAGAAATCAAAGAGAAAAGCAACAAAGTCCAATGTTTATTCTTCAAAATGACTTAAAATTTATATAACCTTAGCAAAACAAAAAAGTACACAAATGGCTAATATAAAGAATGAAAAAGGGTGACCACAAATACATGCTTCAGATACTAGAAAGAGGAAATTTGAGTAATTTTATACCAAAATATGTTAAAATGTATGTGAAATGGACAAAATCCTTAAAAATATAAATTATCAAACTTACAAAAGAAAAGCCCCAAATCAGAAAAATACTTATTTATATGTTACTATATGCTCATATACATACAGCTAATTTTTGGAGGATGATCTCAAGAAAAGAGAAGTGAAAGAACTAAGGTAGAATAGGAAAAGCTACGAAAGACAGTAGTCTCAGTTGAGACTTGCTTCAACTGGATCCCACAGAGAAGTTCTGGCACAGAAATTACACCATACAGTCTCACCTTGAGTTAAGGGTGGCTGACTTTTTGTACTTGTGTCACTTAGTTATTGGCCAACTTCTGTCCCAAAGAATGGGATGGCAGTGTACTCCACTGGGCAAGGTGGCTTACACTGAGTTAAGAGCAATCCTCTGGCAACTGTAAAAAGTTACCAACCACAGGAGGTGAAGGATGGGTACACCAGCTAATAAAGGGGATCTGGATGGGGCATCTACCTATCCACTGTGGTCCACCCCTTGCACCATTCAGATTCAGTTGTTTATTGCGGTAGTTTCACCCTATACGGTCAGAGCTTCTTCAGGATTCTGGTTGGTGACAATTTCTGGAACTATTAAAAAAGCAAAATTAGCAGGTCATATTACAGCCCTGGTGCTATAGTTGGTCCTGAAGCCATAGCTATAATCATCATCTCCCTCTTCTGCTGCCCCTTCTGGATTTCTCTGAAGTTTGGCTACCATTTCTGCTAATTTAAATAGCTTGCCTGGTAGACTGACCCAGATCAGTGAGTCCTCAAGGGAATCTGACAATCTTTGGAGACATTTTTGGTTGTCAAAACTGAAGAAAGTGCTATTACTTTCTATTGGGTAGAGACCAGGGAAGCTGCTAGACATCCTACAATGCATAGGACAGCTTTCCTCAACAAAGCACTATCCAGTCTAAAATGTCAATAAAGCTGAGGTTGAGAAGCCCTGCCTTAAAAGATTTGGAGAAAATTCTTATGGGTTTGGGGTGTTTCAAGGTCTTCTTTTTGTTCATTGTGCCACTGACTTGGCTTTTTGGAGGAAGGCAACTTTATAAGCATTCACCCCAGACCAGTCTCCCAAAATGCTCCTTTCCTTCAAGCAAAATCCCAGCGGAGAGCGAATCAGGAGAATTAGTTTGAGAAAAGGCTTTTCTACCAACTGGTTTTGTGTCCTTAGGCAAGTCTCTTCAACTCTACGCTTAGGTCTTTTTCCCATTTATAAAAACAGGGGAATTATCTGATGTTTGTGTGGTCCTTTCAGTTCCGACCTTCAGTTCTTTGTGGCTAAATACTTCTTGGAGGAAGGAGATTAACATTGAAAAATCAGAATCATTTATTTGCCTCTTAGCCTGAATTTGTTCATCAGCTCCTCTTATAAAAGACAGCTGCGCAGAAGAGCAAATAATAATGGGTGTGCAGGAGGGGAGGGCATAACCCTGATAAACTGGAAGTCAGCTGGACAAGAAAATTGCTAAGGGAGGAGAAAACAATGAACACGAAGGCAAGAAGCTCCAGAAGTCAAACCAACCGGTAATCTAGGGCTGAACTGGTAACCACTACAACCACAATAACAAACATTTGCCCAGAGCTTTATACACATTAGCTATTTTAACCCTTACAGCAGTCTCATGAGACAGAAAGTGCTGTCTTAAATATCCCCATATCACAAATGAAGATCCTGAAGCCAAAGAAGACAAGTGGATGCTTAAGTTTCGTGTTGAGTAAGAGGCAGAGTCAGGACTTAAATTCACTTCTTCTGATGCTAAATCCTTGAGAGCACAGGAAGAAAGTTGGACTGAGAGTCTGGAGACCTTGTTCTGAGTAGAGTCCTAGCCTTTTCCAGTTATGTAAGAACTTGTTTCTTTATATCAAAATTATTTGATTCCAATGGTGGGGGAGGTTTTTCCATCTTCTCTGTACTCATTAATTACATCCCCCTGAGCTTGAAAGGGGTGATTCACTTTCAGCATTTCTAAAAAATAAATAAAGTCTTGCCAAAACACAAACATTAGTTCTGCCACATTATTCTTCAGGTCCATAGGCCATGTCTCAAAAACCTAAGAGAATAATGCTTACGAGTTAACTCTGGCTTTGAAAGGTTTTGAAAAAAATTATGTTCTCATAAAAGCCTTAGAAAGCATGGGTTTTGTGTCAGTACATTTGTATGACCCTTACTGTGTGCTAATTATCAGTTATTTTAAAAGTTGTTTTATATTGAGTTTCACCACACAGCAGCTTACAGAAAGATTTGTGGAAAATATCCTGAATTTCGGTCTGTAAAACCTTGTGAAACTCTATTACATATTTAATTATTGTTATAAATATGGTTTCAAGTTCACCCAAACTAAAGAAGAGCTTTGGGGACACAAGAAATTTGGAGGGATCAAATTTTTGTCTTGGTTCACTGGAGATGATATATATGATAATGTCTGAGCTATTGAGTCAAACGAGTCTAGGTTTGAATCCTCTATCACACACTTCTTGGACCCATTGTGTATCTTTATGGCCTCACTGCTGATCCCAGCCATAGCTGCAAGACATTTTTCCAGATAGACTTTGACTCAGCTGGCACTTATAGCATTTCACCTCCATGACATGCTATGCATCCTTGCTTACTGCCCCCTGACTTCTCCAGTGCCAAAGCGTGGGTTTGCAGTGGGAACTTTTCCGGCACAACTCGTGTACAGCTGCATAATGTGGAGGTACTACTTCTGGGGTAACGCTCAATCAATTTGGGATGGGAGCCGATGGGATGGATGAATACTCTTCACTGTCAGCCCTTAGATTTGCAATTCAGTGAGGCATTGCATATGACTTCAGAAGATCCCAGCAGGACTGAACTCTAGTTTTTCATGACTAAACAATGCTCAATAATGCTCCCTTAGATTGGCTTTTTGTCTTTCCCTATGAAACTCTGTGCAGTTACTTGCTTCTATTTCCTGAAATCAACTCCCAAATAAACTGCTCATAAGACAATTGGTACTAGAAGTAGCCCTAGAAATTCTGGACCTGAGTCACTCACCATTGCTGGTGACCAGTGGTCTGGTAATAACACCAGGCATGCTGTAACATCAAAATTAGAAAAACTTTCACTTGTGGTTTGTTGGAATGATAAGTGTAGGTTAAGTCTGGGGTAATGTGGGCTATTGGACAGAATTAGGTGGCAGTGGTAATTAGAAGGTAGGGTTCTGTTGGCTGCAACGGAAACATTAAAAAAAGAAAATGATTGGTCTAGTAAGATAACTATCAACTAAGAATGAGCTATGAAAGCCATAAAGCCCTCCATAGAAGGATTTAAAGAACACCTCTAATCCTGCAGCCATAGGGTAGCCTGTGTTGAAGATTAGTCTCCAGTTTTTTGTTTTTTTTTTAAGAGTGAGAGAACTTCGAGACTGATGTGCAGACTCAACATGACTCCTATACCAAAGGAGTTCTGATAAAGGAGGGGTATGACCCTGATACCCAGTATGGGAATATTTGGGTGGACAAGCCTAAGAAGGTTTAACTCCTCAAATTTCCTAAATCCTCTAGACCAGCAGACTCAAGTCCCTCCTCCCTTTAAAGAGGACAGTGGCCTCCCCTGGCCCGAGGACCATGCAAAGAACTCACTCAAGGTTATGTTTGCCTTCCTCAAGATCGGGCACACTCTTCCTCATTCCCACAAATCGTTGACTAGAATCAGATCTCACCAAAACCCAAGCAAGGGAACAGCGTCTCTGTTCTGGAAGGTAATAGATTATTCACTAAAAGAATTGCAGCTTTTGGTTAATATGTACAATGAATCATGAGAGATCCCCTTGGATCAAGGAGCAGAATGTAAGACTGGATGAGAGAAGTTATTCAGAATAGATGCACTCTCCCGTGACTCAGAATTTAATATTCTAGCCTGAACACCTACAGCCAATTCTAACCCACTGCTAGAATGGCTCCTTTAAAGCTCTGAGAGAACTATAGTCTACAGTAGTTGAAGTCAGATATGGGAATTACTGTGGAAATTTTAATCAACTTTATGGAGGTATAATTTACATACAATAAATGCACACATTTTAAGTATGTAGTTCCAGGAGTTTTGATAAACGCAGACACCTATGTCCACCCTAATCAACATAAATAATATTTTCATCACCACAGAAAGTTCCCTTGCACCCTTTGCAGTAAATTATCCTCGCTCTTCACCTCAGACAACTGTAGATCTGATGCCTATCTCTATGAATCAATTTTCCCTATTCTAGAACTTCATATGACCAAAATCATATAGTGTGTACTCTCATGTGCTTTTCTTTTTTTTCACTCAACATAATATCTTTAAGTTTCAAACATATTATCACAAGTAACAGTAATTCATGCCTTTTATTATCTCATTTTTCAAACATACCCCAATTTGTCTATAGATTCACCTGCTAATGAATATTTGGGCTGTTTCTAGTTCTGTGCTAATTTGAAGAAGCTGCTAAAAACACTCCTGTCAAGTCTTTATGTGGAAATATATTTTCATTTCTCTTGGGTAAAATTCTTAGGAGTGGAATCACTGTGTTATAGAAGAACAGGTATATGCTTTTATAAGAAACTCTGTTTTCCAAAGTAGTTGTATATTTTACATTCCCACCAAGAATGTATGAGAGTTCCAGTTGCTCCTCATCCTCACCAACTTGGTGAGGTCTTTTTAATTTTTAAGGTCTTAATTTAACTATTCTAACGAGCGTGACAGAGTATTCTAATGTGGTTTTAATTTGCATTTCTCTAATAACAGATGCTCTGGAAGGCTGAACATCTTTCATGTGCTTATTGGCCATTTGTATATCTTACTTTGTGAGTGTCTGAACAAATCTTTTAGCCACTCTTTAAATTCTGTTGCTTACCTTCCTATCACTAAAGTGTTTCTGGGTTTTGCTAAGGTAGGTCAAAGGTAGTTCTCACTCTTAAGTGTAATTTTTATTCCTAAATCATTCCTTCTACTATCTCAACTAGATGCTGGAGTTGTTACACAGATGTTAATGAGGTCTTTCCACTGTGGCTGGGTTGAAATTCCAATGTCCCCCCAGCACACTTGATCTTGATCTATGATACCTCTGTCCTCTATACCCTGTCAGTGCTATTCTCTGGTAAGATTCTAGTAGTCTTGACCTGCTGCCATGTGGAAAGTTACTTTCATGCAATGGTAGCCTCTAAATTCACGACCAAGTTATCTCACCCAAACGCCATGGAACACAAGGGTTCACAGAACAAATTTAAATTATTTTATTAAACTATTTTAAAACACACAGCAAGAAGCAAGGGGAGTGAAGTGGGACAAATTAACATTTTTAGGAGAGGTTATGAGTGGACAAAAGGACCATACTACCTGAGTCTTGAGTTATATAATGTGCTTCTATCCTCTCTCTCTGTCAGCTACACCAGCCTTCTTGCTGATGGTATGATTCTAAGATCCAGAATTGAAGTTAGAGCAACGGGGTTCAGAGACAGAAGGTGTCCTGGGCCAGTAACTCACACTTGCTCTATCAGAAACATATTGGGACAGGTACACTTGGCCATAGCAGGAAGTTGCCAATTAGAGTGTTGAACAACCATGGGTTTTATTTGCATTTCTTCCATACAGTACACGTGGGACTGTCAATCCAGAATAGGCATAATCATGACTTGCTCCTTCTATCTCTAAGCAGTACTCATATTTGTTCCATATCTTGGCTATTTATTCTATCTTTGGCATGTCTTAAGGGTTATTGACTAACTTACAATCTATATTTAACGTCTCATAAATTTTGCCTATGCCGCACAGGCTGCTTGTTTACTAATTACCTATATTTAATATATCCTCTGAGCTTTACCTACGTATCAAAATCTCCCAGCAGACTTACTATCTACGTTAATCACTTACAGGTTTCATCATCCCATTAATTGTCTTGTTCTCTATGGCAGATTGAACATTCTCAAACAATACAGTATACTCACATTACATCTGTGCATGTGCCCCTTAATCCTCAGCAAAGCACCCACCAAGTTTCTAAATCTAAACCAGAGCCCATTGATTGAAGGAGAGATTGGGTCCCCTTGAAGAAGGACCTTGGAATGCCATTAAGACATGTATACAATAAATATTCACCTAATCCTCCCCCACACAGTCCTTATGGTCATTTACCAGAGTAACTGCATCTCTGGGAAAGGAGTATACCCCAAACCCTTTGAGAGCTACTGGAAAGAAGGTCTGAGCTAACCTTAATACAAGGGGAATAATACCAGTTAGAGGGTTAATGGAGGATAGGTTATTAATGGGGTATAACAATAGGTACAAATTAGTCTTGCCAACATATCTGGAAGTATATAGAGTAACAGAATAGTGGGATGGCCTATTACATGCTCAGCTAATACCGTCTCAGAGTCAATACCTTGCAATTTTTGATAATCCTTTCCTCTAGGAGGAAGTGTATAAAGTAAACCAATACCATTATGTGGTGACTCATCCTCCAGTATCAGAATAAATACTTGGTTTGGAAAACCAAAAGGTGGAAGATTGGCACTTATCACCACCAGTTTTAATGACCTCCTTGAGAAATTTACATTTCTCATCCCTAGAACACTAGGGTCTGATGGATTAAAGGTCCTGGTTTGCAGAGGGGAAACAAATCCACAAGGGGACACAATAAGCATTCCACTAAACAAATGCTATAAATACCACCTGATGTCAGGGGCCAGAAGCCAATAAAGGAATTATTATAGTTATGAGAAATTGACCCTGATTATCACAGGGAACAAAGTTTGCTCCTCTGTAAAAGAAACAAGGAGGAATACGTCTAGAACTGAAAAAATTCATTGGGACATTTTTGGGGAGCTGTTCCCAGGTCTGGTAATTGGTGAATGCACATTTGCAGAAAATACAGTCCAATAAAGCTCAGACCCCCAGCGATGAAGATCTTGGTCACCCTACCAGGCAAGCAACTAGACTAGTTGAAGTGTTAACTGAGGATAGGGGAATCTAGAAAGAGTGGTGGAGGATGGAAAGATAAATCAAGTATGGCCGTGGGACTAGTAGCAAGTAGCTTGTTCCACTAACCATTGAATATTGTCTTTTTAAAAATTAATCAACTTTATTAGGAACAACTGAAATATAACATTACATTATTTAACATAAATTCTTTTGCAAATTACAGTTAGCCACTAGCTAGAAGAAGTTGTGATTTAGGTTTTAACATAAAGAGCAAGCAGTGCCTAGTAGTGGTTAGCTGTGAACTTACTAAATGTATCCTGTGTCTGGCCTTACCTCTCAACCTCACCTCTGATTCCAACTCAAGCTTGATAAACAAATTCTATGTGGATTTGACTTGTTCCTCCACTTTTTTCTTTTTGACTTGGGCTTTCTCCAATGTTAAAGTATAGCAATCCAGTTGGCACTCAATAGCATGAAGCTTGTGCAGTCCAGAAGAGTGTGTGTGCGCGCGTGTGTGTATATGCACAGAAGGTGGGTATTAAAGGTCCCCAGGTAACACTCAATGAAGAGTGATGGGAGTCAACGGGTAAATGTTGCCCCCGTCAATTCTCAGGTGGACAACTTTGAGAATTGCTTGGCTGGCTCTCTCCTTTTAGAAGGTCCTTGTGTGGTCCAGCTTCACCATGGTATTGACCATCTTGATATCACACTCTTAAATTGACTTTTCATCCTTCCCAGTTTTATTTGCCCCAGTCCCTCATTCTTGATCCTCGTAATCTTCACACTGAAATCTGCTTTACCTAGAGGAGGAAACTTAGACAAATACCAACCCTATAAGCTTCTTATTGTGTGATGGTGAGAAAATTATTTTATTTCTCTTTGTCTTACTTATCTTACTTATACAATGATGATGTTAATGGCACAGAATAGTTATGAGAATTAAGTGACAAAGTATAATGACTGGCACATAATACAAAATAAATATTAGCTTTTTTATTACTATTGTTATAAAGCTTTTCCTGAAAAACAAAATTAGGGTCTTATAGCTCATTTAGGAAAATTTCAGCGGTGCTAAAATAAGGACAGTCTGACTTGAAAATAAGATCAAGACATCCCCCCCTGCTTTTTTTCCTTTAACATAAAGCCTCAAGAAATTCCAGGGTCATTAATGGAGTCCCACTGTCTACATACACTTTAAGAGATCTACATGAAATTGAGACTTCCAACAGCTTTAACTCTTAAAATTACATATGAGTGGTATAAACCTTATGTTCTCATCTCTAGGTAGTTTGCTCAAAATGTCAGTCTCTAAAGACACAGACCTACTGGAGAACGGACTTGAGGATATGGGGAGGGGGAAGGGTGAGCTGTGACAAAGCGAGAGAGAGGCATGGACATATATACACTACCAAACGTAAGGTAGATAGCTAGTGGGAAGCAGCCGCATAGCACAGGGATATCAGCTCGGTGCTCTGTGACCGCCTGGAGGGGTGGGATAGGGAGGGTGGGAGGGAGGGAGATGCAAGCGGGAAGAGATATGGGAACATATGTATAACTGATTCACTTTGTTATAAAGCACAAACTAACACACCATTGTAAAGCAATTATACCCCAATAAAGATGTGAAGAAAAAAAAAAATGTCAGTCTCAACACAGGTTTAGCTTAGAGAAGATTCATATATATTATACCTATAAATATATATGTATATGACATATATATGTATATGATATGTACAATGCATATATGTACGCACCTTCTACTTCTAAGTTCCACATGAAAATTTTACGTAAAATTACAATATTAAGAAAACATTTAATTTTACTTCAAAGCACAGGATTTAAAGAAATTTGGCTTTGAGTCTCCAGTGTACCACTTTCTATAAAATCTTACATAACTTAACCTCTTTAAATGACATATCATTCTTTTTTTCTTTTTTAAATATGAGTATAGAAGTCACACTATAGAGGTGTTATTAGGGGTAAAGGAGATGTATGTGAAATTTATTTTTGAATTAAATTTTTTTACAAATATTAAGCCTCAATAATAATAATTTTACTTGCACCATACGCTTACAAATATCTCCTATTTGGATTTACGTACCAATGAACTGAATTTCAAAATGGAAGAGCCTTCTTTTTCTTGCCCTCTCAAATCTTTTGGTAATTTTGAGCTCTTGTCCATAGGATGGGAACTGCAGCCATCCTGACTATGTGCAAGGGCCAGTTTCTCTTCCATTCAGCCAGAAGTGTGGCTGCAGGAGGTTGAGAGCCAGTTCTGCTTTATGCCTAATGCATATTAATTGTCCTGAACCCCTTATCTCCGTGCCCAGTATAAGAGACCTACAGCTCTTACAAAGTTACATGGTACTCTTCCCCACCACCTTGATATTTCTTCTCTGGGCTTGGAGGCTTGCAGCACCCATGCTTATTCTGAATCAATAAGCTCTTACACATTAAGAACACTCAGGAGTGACTGATTCTTTCCAGACATCAGAGGCAGCTTCAAGGAAGAGGCAGCATTTGAGCTGGAGTGTATAGGCTTTCAGATGATAAAAATGGGATGAGGGCATCTGGGACAGTGAAGAGAGCATGAGTAAAGACACAAGGACATGGAATAACGGTCAAGAAGACTGGGTTAAGTATACAGTGCACTGGGTGTGGAGGCCAAGAGAGAATAACAAGCAATATAAAAAGGTTAAGATCAGATAATGAAGGTTAAATACAAGGAGGACTTTCTGTGCAATATGAAGCCATTTGGAGTTTAAATTGGGTTGAGATGGCATAATTAGAGCTGAATTATAAATAGTTAGGGCCTGAATGGGGCAGTGTCATTGACATGGGCAAGAAAGAAAGCCATTTGAGACACTATCGAGGGGAAAAATGGACTTAGAAAATGTTTTCATGAAGATTAGGAAGAGAAATAAGTTTTTAAAAATGACTGAGGAGTTGAGCATTGGTGGCTAGCAGGGTGGATTATTACCCAAGATAAGGAAGACTGGAGAAAGAACCTACTTTGGGTACAGAAAGGAGGAGAAGCAAATCGTTGGGCTCCCTTCATTGATTGATTGAGTCATTTTTTTCATTCATACTGAGGTAAAACATATTTAGTTAAGTGCACAAAAAAGCATTAATCTTAAGTGAAAATTCACATTTATATAAATAAGTGAAGCCATAGCCCCGATCAATACAGATCAATTTCTAGCACACCATAAGTTTTCCTCATGCCTGTTTCTAATCAATAAACATTCCCTTGGTGAATTTTGAATTAGGCTCACTTTATATTTTTTTTATTCAACAAATATTTACTGAGCTTACAGTAGTGCCAGAAAAATATGGGGAACAGACACAGAAAGAATAGACACTGTTGCTTTCCTGGCCCCAAACGGTTATTTTATTCATGGTCTAGTGCAGTAGTTCTTACTTTACCGTACATAAAAGTCACCTCGGACTACTGCTTAAAATGTGGATTTGGTAGATTCCCTCCCTCAAAATCCTAATTCAGCACTTTTAGGGTGGAGCCCTGCAATATTCATTTTTAACAAATATCCTGGTTTACTTTGAAGCAGATGATTTTAGGGTCAGACTTGAGAAATGCAGACCTATTGAGTGGAACAGTAAAGCCTTGTATTCTGTGCTAAGGAATCTGTACATAAGCCTGAGAGTTTTAGGGAAGCACTGGAGCACCAACAAAGGAATAACGAAGTCAGAGTTTTGTATTTGGAGATGATTCTGGTAACAGAGTGGAGAAAGGAGGGATTGGAGGGAGGAAGACTGCTGCCAGGTCAGTAGCATGAAGATTATTGCCATGGTTCAGATGAGGCAAGAGAAAGTCTTTCTTCTGCAGAGAAGACACATTCAAAAGGTGTTTAAAAGGAACACCTAGAAGCACTTGTGACCAATTAGATGTGAGTATGTGGTGCGGAATTGACCGGGACGATAGGGAATATGACTAGTTGTCTTTAATAATGTAGATTAAAAGATTCACCCAGATCTTGAAGCCATCCTGACCTCATGACTGCTACCACCCAAATTGGAACGCTGAACAAGTAACACTAGTCCGTTTGTCCTGAGTCACAGAGGGCAGATTTTCAGTGCCAAAAGCTGACTGGTATTTATCCTAATACACAGGGCAGCATCAAAACAATAGACAGTTGCACATCCACTTAATGAGGCCTTCTGGTCCTGATGGCTTTCAGGAATTCAGTTCCAAGAATGTTCCTTCTGCTGGGGAATTTATTGGTGTTTTCTCAACTAAATGCAAAACACTTCAAGCTGGGTTGGGGACGGGATAAAACCAAAGAAAATCTTGGGTTTGACATTGGGAAGCAAGCCTGGGAGGGAAGTGGGGTAAAGACTAATTGCCAAGTATCTTTTCCAGCTTTTGACACAAAGTCTTTAGTCCTATCAGCTGACAGGTGACATAAATGGGATGTGACAAACACAAGCAGTGTCTCAGCCCCTGCTGACCAACCCATCAACTTCTTGGATAGCCATGGAGAGTTAAGAACCAACCTGCAGATAGGAACGCCGCACCTGTTCAACTTCAAGTCCTCTTAGAGGGACTTAGCCCCATGGTGATGACACCAAAGGAGGGTTCAACGGCAACACTATAGCTCATTCCAGAATACTATAAACTCTCTTCGAGTTACCTACTTTGAGTCTCACAACAGTCCTGGAAGTAAGCAAGTCAACACGTTTATCTTCCTTTTCAGATGACAACACTGGGGCTTAGAAAGATAGTGTCCTCCCCAAGGTCATGCATACATTTCCTGCTGGAATGAGACTAAAACACTGAGTATCAAAAGATCTGGGTTAGTTCTGCAAAACGAAGTAATCTCCCAAGGACCAAGGGCAATCTGCTAGTCTGTGCTTGATCCACTTCTCCCTTCTCCTGAAATAGCAGCATGTCTCCACTGAGGATGTACAATGCCACACGGACCCTTGGCCCTAGAGCATATTAGAGTAAGAACACAACATAGCCAAGGGATATAGTACACCATAATCCTTTCCTCCTCCTCATATACGAGGTATGCACATCTCCCAGATGCCATGAACACACATGGAAGTTTAACAGTGGAAACTACTTTTTTTCTTTGGGTTGGGAGAGTCTAATAAAAACAAACAAACAAACAAAAACAAAAAACAGGAGAATCCTGATGAGTAACGTACTATTTTTTCTTTAGGAGCTCTTTACATCTGATTCCTAGCTTGCTCTTAGCTCCCAAATGGAACTGGAAAAAGAGATGACAATACTGATTCTTGAAAAATGTTTCCTGTTTCAGATATATAGCTGCCATAGCTGTCAGCATTTGGCTTTGCCATCTGTCGTTTGTCACAGAAATCCAACACTCTTTTATGTAAACCTTGCTTAACTGATATTCACTTAAAACAATTCTAAATATGAAGAATTATTTAATTTAGCAGCAACTCAGCCTATGGGCCAGGAAAATTCAAAATTAAAATGTTGGAGAACTGATGTTATCATGCCTGCCATCTTGATGCCGCTTAGTTCCCTTACTATATGAGTTTGGGTAAACTCCAGAAATGAGCAAATGTTTAAGAGAAAAGAAATCATCACTGAAACAGTATGCTGATATTCTAACATCTAACAATTAAACACACCATTAGGTATAAACTGTCCTGTCATGAACCACACCAGTCATGACCATGAACCTGGTGGGAAAGGAGCAGACTCAGAGGCTTTGCCTCTTGTGACCGGACAGGAGGCACAGCTGGAGCAGATACAGCTGCAGGCTCTGGGGGGTCATCTTGCCTGGCAATCAGAACTGAGAAATGGAAGAGGTGGCAATGGACCTCAGGGATACCCACGCAGGCAGACAGTGCTCTTGGAAGGGGTGAAGAGATCCAGAGGCGACACAGAAGCCTGGGGGAGCAGCTTTTACATGAAAACCCTCTGGCAGAAAAGTAGAGCACAGTGACAGGGAATCCTAGAACAGGCCACATTACTCAACCAGAAGGGCTTTCTCTGACCCTTGTTTTCTCTGTCTTTTTTCTTTTTGCACATTTTAAAATAGTTTTCTCTTTTCCATTTCCTTCCCACTCCTGTTATTTGCCTAATACTTGCATGTAATCAGTTCTCAAGTCAACAGACTACTTGTAGCTTTATACAATCACTTCTGATACAAAGCTTTCTTTTCATAAAGAAAGGATGCCCTATTTGACTTCCCGCTCTGGAAATGCCCTACTTTTCTGAGAAATCATGAGTGCAGACAGAATACATCAGCAGTAGGACTGCCTAGACAGGGATGAGTACGAACTGACTCACCCAGGAAGGCAGGAAAGCAACCTGATGGTCTGCAGTTTCCTCTGCAATGCAAGGCCAGCTGTGTAAAAGAACCAGGGAGGCAGCTGTGTATCAGTGACATGGGTATGTGTCTCTGTGACCACCTACCCTGGGCAGGCATCCAGAGAGCAGAACGATAGGTTTGCAGTCTTAAGGAAGATCTCAAACTTGGATTTAGGTATTTCAACAAAAATCCCCCTTCCAAAAAGAAAGAAACACATTTATCAACTTTCCGGTCCAGAATCCCTTGGGACTGTCTTATCCTGGGACCATGTTAAGCAGGTACTTCCGGTTCCTTTTATTATCTTGGCATTATAATACAGAGAGTGATTTGGCATCCAAGGCTGCTTTGTTTGATGCCTGTACAGCCTTTCCTGTTGATAACACTAATGCAGTTTGTCTTTCTTTCAAGTGTGTTTAGTCTGTAAAATGCTTCTGTAATCAAAACTATATTAGAGCTAGACCAATTTTTCCCATGATACTTTACTGATGCCAGCCAGTGCTAAACTGTTTTTTATGGTCTTTGTATTTTTATTCGTTTTTTAAAAATGTTTTTTATTTGGTTAATACATAACTATTCTTAGGATTATTTTTATATTTTGTTATATTCCCCAATAAAAATATATCCTTTAAAGCCACAAAACTAAGACTACTAAAGTGTCATTTGGGAAAATACTTAAGCAGACTATAATGGGATGTTAAACTTGGATTCAAGGTAAATGCAACACTATAGCTAATCATAATAGAACAGAGGTATTGGCAAAATTTTTGCATAGTGAATTTTTATAAATTGAAGCTGATTCCTGGTTTTCCCTTGATAATGTTAAGCTACTTCTGTTTCTATCTTTGTGGTAATATATTTCAATAATCAACTTTTAACCCAAGCTAATCCTTCCCTATCCTTTACTTCCTCAGTATAAACACTATTGACCTCTATTACCTCTGATTTTGCAAATAAACATTGAGAATCAGTCTCAGAGTCTTCCAAATATACTTCTTCCAATTCAAGCATTCTAAGCCAAAATCAGCCTGGGCCTTAGCAACCAGAACTCTGTTTCCTCCTTAAAATGTTATTTCTCTGTAAATATTCTAGGAGTTTCCCACCTTCCTGACATTGCACTCCCTCCAAAAACTCCTCTTTCCATATCCTCAATCGGAAATGATTTCTTGTCCACACACTCGTTCAAACAGACTCTGCACCCTCCTGCAACTTCTGTGCACCCTCATGCTTTCTGCCCCCTCATCCCTATCTAATTTTCTCTTCATCTCTTTCCAGTGTGGCATTACCCACTCTGTTTGGAACTAGGTCTTTGGCAATTATAGAAGGTATGTTATTAACTCTGCCAGCTGCTTCATCACCTGTACTCACTGCAAGCCAATTTAAAAAATCTTTGTTCTTGGATACTCCGCTTATTCTAATTAGAGAGCTTATCATAGGGCTGTAGCAAAATTCAGCTTTGACAATGATCTTTCCTCCTTACTTCTATAATATAAAGTAAGGAGCAAATTGTGTTGCAGACAGCAACCTCCAGCCCTCATGTTATTAATTTTTCTTAGTATGTGTTAATGTGTGGCATCCACTTACTATACCAAGCCCTTTCTTCTGGACCTTACTTAATGTATGTATGAAATTGTTTGAGAGCTCTAGACATTGAAGAGGGTGTGAGGACACACAGTATCCAGTGTTTTTAAAAGGGAAAAGCAGAGAAACAAGTTTTTCTAGCTACGCTTTATCTAGCTTTTCTCTCTTTTATTTAAGAGATCTTCTTTTTGGACATCTTTTTCCAACTCTCACAAAATTGGACAGGAAACTGAAGGAGGTAACAAGTCATTGTTGAAGAGGAGTTAATTTACAGTGTGACATAGGAAGAAACCAGGGAGGGGCGCTACTGAGCCTCACAAGTAGCGTCTTCCAGGCATTACTGAATCCAGAAGTTTGTTTGTTTACTGGTTTCTTCCTAAAGCCAAAAAGATTTCCAAGTCTTCATTCAACTAAGTCTATGTATTAGTATGCTAACTACACTTACTATACTAATTCTTTCATTTATTCATTTATCCATGTATATATACAATCATTTATTCACTCATTCATCCAATCATTCAACAAATTGGGAACATCATGTAAGGAATTGTGCTAAATGCTGAAGACTCACAGAAAGGGAAGATTTCTATAAGAAGCCTCAAGCTAATGGGGGAACCAAGATAAGTAGAGAGACAATAAAATACATCATGAGCACTATGAATTCCATCAGTGGATCTGGGAGTAGCTGCCTTTTCAAAAGTCTTAAAAGATGCATAATTGTGAACTATATGAGAATGCTCTCAGTTGTATTCATTTTTTACTGGGGAGACTGCAATGAAAGTATTTTGACATTGTGCAGATCTGTATCATAACTAACTTTTTTTTAAAAGAGGTATAAGGAATTCTTGGAAGTATTGTCACAGTGAATTATTGCATGACATTGTATGCCAGGAATACAAGTCAGGCATGGTTACTAAAATAGCCACTGTGAGGCAATCACTGTAATTATCTTTCCATGGCCAGACATATTTGTAACAGTCAAAGGAAAATCAAGTTGGTCTAAGCAGGTTGCAAAACTGAAAGAAATAAGAGAAAATACTCTCACTTAATTAAGCACTGATAAAGGAGAAAGGAAGTTGAACGAATTAGTAATTTAGTCACAAAGATAAGTTTTTTTTTCCTTTTTTTTTTTCCCCCCTGGTGGAAGGTCATGAGTTTAGGAAAAAAATAAGCAAACTGATGAAAGAGACACAGGATCATCTTTTCTTCCATCTGAGAAAGAAAAGAACAAATCTGGAGAAAATGTTATTTCAGGCCTTCCCTGAGACTAACAAGATCTTTCTTTTTTAAGACAGGGATTGCCTAGCTAGTGAAGCTGAACAAAAACTTGAAGAAGCCATGCCATCAATAATTCTCAATTAACTCTGACAGCAAGAAAAAGTACAGTAAGGGCTTGAAAGGTAGGTGGCTTGCCAGGAAGCTAAGGGTCAACTGAGTTGTTAGAATTTCTGGTGCCTGAAAATGCCATGTAAAGACAAAGAATGTCATGGGAATAGACAAAGACCCAAGCTTAACTTAAGAAATATGTGACAATATAGAAATTATTAGCATATATTTTTATTTATACCATTATTTATATTTCCATCAGTCTTGCTCAATATTGAATCTAGCCTTAAACATATTTACAATTCAATTACAGTGTAGTTAATTAAATGGAGTCATCAGCTTTTGCTCCAGGGAAGCAAACTCAGGGCTGCATCTCTGGGATGTGCCTGTCCCTTCCAGATTTCAGGATGCCAATTTACCCTATGACCTCAGTTTTCTGACGGGTCCAAGAAGCATCATTGATTTTCAGTTTGTCCAGGTTTTTCTTGCAGGAGAAAGAGAATTTTCAAGCTCTTTACACATCAAGCCTAAAAACCAAAGTCTTTCAAAGGGTTTTTAACAAGGAAATGGTATGATTCTATTTTGCTTTTTAAAAGATTACTCTAGTTTGCTGAGGAGATTGGAGGAGAGCCATCATGGAAGCAAACAGATGTGGTAGGAGGCCACTACACTCAGTGACTTAAGTAAGAAATGCTGATGGTTTCTAATGATGACTTAGTCTGATATTGTTGAAGAGATGTAAGGGACAAGGTCAGGAGATATGAAGACATCAAAGAACTGAGACTCCTTGGATGAATGGGTCTACCACTATGACCTTGAAGTTATTCAGGATGAGAGAGGGACTTCATTTGAAGAGTAGGGCACGTGCAACAAGGAAAGAAATGTTTCAATAAATGAAGTAGGGAAATGAGGACTTACTGGATGACAGGATGAAGAAAGGAAGAGCATAAAATATTCAAAAGGCATGGGACTGACTATAATATAATTATATCTTTATGCTTATTTTTTAAACATTGAGCTGAATGTATAATTGTCTTACAGTGAATTGAGGAGAGAAGATGACACCTATTCCACATCCTTACCTTGAAGCCCATGGGATGAGAGAAAAGGAGCAGTTTCTTCTTGATGTAAATGAAGAAAACGTGGCAACTGCAGAACTCCACGTTTTAGGTAAGGCCCTTCAGTGGATGGAAAGAATAGGAAATTTAAGACTTTAGTAGAGTTGATTAATCCTGAAACGGGTTCTGAAATGCAAAAGATCTTTGAGAAAAGTAAGGAGTGAAATATTTGGTCAGATATAGGAAATAGAGAATACCAAAAAACATAACTGCAAGAGAGACTTGAATCTTTCATATTATGTGAGAAGCAGGGAATGCAGAGATGTGATCGAGGTGACTACAGTCCAACAATTCTTAAGGTCTGTGGACCCCCTGACCTCAGCAAATCCCACTGAGTTTTAGCAGAGCCTGAGTAGCTCTGGGGGAATCTCAGGGCAGCAAGGTGGCAGCCATGCTGGGCAACACTAATTACCATGCTTGTTGCAATTAGATGGCAAGAGAAACAACTACAGTGGGGAGAGGCAAGAGGCTAGAAAACACCTAGTGGATGCTCACAAAGTGTGGACAGGAGGAGCAGGTGGAGGTGGCAGAGAACGTTTGTCAACAGACAGAAACCACTGACACTGAAACAGGCCATTCATCTCATGGCAGACACCAAAAATGAGAGGATATAATCCTTTGCTCTCCTTTTCTAGCTTTTATGCCTCTTTATGGCCTCTTTACAAACTTCTCTCACTTAAGCTGGTCTCCTCACTGTCCAATACCTCACCAGGAGCATAGCTCTCTAGGCCTCTCCTTTTGTTCTTTCTTTCTCCAGCCCTGGAAAACCCTCCTTTGTATATAACCAAAACAGAGTTCTCAGTGACAGAATTTTAGGTCTTATTAATGAAAAAGATTTTGCTTCATTTTAACTTTTGCCCAGGCAAGCATTGTCTTCAGAGAGAAGTGTCTGATGGTAGCATAGCATTAATTATAATTTAATACATCTATTAGAACAGAAGTCTTTTTTAGGAAAAAGCAGTTTTAAAAAAATTATTTTTTGCAGGTTTTCTAGGGGGTGTCAGGGCTGCTATTTAAGAACAGATGCATGAGTGAATTACACTTAATTAAGAGTTCTTAGAGGATCCAGGATAGAAAATGATTTCCTGATAAGGTCTAAGGTCTGATTCTATTTATATAATGTTTTGCCAAAGGTAAATTGTCTTCCTAACAAGACGCTTCCATTAGCTAAGCAACATGTAAAGGAGTAACATATATTTTCAATCATTTCACATGAAAATTCACATGGCTTTCAGGAAGGAAAGATGCAAGAAGAATATTTCCCTTAGCTTACTCTGCTAGAACCCTTCTAAGCACCAGTGAAATAGGGATTTAAATAGAATTTTTAAAAATCATTATAAACTAGAGTCCCTTTTAACATATACTTTGAAAGTCAACTGACTAATTGATTTCATGTTACATTCATTTTTAAGCACAATAATATCACTACTTCAGAATTATACAGTTCATCAGCAAGATCCATTGAAAGCAACTCCACACAAATAGGGGTAACAGTGTACAACTCTGTCAGTAAACTCTAGTGGACTTACATGGTGGAATTTAATATGCATATCTCTGGCTGAAATGGCTACAGTATAATATTTTTATCCCATTCATTGTGTATGTCAAATTTTGATTTATACATCAAAACTTCAAAGAGTTGGTTTCTAAAGATCATCATGGCCCAATCTGAAAAGCTCAAAAAATAAAAAAAATATAATTTATTATTAATAATAGAAAGTGTATTATAGGCCATGGTATTAGTTTTCTATCACTGCTATAATGAATACCACAAATGTAGCAACTTAAAATAATACAATTTTTTTTCTCAGTTCTGTGGTCAGAAATCTCGGTTGGCTCAGCTAGTTTCTCTGCTGTAGGTTTCACAAAGCCCAAATCAAGTTGTTGACTGACTAGTTTCTTATCAGGAGGCTCTGGGAAGCCTCTAGAGGCTCTTCTTTCGGGTTCATTCAGCTATTGGTAGAATCCAGTTCTTCGCAGCTGTAAGACTGATATCCTCTTTCCCTGTCGGCTGTCATCTGGGGGCTGCCCTTAGTTCCTAGAGGCCTCTCTCTGTTTCTTGTACATGGGTCCTTACTTATCAGAGCTAGCAACAGCATGTCAAATCCTTCTCCTGTGTGGAATATCTCTAACTTCTCCTTCTACCAAATTTCTTTTTTGCTTCCAGCCAGAGAAAGTTCTTGGCTGTTAAGGGCTCATGTGACCACATTGTACCTACCTGAATAATCCAGGATAATCTTCCTGTTTTAAGGTTTCTTAACATTAACTACATTTGCAAATTCCCTTCTGCCAAGTAGTGTAAGATATTCACAGATTCCAGGGATTAGGGCATGGATATCTTTGGGGAGGGGGCCTTATTCTGCTTCCCACACCCACCAAAAATAAAAGAAAGTTGCAAAATCACAAAACAGAAGATCTATGAAAGGGGTGCCGTACATGGTACTCGATTAAAAAATATATTCTGAAGGAAAAGGAAAAATATATTGTGACATGTCCCAACTAGAGTATTACGTGGTTAAAAAAAAAATCCTGTCTTTAAAGTGTATCTAATGATATCAGAGATGTATACAATATAATTTAAGCAAAACCAACACAAAACTATATTTACTGTATAATGATCCATATTTTACATATATGGATATACACACGTATATGCACAGATATTTATGTCTCTTTATTTAATGCATATACCTATATATGTATATGTATAACCATATCCATATGTGCATACTTTAGGTGGTACACATGATATCTTTATATACCAAAACATACCAAAAAAATTACCAGGGCAATCTCTGAGTAATGATATACTTTCTTCTTCATATGTTCTGTGAAATCATATTTTCCAAAACATTATAATCAGAAAACAAAATGCCATGTTTAAAAGAAGAATGATATCATGCATGATTTCTCACATAAAACTGAATATTCTAGCAAGTGAATCCAATGAGTCTCATACTCCGAATAGATTTCAGTTTATCACGAATTAACCATAAAAGGAGATCTGGTACCCTGAGATAGGGGTGGGAGTAGGGAGGATGATTCCTACCTTATTGACAGATCAATCACAGAAAATAATTGAAGGTTCACAGAAATTTCTCTGCTAAATAAAACCTTTTCTGAGTTCCCTTCCCTCTAACCTGCAGCATGAAAAATTCGTACTTTTTGTTTGTTTTTTTTCTGTATCTTAATTTTATAGGTAAAGAACTCTGAGAGAGATTGTAAATCAGGATCTCTAGAGCTGTTGAGAGTCCCCATGTAGACGTCCAAGGGTCTTACACCACGAGATCCCCTGAAGCAACATCATTGTCCTTCTCCCTTGATGAGAGACAAATCAAACAAAGGAAGCAATGATCCTTCTCTCACCCTGGATGTCAAGTAACTCTATTCTATGAGTTGGGGGAAAGAGGTGCAGTCCTTTGACAACAAAGAATATTTACCTGTGCTCCTCACACATTCCCCATGCCCAAAACATCTCAAATGGATTTCTACTTTTTCTTAGAACAGTAAATCACTGCCAAGACAGTTGAGCTCATTTCTAAGCTCTATTCCATGCCTTCACGTTTTGTTAATATCAAAGAGGCTGCTTTAAGTGGGGAACACTGACATACGTCATTACATAGGGTTATTACTGTCGCTGCTCTATTTTTCTCAATATCATCAAGAAGGCAATCACTCCCCTTTGGTCTCAATGGTGCTCTTCTTTACAGAAGGGAAAAGCTAGCATTCCTGCAAACCCATAATTGGAGAAAAGGTTTTCACCAGAGGTTGAGTGCTTTTAGATATGAAAGACAGGCCACATGCCGCTAAGACTCAAAAATAGCACAATAAAGGAACAGAGGATTAAATTGTTCCCCATCTTTCCCTAGGAAACCTGACCCACAGAATTGTGCTGATAAAACTTTCACTTTATATATTGACTTTTGCTCATTCAACCTTCAAGAGAGGTAATCACTGCACAGAAATTACTCTCTTATTAGAATGTATTGCGACAAATTGGAAATGGTGTCTTGGTCACATGCTACAAATTGGAGGCTTGAGACTCAGCTGCCTGTCAGTCAGTGGTGTGGAAGTCTACAGCAACAGGCTTCGGAAGAAAACCTGGCTTTGAAAATAGGAGAGCCAAGGCAAGACTGGAAATGACGTCTATGAACAGAAAAGAGAAAAATCCCAAGATAGGAGAGTGAGTCTGATGTCATAAATGTCACATTTGGGTTCTGCATTGTGATGCATTTGATGCTTGGGAATGCAAACCAAAAGGCCTTCCTTCAAAAGAGGATGTGACACAACTGAATTATTTCCATAATAATCCACCTGCATGACAGTTCCTTAGCACCTTGCCTTGCCTCTTTGGTCAGCCCCTGACAGCTTTAATATCTGATATTCCCTGATAGTTTGCATGGTGTGCCATTCCCCACCCAAATTTGCATCTTGTACTATTATTTTGATATCCAACTATGTCCCAATCCTGACTTTAGGCTTGTTCCCTCAAAAGTAGGTTTTGGCATCCTCCCTATGTTGCCTTTGGTATTTCTTTATGAACTCTGCCTTATTTTTGGCCTTGCTGACATTGTGATACAGGCAGCCAGAGGTACTTTCCTCTGAGGGTCAAGGCAATATCAAGGGAATACACTGCTGAAACATGTAGCCAAGACTGATTGGATAATTTTCTAATTTCTCCACTTCACATTATATCTGTCTCTGGTTGTACCTGTATTGCTCTAGAACAAGTCCTGGAAAAAGGAGTATTTCCATCACCTCATTTTATGGACTGATGGGTCTCATACTTTTGTGTATATGAGAATGACCTGGAAAAATTATTTTAAAAATTGCTTCCAGGACCCATTACCTAGATATTCTGACTTTATAAGTCTGGGATGGTACCACAAAATTGTATTTTAGTGAAGTGTCGGCATATTGAGAAGCACTGCTGTAAACAGTATGAGAAAGGAAGAAAATAGGAGTCCTAGAAACTTGGAGGGGAATGAAAACACTCTCCGGGATGTAAAATATGAAACCATCACCTAATGTATCAGAGCACTGACAGCCAAAATCCTCAGTCTTCTGCCTGTGTTTAGATGTTCCATGGGTCCCCCCTTCAGGGAAAGAACAAGGTGACTAGAGAGCAGGAGTATTTTTTTCCACGACAGTTGTATTTCTTACTGGCATTCTCCCTTACAGTCTATCTCTGTGAGGCCAAGCTGTGTGAGCCCGCTCTTTGAGATAGATCTGTTTGTGGCAGGCTGGTAAGTTGATATCAGGCCTTCAGACTGCAGAGAACAACAGAGCCTAGACCACAGTAAATAGAGCAAGACGATGAATGCCACCTTCTGCGGACTCTAAGGCAGTAGACCTGCCCCAGGGAGTTACCCACTGTATTGCTACACTGGGGTCACTATGCTTGATCTTCTACAATGGCTTTAAAAATTGATTTAGTGGTCGCTTTGTAATCTATGAGCTTTTGAGAGCAGAGACCATGTCTCATCCATCTTTTTGTCTTCAGAACGTAGCACAGTGTTCAGTAAATGTTGAATAAATGACTGGATAAAGGAAGGAAATCACCAAGAAGATGATAGATAGATAGATAGGTAGATAAACTAGGTAACTATGTGTGTGTGTGTGTGTGTATATATATATATACACACACACACACATTTATGGGAGAGAGAAAGAGAGAGAGAAGATACTAGTGCTTTAGGAAGAAATGACCTCATTCTCTACTCTATTCCATCTGAATTACCCCAGAATAAATACTGTTTTTCATTACTCTTCAATTGCATTTAGTCACATAAATATACGCCCACCCCCACACACAACAGTCTGCAAAAAAGGACATTTGGCTTATACCATGAAGAAACCCTTCTACATATTTATATTTATTATTTTCTAAATCTCTTTTATTTCTTCTTTAGAAACCCACTGATGAGTTAGTGTTAACGCGCTCGGAACAGAACTGCTTTTTGAAGACTAATATATGTTCTGTTGAAAGAACTGTTTCTGGTTTCTAAGAATAATTAACGACACACGTTAATTTATGAACGTCTGTGCTCAAAGGTCTTTCATCCGTGGGAGGGAGAGGCAGAGAAAGAGAGACTGAGAGGCTAATGGAGAACATTCCTGTCCTTGTGCTTGGTTCTGGGGGACCGTCCAGAAGCAGCACTGAAGAGAAAAGAGGAATCACGGCTGAGCTCGATTTTACATATGTGCCTTATCAATTGTCAACCTCCATATTTTAGGTCTTAGACAACCCTCTCTCCCCGCCAATGGCTATGATTTAAGAATAACAATGTGACATGAACACGGAGATGAGAGGATACGTGAATAAGAAAAAGGATGGTGGTGAATAATTAAAAGGAGGGGGGATAGGAGGAGGAGAAAGAAAGTGACTCATGGGGGAGAAAATGTATTCCTCTTTCCTTTGTCTTTTCCATGCACTGTACCTCTCAACCAGGAAAGCAGATGTCTTGACTCTCAAAGGAAATAAAGGTGGCAATTAAATACTGACAAGAAGAATAATAAAAATAAAAAGGAAGAAAAGAACAGTGAGGAAAGACTGCCTCATCCCTCAAGTCTATACAGTGATTCTGACAAACTTCTCCCCATGCATCAATGTGAGGAGAGTCAGAGGGTTCAACCTTTAGGACCTGGGCAGTGGGTTTTCGAATCATCCAACAAATGGGTCTAGTTTTTTTTCCACCACCTCTATGCTTGCCCTGCCTTCCACTCCCCAGCATCCCTAGGAGTCAGCCGCTTGTGTTCCATGAACTCACATGTGCCCCCCCTGCAGTGGTTCCATGAGGCCAGTCCTGCTAACCAGATCAGCCCCAGCCTCGTGACAGCAGTCTCCTCTCCATCGCCAATGGCCTCAGTCAAGGCTCCCATGGTCTCTGGCTGTCTTTGGATACTGTGCTACCCTATCCCTCAGTCAGCCCCCACTAGGTACCATCTCCACTCTTCCGTAGGTTCTCAATCTGCTAGGGGAAAATGCCAAACCAAAAACACCTGCCTGGTCTTGAAGGACACTTTATTTCAACTTCCACTTCTCAGTAAGACCTGTGTTCTAAGCAGCCTCCAATAATGCTTCAGGCAGCTCTTCTCTACAACCCGCTCCCCCTGACCCCAGAACCTCGAAAGATGCCTTGGCTCTCTCTGTGCCCTGGACCTCCAAAGATGACAATCTTTTCTCCTACCTATATGGGAAAGTCAAGACCCTGGCATAAGCATTCAAGAAGTTGCCCTTATTTCCCATCTGCCCAGTTTCATATCCTTTGTCTCCAAAACGGAGGATGAAATGCCCCCTCCTCCTCTCTAATTCAACCCTCTGCCCACCTACCACACCACATTCCTGCCTAGCCCCGTCTCCCTCTACCTAGCCAGTCACCGCTTCCACCCAGTCACTCCGTCCCACAAGCTTCTGGTTAACAATAATTTCATTCCTTCCTACCATGAGCAGGCCTCTGAGTGGCCGGAATGGCCTCTTCTCTAACTTCATCATTAGCCTGGAGCAGTCTGCCTCCTGTCCTCACTAGGGTATTGAGTTCACCACTGAACCCCACTCCCACCTCCCAATTCCTGCCACCTTTTGCCAGAACTAATAGTGATCATTATTTCTCTTATATTTGACACCGTTAAAATGCTATCTACCCCTCGAGGCCTGGTGCAGTTTTTTCCTCCTTGATTCCTCCTCCTTGATTCCTCCCCACCTTCTCTCCCTTAGCTGCGTCTATTACAGCTTTTCCACGGCCCCTCTGCACTCGTGCCTCAGTGCTCTGCTTGCGTTTTTGCAGTACGTGGGCCTCTCACTGTTGTGGCCTCTCCCGTTACGGAGCACAGGCTCTGGACGCGCAGGCTCAGCGGCCATGGCTCATGGGCCCAGCCGCTCCGCGGCATGTGGGATCTTCCCGGACCGGGGCACGAACCCGCGTCCCCCGCATTGGCAGGCGGACTCTCAACCACTGCGTCACCAGGGAAGCCCCTGCCTGCGCTTTTTACTGAATGGATTGTAAGCACCCGGAGGGTGGGGACTACATCAGAGATAAGGTACACTGCTTTCTGCAGAATAGATATCAATATTTAAGAGCAAACTGTGTTCAGCGTTTCTTTCCTGAACTTTCCTTCTTGGCTATTCTGGTTTCCTCCTCCCTCTGATAGAGGATTTGCCTCCTACACTGGGTCTTTTTCTCCCTCCTTCTCAACATGATCATCCAGATACTCAATATTGACCCTCTTGCTCTTTTTAATATCTCATTTTCTCAGAGATCACACACTTTCTCATCATAGTACCCACTTAATATTTCTTCTGAGATGTCTTGCTATCCTACTGAATGCAACACGCCTACAACTAAAGTCAACATTCCTTCTTCCTTCGGCAAAATCCTGTCACTACAGACGCCCTTTCAACTGTCCTGTACCTCAGGGTCTCCACTCTCTTTATGTTACTCTTGTTCAAACCTAGCAGTTACCTTTGAGGAAGTCCTCTCCACCACACCACTCCCCCACTAGTCACTTGCAAATTGTGAAATGTATTTCCTTTCTCTAAATAGTCATGAATCCATGTCTTTCCATTTTCACTCTCAAAAGATACCCTCTCCATGTCCTGGACCTCAAAAGATGACAATCTTTCCTCCTACATGTATAGGAAAATCAAGACCATGCCATAGGCATTCAAAAAGTTGCCCTTATTTCCCTATCCGCCAATTTCGTATCCTTTATTTCCAAAACAGAGGATGAAATGCCCCCTCCTCCTGGTCCAGGCCCTCCCCTTTCTGTGCTAGATTATAGCAACAGTGTCCCCTACTCTATCCTTGCCCTTCCTTTTCCCACTTCTCATTGCAATAACCATTTTTTAAATTTTATTTTATTTTTTTTTTGCAGTACGCGGGCCTCTCACTCTTGTGGCCTCTCCCATTACGGAGCGCAGGCTCAGCGGCCATGGCTCACGGGCCCTGCCGCTCTGCGGCATGTGGGATCCTCCTGAACCGGGGCACAAACCCGTGTCCCCTGCATCGGCAGGCGGACTCTCAACCACTGTGCCACCAGGGAAGCCCGCAATAACCATCTTTAATCACCATTTCTCATAAACTCTGCCCCAGATTTAAAACACTCAGGGGTTCTGCTTCTTACGAGTCTAAAACCCTCTGCCGCATTAGGTGCAGACTCGGAAATAAGCAACATTATTTTATTGCTGCCCAATTTCTGACTACTTCCAACATCACCTTCTGGTCAACCTGGTTTCTTCCTGAGTCAGACACGTGCGAAGCACATCCTTATCTCAGGGCCTTTGGAGCCACAGAGCCTTGGATTCAAATCCTGCCTTTTCCCTTTCGTAGCTGTGACCTTGAGCCTCGGATTGCTCATTTGTAAAATGCAGACAATCACATCACAACTAAATGGTTAGGTCCTCATGTTCCTTCTCTAACATTACAGCTCTCAGCACAGACCTGAGCACAGCACAGGTGCTCAGTAACCTCAGGCAGCTGTCAATCGTGCTTAGCTCACCAATGAGAAATGACCTCAACAATAAAGAGAAGTAGGATCAAATATAGGGATGTGAGGAACATAGCTAGAAGGGTGAAGCAGAATCTTTATGGAGATTTAAAAAAAAAATAAAAGACTTGAAAAGTAAAAGGCTCTCTAGTAGTCCTGGTGTGAAGGCCCCAAGTAGCAAAGGCTTACATTAAAGCAGCACGAAATGAGGCAAAGGAAAGTTTTCAGTGTTTTGTGAGAAATTCAGAGGGACGTCAGAGAGGCCATGCTGCCATCTATTTTCTACCTTTCAATTTTATTCTTCTTGCCCCTTTGCGGGGAGTAGGGCCGTTTTCTGCATCTGTCTCTTTAGCTTCAAATGAGGTAAGGACAACGCTATGACAAAGGAGAGTGCTACCTCTCTGCTTTCTGTTTTCCACAGCTTTTAAGCCTATAATTCTGTTCTTGATCACTGCATAATTACCTTCATTATATTAGATCATCATATTATCCTCACTTCATAAATGAGGAAACTGAGGTTCAGAAAGATTGTGACTCACCTCCTTAAAAAGTCCTCTTAAGGTATTAATGTGATTAAATGCCTGTTCCTACAATAGGCCAATTGTAAGAAGCTCTTGCTTCAAGTTTCTGTGACAGATATGTATAACAGAAAATCACTATGAGTAAAAGCATCCAGATTTGACGGTCGTAGGTATTACCTACTTTGTCCCCTGGAAACATAAAGTTCTTTCTGTTGGTGTGTTTGAAATGGAAAAAGTCAGGACCATATTTGGGGGTGATATCTTCCATATTTTCCATATTATATCTGCATCTAAAATATGTAACTGCGCTGCCTCAGCTGTGATGAACTGAGGGATCTTGAATGTAGATCTCCAGGGAGAGGAGCTGACAAGAAATTTAGAAAGACCCAGGCCAGAAAACTAAACTTTTCAGGTTTGACCTCAAGAGATTAACCAGTTGCCCAGTGTCCAAGATTCTAGAAGGTCTCAAGTTGCTTATTAGCAATAGACTCTGATCTTTGTGGTAAGACATGGCAATAGGTTACGAATATGCAGAAAGTGGTAATATTTGGCATCAAACTTACAGACAAACCTGAGTGTCAGGGGCATCAATCACTTTAAAGCAGGACCACAGGGAGAAAAATGGAGGGCCCAGATCCTACAGAAATGGGCCTGGGAAGAATTAGGGAGGTTATCAAGGCCCCAGGGAGAGAGCTTATGCTCAGAAAGGTTTCAGTAAAAGAAAAGAAACTGCAATGTGAATTAAGAAACTGAGGAACATTAATAATATGATTTTTAGCGAGGACTGTGAGCCAGGCACTGTTTTAGGCATTTTGTATGAAAATACAGAAGAATTCTTCCATTCAGTCATTCTGTAAAAACAGTATTATAATCCTCATTTACAGGAAGTAAATTTTTAAAAGCCTCACCTTACAGGAAATTTTAGTAAAATAAGGATAAAAAATTACCTATCTCAGATTGTTCTCATAAGGATTGCCTGAGGATTCTCATAAGGATTCTCCATATAATGAAAAATTTCAAAGAATGCCTGGCACATATTAAGCAGTGAATGAATGCTAACTCCTACTTGCTATAAAAATAAGTACATATTAATAATAAAAGAAACTGCAATACAAAATTCTTAAGTAACTTGCTCAAGGTTACACGACCATTAATTGGTTCGAGTCAAGCTATGAACCCATCTCTATCTGGTTCTAAATGCTGAGCTTGTCAACACTGGGCAATAGAGGCACACATAGGGTCAGATTGGTTGGGGCAGTGAAGCAGTTGTTGTAGCTTGGTGGACATGGAGCCTAGAGGATCATTCAGGCACATAGTAAACAGGACTTTGAGCATCAAGATATCTGGGCTCTAATCATATTTCAAGATGGTGTTCCTAACAACAATGAGGTGTGGTCAGGCTAGTCTGAGTCTCTGAAAGGCAGACTTGCTGGGTGAACTATGGCAGCATTTGTAGCTAAGGGACATAAACCACTGAAAACTGTCTGAAAGCTATATGGAGAAAAGGAAGATAGTGGTTCCAGACTTCTTGTAGGTAGTCATGGATGAGAGGTTTGGAATATGTTATCAGACACTTTCACGTATTCAAAAGTAAATTCTTTAAACCAGACTTTATAAATGATTACCAGGTGCAGATGTTGACACACCCCTGGTCTATTGTCCAGTGTTCAGTCTTTCATTAACTAGTAGGCACAGTAATGACCACTGCTATGGCTGCCCATTAACCCCTACTGAGTTTATAGTTTATGACGTTACATGATTTAAGTTCTGTCTATAAAATTTTGTATCCAACTTTGCAAATGCTTAGTTTGACCTATGTCTATGGATATGTTTAATACAACATTGTACCTGATCTGCCAAAGATTTTTCTGTCATTAATTATGAGAGTTAAGGTGCTATACAGAAGGAGGTAGCTCTACCACTTTGTCTTGGAAAGGGCCAGAGATATGAGTGGGTATTAAATCAGGCATTTCAACAACCCAGAAATATGTTTAAAATATCCCCAAATGCAAAAGGGTTGCTCTGCATATTTAACCTACCCATTCTACAAGGTGGTAAACACAATATAAGGAATTCACTAAAGAAGGAAAGCAGGTACAAACAATTCTGTGAGTGTTGATACTCATTTTTTTTTTTTCACTGCAAGTGATCCTTGCCCAAGTTCTTTTGAGATGGAAGTTTAAAAAGTAACAATCAAATAAAAAAAGAAAAAACACCTTCCATCACCACCCATGGAACTTAACAGACTATGAATAACTTAAATACATATTAAAAACTTGCAAAACTGTATTCTTGTACCAAATTAGACAAAAGTTGAATTGTTTCAGACAAAGAGTTTTTCTTTTTTGCTTTTTTAATCTTGACAGACCACTATTATATCAGGTGAACATTGCAGCAAGTAATGATATTTAAAATTAAGGAAACTTTTCCATTTCACTGATGCCAATTTTAACATTTACAATGGGTCTTTTTGCCATTCTAATTATTTTTCTAATTCTATTAATGCTTTTTGTATAGGATTATATTGGTTCCTCTTCTAATGATCACTAAAACTTCATTTGGAGTTGTAGCACTTCATTAATCTTGATTACTTACAATTAATCAAAAAATTCTTTTCTTCACATTTAGGTCTCAGAAATGTTTATCTATATGTAAATTATGAACACCCAATTAAATTTATGTTATCTTGTTTTTTTTTTATTTTTGGAAAATCTGGAAACTGAATATGTTTCTTCATCTGAGAGATCACATAACTTGGCATTTCAAATCTTTGACTCTGGAGTCAGACTATTCAGATTCAAAGCCAGTTCTTCCTCTTTATAGCTGAATATGATGGAGAAAGTTACTTAACTTCTTTGTTCCTTTTTATCTTAACCTATAAAGCTAGAATCATAATAATAATACCTAACTCAAGAGTAATTATAAGTATTTAATAACATATGTGTAAAACAGTTATAACACGACCAGGCACATAATGAATATTCATAAGGTTAGATTTTTTTATTATTTGTAAAATAGAAATAATTAGTAAATTGTGGTGTGCATTAACCTTTAGAATCAGACAGCCAGAGTTTTAATTCTTAGTCTTTGTTCCACTAACTGCATGGTATTATCCAAGTTATTTAACTCTCTTTGCTTCACTTTTCTTAGATTTAGATTTAGGTAGATATAGATATGGATATAGGTATAGATATACGATAATAACACCACCTCTCAACTTTGCTGGGAGGATTAAACCAAGAAAATGATTAACAGAGTTAGCACTTAGTATATATTTTGTATTCGATTTAAATGGAAAAACATCTTTTTTAGAACTCTATATAAAGCTAAAAATTATATGAAATGCTGTCTGGAAATCATCTATAATATTTGAATTATATATTTTCCTTACGATAGAGATAAAAAGCCTATAACATATTTAGGATCCATTTATCCATTCATTCTTTAAAAAATACTAGAATGGCTAATATATACTAGCCATTGTGCTAACAACCGGAAATAAGTATTAAAAGGCAGAGACCCCAGCTTCCAGGGAGCTCTATGACCAGTAAGTGAGGCAAGGCAACTAAATAACAGGCAATGAGGCAACTGCCCACGTGCTGTGATGGAGGCATTTCTGGGGGGTAACGGAAGAGCAGAGGAGCAGCAAGAAATGCTTGTTATACATGTGGAACCTGAGCAGATTCTGGAAACAGCAGGTGTTAGCTACCCAACAAATAGAGAAAGAACATTCTGGTTAGAGGGAACAACTTACAGAAAAGACCTTAGGAATCATGTTTTCAAGCTTGAAGGTGTGCTGCAAGGAGGAGAGATTATGCTGAAGGGTCAGCAACAGGTCACTAGGAAGCACACAGGAAACAGGGATCCTGGGAAAAAGTTCATCCAGGGGAATTGTATGAGTTGCTTTGAGTTTAAGAAGGGTTCTCAGGTAGAATGGCGAAGTGGCCAGAAGGGAACAAAATATGGAGACAGAAAGCCTGGTTAGGAGGTTGTTAAAGACATCAAGGTGGCAAATGATTGAGCTCAAATTAAGGGCATTTGTTCAAATTTATATTTATACCCACATTAACATATTTACTATAACAAAATTGGAGACACGTCTAAATAAGTTGTTTTACATGCTCTTATAAGATTTTTTCAAGTGTTGGCAAATGTTCTTCAGAACAATTTTTAAAACTCATTTCATGCTATCCGGATCTAAGGAATACTAGCTTGACTGCTATGACCTATACAGAGTGGTTATGCAACCGAATGCCCAACTCTGAAGGATCTAGACGTGGACCTTGCCTTCAGGGCATTTATAGTCCAGAAGAGAACACAGACTAGGAAACAGTGCATTATGTTTCAGTGCTCTGAGTGCTGTGTGGTGGCAGAAGGAGCTGCTGTGGAAGCATGTAAGAGGATGGCCTCCCCTATGCATGGAATCCAGAGAAGACCCTGTGCAGTAATGAAATCCACAATCAACCAAAGATGAGTAGGATCTAGCTTGAGGAGGCCAAGCAAAGAAAAGCATCGCAGGCAAACTCAGCTGTGAAGGTCCAAAGGACAAAGGACTTAGCCCCTTCTAGGAAAAGGAAAGAGTTCAGTGTATCTGGAGCTTAGCATGTGAGGAAGGGGATGTACAAAAGTCAAGGCTGGAAAAGAAAGACGGAGCCACCATCACTAAAGGCCCAGACATCACACTAAAGTATCTGGACATGGACAGATTCTGAGTTGAAATAATACCATCCTGGCTACCTTGTAGAGAAATGAAATAGTAAATCTCTGGGTATGCCAGGTATCTAAGCAGAAAACTAAGTTCCCAGACTAGACTGTGATCCCAGAGAGGTAAACATGCTACGTTTTCTGAAGGATTCCCAAGAGCCAGCATAGGGGCTGCCAATCACAGGCACTCGAGTCAGATTTTCAAATGATTGAATGGGTGACAAGAAATTAAATGTCTAGTGGGAAGCTCATTTTCCATAACCTAACTAATTTTCTATTCCTGGATAGTACTTTCTAATTTCTCTCCTAATTGAAATAATGCTGAAATGAATACCCCTGTTTAAATCTTCAACTACATTTATATTTATTTTACTTAAAATCTTAGCAATAGAATTACTGTAAAGAGTATGAATATTTTTAAGACTGACAAAATCTGCTCTAAAGAAAGGATATTGCAAATATTCTCTAACAATCAAATACTTGAACATGTGTGTTTCCTCGCATCTTCAGCACACTTGGATTATCCATGAGTTTGATGATGATTTGCAATTATTGCATGAAATACTGGGGAGGAGCTTGTATCTTCATTATCTATTTATATTTCTTTTGTTAAATCCCTGAAATCATGTCCTTTGCCCAGTTAAAAGCATGTTTATTGATTTTCCTTTTCCTTTTAATTTGAAATGAATATATTCAGGTTATGGATTTACCTGTGAGTTAATTTTGGCTAAGTCTTAGAAGTTGATTTACTATTTTAATGTCATTTTCTTCTACAGAGATGGGTAGTGCTGTATTTGGTAGCATGAAATCAATATATCTTTTCCTCAGGGCAGTATAGTATTATGGAATTATAAGCACTTTTTATAAATTAATAACATCATCTCTTTGTCTTGTGTGTTCAAATTCATTACCTATTTGACATTTGCCTTTACTTTTACTCACAGAAATTTCTGACATCCATTTATTTTTTGCTTTAAATTTTTATTTTTCCTGCTTTCCATAGCATCTTTAGTTTTTTGACTTCGTGAGATTAACGTGCCATGTATTACAATTCATTTTTACTTTGTAATAAAAACGTTTAAGCTATGGTTTTCATATGAGTTAATTTTGGCTAAAGCTTTTAGGTTAATTTGCTGTTTTTTTAAAAATTATAATTATGTTCCCAAAATATATGTAGTACACTGCTTAATGCCTAGAATTAGCATTCAAGGCCAAGTCCAAGAATTCAAATTCTGGGGACATCCCTGGTGGCACAGTGGTTAAGAATCCGCCTGCCAGTGCAGGGGACACAGGTTCGTTCCCTGGTCCGGGAAGATTCCACATGCCGTGGAGCAACTAAGCCCGTGCACCACAGCTACTGAGCCCGCGTGCCACAACTACTGAAGCCTGAGTGCCTAAAGCCCATGCTCCGCAACAAGAGAAGCCACTGCAATGAGAAACCCGCGCACCACGATGAGAAGTAGCAGCCACTCACCACAACTAGAGAAAGCCCACATGCAGCAACGAAAACCCAACTCAGCCAAAAATAAATAATAAATAAATTTTAAAAAAATTCAAATTCTGGTCTCTCAACAGCTGTGTGACAAACAGGTAGTTCCTTATTCCTTCTATACCTTCATTTTCTCACCTGAAAAATAATAAGAGTAATACCTACCTCATAGAATATGCAAATATTTATGAAGGACCTGGCACACTGAGGCACTGATCTAGATGTTGGGAGGACAGTAACAAAGAAACTAGGCAACATCCCTGCCATCATGGAGCTTACATTCTCCTGGGGAATGGACAGCAAACCAATGAACACACCAATACATCATGTAATGTCAGGGGGATGATTAGTGCTCAGAATAAAAATCAATCATGGCAAGGAGATAACATGGGGCCAATGAGATGCAACTTTAAATAACTTGTTGTGAGTTTATAATATATCACATAACTAGTTTTTTCCAGGGTCTGGCATATAATGAATGCTTAACAAATACTAGCAATTATTAATTACAATTTAACCTTCCTCTTAAACTCACAAGTTATTCATACAAGTATTTTGTCAGTGTGTTTGCTTTAATTCCAAATGACAAGATTATATCCACAGGGTTTTTAAAAAATTTTTGTTTATTTGTTTGCTTCTCTTAAGCAGAAAATATGACCCACTTACTTTATGCATTTTGAAATTTTTGATTATTTTCTGTGGCTTAACACAGAAATTGTTTTAAAAATAGATTGGAGGCTATCAAGTTTACATTTTCTATCTAGAGATGATAAAATTAGATATCTATTTTTTTCTATCAAATTACCCTCATTACATTATTACGATCATCATCCTTTATTGTTCTTTGTTGGTCTATAAAGAACTTACACAGATATGCAATTGCCAACTTCTCTTTATCTAATAGATTTTGATTTATAAATTTTGATATAATGATACTTAGGACATAAATCTTTATGACTCATGTCTTTACTATGGATTGTGTCATTTATCAGAGTAAAATGACATTCTGTGCCAACTTCACTGCCTTTGTTTTGGGTTTGCTATCTAGTGAGAACTACTTTTAGAGTTTTGGCTGTTGAAAAACTAACACGAGGCTGTTAAAGGAATGAATAATTCTCCTTTTTCTTTGTTTAAATTTTAAGATGTTCCCTTTTTTTCAAGTTTGTCTGATTTTGATTTATACTTTTATCTTTTAAAGTTCCATTATGTTTTAAGTGCATCTTTTTTAAGCAGCATATGGCTTTATTTAGTTTTTTAATGATAATTGAGTCTTTTTAAAAATGTAGCATTAACTTATTTTCATTTATCATTACAATTGATAAATTTGTTGTTTTTTCATTCATCTTGTTCTATGTTTCCTGACATTTTTTAATGGAAGGTTTTTTGTACCATATTCGCTCTATCTGTTGCTGTGTTTATATTATTTATTTGTGCGCTGGGATGTTTTTAATCTGTTTTTAAAATTCGACTAATGCTTACTTTTAAATAAGAACACACACATGCATGTGCACACGCACTCACATATTTTTGTATAATCACTGTCATGAAATAACCCATATTTATTCTTTACCCCTCAGGCTCTTTTTGTTCTGTCTTCTGCTCCAGTAATAACCTAACCTCTGCAGCATTCTTTAGCCCAGTGTGTGCTAAATGTAGGAAAGCATGCTAGCTTAGTCTAATAGATACCATAATAATGACCATTTCTCTATAACAAATTTGCTTCCATGTACCAGACGCCTTCTGATACCAGAAATTTGCTTATCTGATTAAAATGTATCAGCTTGGAGCAGACATTCAATAACAGTGCTTATTAGGCCCACATGTATACCAAATGACCATGACTGCAAGAAAGCATATAGATATTATTTACTGCAGAGTGACAACCAATAAGTTATTTGAGTTGCTCTATTTACATAGCTCCCTAGCATCTCCCTATACCACCTGAACATACTGATGGTAGACTCAGCTCAAAAGCTGCTCAAAAAGGTAAATTTTATTGAATAAATATTGTCAATAGAATGTACCACCCTCACAGCCCCTCTCCCCAACAATTAATTTTATGTCCAGTTATCTACAATCCAACTGATTAGCAACTCCTGCCTGATACAACCAACAAAAAATAGCTTAAATCATATTTGTACACACATGACTCATATTTCCACTCTTTCCATCCCTTTAAAAAAATCAATATTTGGGCATCACCTAGTTAAATTCTAGGTAAATACAATCTAAATCCAAGTCAGTAAGAATAATGTTGACCAAGACAAATATAAGACAGTGTTCTGAGCCAAACCACAAGAAATCCACCTCCAGGTGGACAGTAATCCATTAATCAACATGTTTCAGGTAATACAGTTGTTCACCGTATCTTTAAATTCACCAAACTGTGATCAGGGAGGCATAAGAGTCACTAAGAGCTAAAAATCTACTTATTATATGATTACCTTACAAGTTTTATCCAACTCTCTCTGGATACAAATTTCATCACATGTAGTGTGGTATTCAATAAGAATACTTTTTCCAGCACATGTGCTGTGGTATTTCTAGTATTTTCATAGAAATAGTAACCTAGAATCCTTCTTGGAGAAAAAAAAAATGCAGCACATTGGTCTGAGTCTGATGAGGGGCAAGGACTTTCAAATGAAGAAAGGTTAACCCCTAGTTTCTAAAGAGGTGCTCACATGGGGGACAGGGGGGACTCATTCTGAAGTAAGATGGAGTCAAGGAATCTAATTATGGTCTTAGAACAGAAGTTGAATTTGTCAGGAAAAGATGACTTTTCCATGATTTTGTATAACAGCAGTGTATCAGGTACTGGAACATGTTCCAATATGCCTTATAGTAAAAGATGCAAAAAAAACTAAGAGAGTAAAGTTCAATTTAAAAAACTAATTCTGGAAGTACTGAACTAGCACCCTAGCCCCCTTTCTAGTAGCCTAAGAAGGACCGTAACAGTGCTGGTGATGGGGCTTTCTTCTACCTCAATATGACAACAGACCATGTTAATGAAGAAAGGAGGATCCAAAGCCTCAGGAGATCTTTCATACCCAACAAGAAGAGCCACTGGGTATCCGAGGACATAGGGTTGCCAGAGCAAATACAGAGCACTCAGTTAAATCTGAATTTCAGATAATAAGTAATTATTAGTATGTTCTGTGCAATTCATTGTTCATCTGAAATTCAAATTTAACCGGGCATCCTGTATTTTTTTACTTACTAAATTTGGAGACCCTACTCAGGAAGTTTTGAGAGAAAGGGAGGCCTCAAATAGCAGAGTTCTTATTATTCTTACAAATAAAAAATTATCAATATTTTCATTACCTTGCATATTTCCAACATATATCCTAACTGTAATCATGCAGTTTGATTTATTCTGGAAAAGCAAGGTTCCCCCCACCCCCAATTGATATAATATTCTTAAATGCTTCTGAAATTCCCTTTTATTATGTTGAATTACTTATTCCCTCATCAATATCTTATTATAAGCACCACTGCCAGAACTTAAATCCATTGAGTTCTCACTGACATCAAATTCAAACTCCTTTAAAATATATGGTACATAAAGGAAGAAAAAATACTGGCTTAAATGACCAAATATGTAAGGGAAGACAGGAAGAAGGAAAAACATCTGGTAATTAAAAAGAAAAGAAAACAATAAGTGTTTAAATCTGATCATTATAGTGTTTAGTTTCACTTGTGAGCAAATGAAAATTGAGTAAACTCCCTACATTTGCATATTTAGCTCAATCTAAAGACTCTCATGGCTTCTTTCTAATTCTCACAGAGACTCATTCCCTTGTGGATTCCTCAGGCTTTACGATGAATGTACCTGTTTATCTTGTCACTTGGACAATTTCAATTGAAAGGCCTTTTAACTGATGTCAGTAAGAAAACTACTGCTATTTGTAAAAAGAATTTGAGTGAGGCAGTTTGAAAGTTAGAGATATGTTTGTCCTGCCCACGCCTGCTCCAAAAGGAAAACAGTACCTTCCACTTTAAAAAAAGAAACAGTTAAACATGCTCAAAGATTCATAATGCAAATTGGTATGATGAGCACTCAAGTAAGTGTGTGTGTGCATGTGTGTGTGTGTATGTGTGTGTGTAGTGTAGGTCAAGGCATTAGACTCCTAGACGTAGCTAGAAATTCACAAAAAAGTCTCACTAAATGTCCCCAAGGCAGAAGTGATAGACTCCTTTTTAAACCTCCATGCAGAGGCTCCTTAAGCCTTAAGTATAAGGAGGGAATAAAATGGCTGGATAGGGTCTCTTAAACTCCAGCCAGACAATTAATTTCCAGCCCTCACACCATAGATTTGACCTCAGAATGCTTGTCCTGTGTTGTGCTCCTGGCAAGACAAGCCCATCTGAGGTTTCAAAGAGCATCTGATAAGAGTAAGGCCAGCTGGTTTGCCAGCTACTGCTCCCCCTGGGAAATGGAGGGAGATTTCCTGGCTACCCTGAACTACTACCATTTATGGTTATTAGTATATATAGGAAAGAGTCTCCAAGACCCCCAGCTTGTCTCTTGGCAAAGCTGTCCACAATGCAGCAGTCCAGGTTTGGTTCTTTTTAGAGAGCACAGGAAATGTCAACACAGTTGGAGGTCAGCCGACTCTGGCCTATGAAATTAGAGGTGCCCACATGCTGAGGGTCATATTCACAGGGGCAGAAACATGCCGTGAATTCAGGGCTTTGGAGCAGAAGGTAGCTATGCTGTGAATCCTGTTCACTAGATATTTTTAGGTTAATTCAACCATAGTTCTAAGGTCCCAATCCTAGGATCACAATGCTGAAAGGGTTGTTGAGACCTCCAGCTGCCTGATCACTTTACTTTTCAGAACTATTCTTTCCTTCACTGTAAAATAAAGAGGAAGGGGTTGATTAGGTGATCTCTAATGACCTTCCACCACCTTCTTAGCAAGGTGATGCATTTGGTAGCAGAAATCCAACTATACAGGGGCTAAACCACAGACAGATGTTTATTTTTCTTCACATAATGATAGATATGAAAGTTAGGTAGTAGAGGCTGATATAGAGGCTCCCCAGTGCCAAGAGTGAGCAGTATTCCAGTATTTCTGCTCAGTGAATGTCTTCTGATTTCACGCTTTTCACCTCCAATGATTGCATCTAGTCAGGAAGAAGGGCAAGAGACAGGTTCCTGCTGAGTGTTAGTCCCTTGTTAAGAGTTTACCTAAAAGCCCCACCTAAAACTGATATCTAACCAGCCATAAGTATGTAATAGATCCATCCCTAGCTGCAAGAGAGGTTGGAAAATATACATTTCTAATTAGGCACATTGCAACCCACATAAGCAGTGCATTCTCTTAGTAAGAAGGGCAAATAGATCCAAGCAGAATATGCTATAATCTCTAAGATTTTATATTTCTTGTCATTTTCCTGCATGTATGCAATGCATCTTTTAAATCATTGAGAATAGAAAAAAAAAAGGATTAAAATAAAATTTGTGAATATATTGTCCCTGCAGCTTAGACATCGGTTATCCTGATTAGGAAGTATGGTTCTGGAATACTGAACTCCTGACCCTCCTAAAAGTTGTTCCAGGAAGTAAGTCATTGACACAATTTGTCACTTGCTAGACCGAATTTTTCTTACTCTTTCTTCTTTCTTTTCTATGATTATTCTCTCATCCTCTTTCCTTTCTTATCTCAGAGTTATGCTTGCCAGATAAACCTTTTGGGGGGAATTAAGAAAAATAACTTGCTCATTTGGAACACCTACTTGGCCCTGTCTTCTGTTTAAGACATCCTTTTTTTAATCTGCATTCACCTTTCCAAGACTGGAGAGCTTACATTCCTCAAAGTTATAATTTATAATTTCATTGTTTAATAGTGAAGCCTTTCCTCTATTCCATTATTTCAGGGAGATTTCCTTCCTGTGTTCCTCACTGCTGTGGCAGATTAAATCGTTATTCACAACTCTTCATGTCCTTCCTGTATTAGAAGTACTTACACGTGTCCTTTGCCATGTGGTCCTACCCTCTAGATTGTGCAGAGTATATCTCCCTCCCCACTGATAGAGCTTAGTCACATGTTTGGCTTTTACCAATGGGATGCAGGTGAAAGTGATAGTGTTCCATTTCTAAGGTAAGTCCTAAAGAGGCCTCATGTTTCCACCTGCCCTCTTGTATGCCAGCCATTCACCCAAAGTATTTCCATGGAAATACTTCCTCCATAGCCATTCACCCAAAGAGGATGAAGAGACAAATGGAAATGACTGGAAGTCAACCTAAAGTCTAAAACAAAATCCAGCTGACTTCTCCCTGAAACACAGCTGCTCCAGCTGACCCACAGAATTTTAATATAAGGTTTGTTTTAGTAAACTATTGGTATTTTAGAATTTTCTATTACGCAGCAATATTATGGAAATAACTGACTAATTCAGTTGGCCCATGGCTGGAATTAGTGGTAAAAACTGGGAGGTGCCTGAGTGATAAATGGCCTTTAAACTCTGGTAATTCCAAAGGAATTCTCAACATAGCTCTGACATCTAGGTTTTATTCTAGAAGGAACCACAGAGGACAACAGGGGCAAAGGAGAGGTCTTCAAAACCTCAATCAGCCACAGAACAAGAAGCACTGCCCAGATTTTATTCACTCCACTAATTTGACTGAAGGAACTTCCCAGATCCATGCATCTGGTTCCCCTATTACATAAGACCCTACTCAGCTAGCGAAATTTAAGCATACAAATATGGTGATACTTCTCAGAAACCGTGTGAAGACCTTCAAAGAAAGGGGCTAGGAAGGTCTGAGGCATTATAATAATGAATAATTCACCACACTACTCAGCTTCCAGAAAAGGGCAATTGAGGACTCAGGAAGAAATTAGAGTTGCTCTCTTTTTTATACTTGACAAGTACACCTTGGAACAAACACAAGAATCTCCTCTATTAGCCCAGGTCCTAGATATACTTATGGGCACATAACAAAAACACTACCTCAGCCCCTGCATCCTTGTCACTTATGACAGGAGCCCCCAGGGAAATGGATACACCACCAGTTCCAATGGCAACCTGCAGGTCCCAAACAGTAGGTTACTGGCAGAAGCCTGGAGAGAGTAGGGGGAGAGCATTTTCCTCAGGAAGCCCAAATTGGCTGCCTACATACAATAAGGGGATCATGAGGGACCCCTCAGTTCCCTGTCACTCCACTCTCCCTATCTGAAGTAAAATAAACTAGACAGCAGCTGCATCTGGTCACCATCAGAGGGGCAGCAGCTACAGCTGGCTTCTCTCCCACAGGACTTTGCAGTTATATGGTGCCCACTCTGGCATCTAGACAGCTGGCAGAATCCTTCTTAGAATTCTATTTTCTGTGCTCTGAACACTTGGTCTTATTTATAATCATCCAGTGACTAGCAGAAGCTATAGCCAGGAAGAATAAGTAGTTCAGTAAACCCTCTACATGAGCTCCCCTCAGATGAAAATGTGGTTTGCGTGGATGACGGGATGACTTACTGTGAAGTGAAGGTAGCTTGAGAGCCTACTGAGAAACTACCCCGTACTTTTTTTTTTTTAACATGCGAGGAAAAACAAACAAACATGGAAGAATTTTTTTTTTCCTACTAAAGAAGAGTCATCTACTTTTGTTCCTAAGATCCGAACTATTCTTACCTATAGGGGACAGCTAAGCAGTAGCCAGCCTTGTGTTTCTAGACAAAAGAGAAGTTGCTAAGTAAACCTGAGTCACTCAGACGATAAATAAGCTTCTTTGTTCTGACAGTTCAGGACCAGAGTTTACAAACCCAAAGCCTTTGTGGAGGAGGCAGACCATGGAAATAACCCATGCTGACCTTGTGGGATAATTTCTAGCTGACCTCTGGCTTCCTGGGAGACAGGAGGAGGTGATACAGACTGGGCAAGCTGGAGAGTTCATGTCCTGCCTAAAGCGGGGTGACGCCACTCAACTGCAGCTGGCGGCGGCTCTTTGCAAACACAGACCTCGTTCCTGGAACAAGGAGCAGCAGCAGCCATACACTTAGAGCACGGCTCTCCTCCTCTCCTGCTTGGGACGAAGGAAGCCTCCCAGGATTCTTCTGTGATAGAAGCAATGCACAGAACATCTCTGCTAAAACAGTGATGTTGGACGTTCCTACACGTTTGAGGCATCTGAGGACCTAACTAGAAACTAATCATCACATCCAATAAATTATAGTGGCTTGCACTAGAATACTGGGGAACACTATTACCAGTGAATTTTCAACAATGGGAATTACTGTTCTAGGATATATAAATGGTTTAAGTTTTGAGTTGAGTCTATCAAGGAGAATTATGAAAATAGGAAATTGAGGAATGGGTATAGAAAAAGGAGATAAAATAGGTGGCAGAAGAAGAATAAACTGTTTTGCAGGAATACCACAGGAAAAGTAAGGGAAGATGGAGAAGGCAAATCTGTGTGTCAGAGCTGTACTCTGATGGTGTGTAAAGGAGGGAGAGAGCTGAGGAGTGTGTAAGAAGTATGGATGAGTAGATGCTTACTAAGAGGAGCAACACAGGAGTCAAGAGCCCCAATCACACAATCAGGCGGCCCTTGAATATTTGGTTGGAGAATCAGATGAAGGGGGAAAGTCTTGCTTAATATATTAAAAAATGAATATGTGAATTAAATAAATATGTGAATTAAATCTAGGTGAAGTAATCCAGAAATATATGCATAATACAAGGGATCACAAATGGAAGAGCACTTACACATCATTCATAATTTAAGATTTTTTAATGTCATTAATTTGACTTTTATTTAGTGAACTATCTTCACTGATTTTTTTTGGATCAGTAGCTGTGGCAAACCACAGAATCCAAACTATATAGTTTTATTAGAAGATAATTTATTTGAAGGATATTGGGTAGTTCACAAAATTATCAAGAATGCCACAGAGACAAGTTCAGAAAAAGAACAGGGAGTAAGGGGAAGTAAAATGCAGCCAAGATCCTACCATAGCAACAGTACTCCTGGATACCACTGCCCATGAACACTCATTACTGGAACATAAAGCTCATGACGACAGCAGTCTCTACTCATAACATCTGGGCATATCTTCATTTCCCTTTCAGTCCCTCAAGATTCAAAGGTTTGGAAGCAGCATCCAATTGGCCAAGTTTAGGTGCATTTTAGGGTGACCTGCATCTTAGGTGCCCCTCCACCTGTGGCTTTCATAATAGGAGCCAGAATTCTCATAAGATTCCCCCCACTATAGGAAGGTTGTTCCAAAATGAGCACACACAAAAATGACAAATGCCTTTTACATTTATAAAAGCATACTTAGATAATATAATTTCTAATTTTTTCTCTCAAGAAGAATTTTCTTATAAAAGCCTATTTTATCAGTCATAAATTCATATATTATGAAGACTTTCTATTACCTAAGCCACATGACAAGGGAAAGATTACCATGTAATTGTGTGAACCCAGGTGAAATTGTAAAAATGTAATAAAGCTGTTGTGTACCCAGTAACCACTCTTTCTGTCCAGCTAGTCAATATTAGTGTTAATGAGTCTAAATTATTGAGCACCACTGTGGCAATGAAAACTAGAGGAGGGAAGGAGAAGCTGAAAGAGAGATAGAGACAAAGAGATTGAGAGAAACAGATACATAAAAGACCTTATCTCTATCCAAAGGAACAAATAGAATGAAATGACATAATAACATTCATAATACTTATGCCTGAAACTGACTACGTAAATCGTGGGTTGTGTAGACTGTACATTAATCAGAGTCACTACTGGCATTTCAGTGAGGAATAAATCTGGAAAGGTGAATTTTGATCCAGCTCAGAACAAAGAAAACCAATTCGGCAATTCATTCTTATCAAGTTAGTAATTTATTCATTCACTACTTCAACAGATATATACACAAGCACCTACTATGAACAGAAAATCAAACAATTGAAAAAAGAGCATTGATGAGCAGAACCAACTTAAGTAAAAAGATAATTTAGGGACAAAAATATATTACAAAATAATATTTTAAATTGGTCTCATACTTCAGAGAAATTCAAGAAGCAGCAGTGAATGGGCTAACTAATTCTAAAGTTCTTAGGGAAATTTAAGGGACAGTGAAAACGATCTTGAAAGAAAAGGAAAAGGTTGGAGTACTTCCCAATTTAAAAATATACTACAAAGCTATAGTAATCAACAGAGTATGGTACTGGCCTAGGATAGACATACAGACCAATGGAATAAAATTGAGAGCCCAGAAACAACCCCATATATTCATGGTCAATTCATTTTCAACAAGGATACCAAGACAGTTGAATGGGGAAAGAATAGTCCTGACAATAAATAGAAGCTAGAAAAACTAGATGTCCACAAGCAAATAATGAAGCTGAGCTTATACCTGACATCATATATCAACATTAACTCAAAATGAATCAAAGACCTACATTTAAGAGCTAAAACTATAAAACTCTTAGAGGAAAACAGGTGTAAATATACATGACCTTGGATTAGACCAGTTTTTTAGATATGACATCAAAAGCACAAGCAACCAAAAATAAAATAGATGAATTGAACGTCTTCAAAATTTAAAACTTTTGTGCATCTAAGGACACTATAAAGACAGTGAAAAGACAACCCACAGAATGTCAAAACATATATTAGATAAGTGTCAAGTATCCAGAATATATAAAGAACATTTACAACTCAATGACAAAAGACAACTAACCCAATTAGAAATGGGCAAAAGATGTAAATAGACATTTCTCCAAAGAAGATACACAAATGACTACTAAGCACATAAAAAGATATTCAATATCATTAGTCATTAGGTAAATGCAAATCAAAACCACAATGAAATACCATATCAGACCCGCTAAGATGGCTAGAACTAAAACAAACAAACAAACAAAAACAGAAAACAAGTAGTGAGGGGGATGTAGAGAAATCGGATCACTCACACATTGCTGGTGGGAATGTAAAATGGTACAGCCACTGTGGAAAATAGTTTGGCAGTTCATCAAAAAGTGAAAATATAGAGCTACCATATGACTCAGCAATTCCACTCCTAAGTATATACCCAAGAGAAATGAAAATATTTATATGTTCACACAAAAATTTGTACAAATGTTCATAGTAGCTTTATTCACAATAGCTCAAAATTGTAAACGCAAATGTCTACCAACTGATGAAAGGATAAACAAAATGTGGCATATCCATGCAATGGAATATTTTTCAGCCATAAAAAGGAATAAAGTGCTGTTACATGCTACAACCTGGATGAACTTTGAAAATATTATTTTAAGTGGAAGAAACTATACAGTATCTGACGCAAAAGGCCACATATTACATAGTTCTATTTAGGTGAAATGCTTGAATTAAGTAAATCCACAGAGACAGAAAGCAGATTCTTGGTTTCCAGGGGCTGAGGGAAGTGGGTATTGGCACCGACTGCTAATAGGTAGAGGGTTTCTTTTGGGTAATGGAAATGTTCTAGAATTAGATAATGTGATGATTGCACAATATAATGAATATACCAGAAAAAGCCAGTGAATTTTAAAATGGTGATTTTTATATTATGTGAACTATATCTCAATTTAAAAGAAAGGAGACAGAGGCAATTGTAGCCTCTGAATAAAAAAGCAAGAATACGCTGCTATGAAAGCAGTACTCAGAAAGTAAGAAACTTCTTAGAAGTTAAAAACACTACTAATGAAAGAAAAGTAAAAATTCAATGAATTGGAAAATTAGTAAACAGGACCCAGCTTAAGACTGATTTATTGACACAAAGATAAAGTTTAAAAAATGACACATTTTTCCACACAAAAATATGGAAGTATACTTAAGAGATATGAAAAGCAGTTGAAAAGAGCACCATTGATCAAATACACTGCATTTCAAACTGCAGGTTTAGCCCCTCAATGGGTCATTCTATAAAATTAGTGCTCTATGAGTAGCATTTTTGAAAAATGAAATGAGATATATCAGACAGATTACAATGGTATAGCTAGATATATAGTAATATGTACATGCATATTGAATAGCATGTACATGTATGTAGTCCTTATTTTAGACTGTGGTAAAAAGTTTTATTGTCAATGATGATCTAATAAAATATCAGTCATGTAGAAACAGTGACAATGTAGGAGGCAGCACAAGAAACAACAGATAATTTCCTCATATTGAAGAAAGGCACAAAATCTATTAGATCGAAGGGCCAAACACATGAAGAACAAATAAAAACACTCACATCTGAAACTGCATAATTTTAGAGATAGTTTTATATATTCAACAACTTAGAGGGCAGAGAATAATGCATTGTTATCCTTAACCTCCTCAAGGAAAAAAGAATCTAAACCAAATCGTTATGCCTAGAAAAATATCAAATACAAGAGAAGAATGAAAGCACTTGGTGACAGACAAGAACTTTGAAAGTTTACAGCCCACACACTCTTTATGAATAAAAGAAATACTCAAGAAGGTACTCCAACAAAATGAAAAAAAATAAAACAAAAAAACCACAAGGAGCCGAGAAAGAGAATGACCTAGGATATATATTCAAGTATGACCCAGAAGAAGGGAAGAAAGCTTAAAAAGGAATCCACTAAAATGAGATGCTGAGAAAATTCCCCTGTTACAGAGTTTAAATGACACTGGGTAGAAATTCATTCTCTTAGTTAAATACACTACTTAGTTATACAGTGAATGATATGTATACAATTATAATGCAGTATTATGAACTATGTGGATGAGTTTCAACTTTTAGATATCAATTGATGAAGTATGAAAGGTGTATGGGCATAACACTGATCAATACTAAGTTTCTTAATGTAAATATGATAACAAATGATAAAAAATGACTTACAGATAGGAGAAGAATGATGGAAACAAGGGTGATTGCTCTGATTCTCTCATTTTAATATCAGGAAATAACAGAAACTATCTAAAGTCAATAAATCAAGAACTAAAAATAATAAGATGACCCAAAAAGTAGAGTATAACTATTTTAGAAACATTCCCTCATGCATCTACTCCTTTGATAGACCATTCAAGGAGGAACAGGGCTTGTGTGATTCTCATGCTGCCCTCCGAAGGAGTATGTGGTAGATTAAGTGCATTGATGGCCCCAATTAACAGTGCAAGTCTTTGTGTCCTGTAAATGCGAGTCCTCTCCTGTTTTGACTCTGGACTTAGACAAGCTTTTGGTCACTAATTTCTTCGCAGAGTTGATGCAAGCGGAGAAGCACAGGCTCCAGACGTGCAGGCTCAGCGGCCATGGCTCACAGGCCCAGCCGCTCTGCGGCATGTGGGATCCTCCTGGACCGGGGCACGAACACGTGTCCCCTGCATCTGCAGGTGGACTCTCAACCACTGCGCCACCAGGGAAGCCCTCCTCTTGCTATTCTTTGTCATGAGAACATGTTCTGGCTAGCCTGCTTCAGCTGGCTAAAATATATACCGCCAATTCCAGCCTACCACCTCAGGGTTTTCTTGCTTTCTCTTTTTTCCATTTGTATAAATCCCTTCTCTGCAGTGAATGCTGTAGGTAATGAATCTCTGGACCATACAAACACCTCTGCAGCCCCCAAGAACCATCACCACCTCTGGTCCCAGCACTGCTGCCTCCTTGGCCCCTTGCCCTGCCACTATCTCCCTGGGTATGACTGCTCCCCTTCAGCCCCCATAGCCTACCTGCCACCTCGTCACCTCCGCAGGCCACACAGCTGCCTCCTAGGGCAGAGAAAGGAATCAAAGGGGAAAAAAAGAATAAGAGAACCCTCAATAAACTTTTGATTTGAAAAAATTTATTTGGTAAAGTTCTAACTTAGGAGAGACTCTCATTTCACCTCCCACTGATTAGAAGAAACAGAAGAGAGGAAGTATTTCTCAAATCTTAAAATGAAACTCTACTTTGGATGCCCTATTATTGGTGATACTCTTCCACAGGGATTGTGTCTTCTCCATGATATGTATAAAAACTGAATTCTGGTACTAATATGAAATATTCAGCAGTGATACCATGAAGCAAAACTATTTGTTTAATGTCTACCATATTTCAAGGATACAGAAATCCTTTAGGTCAATAAAATACCACTTTACAACCATCAGATATGCAAATCTTAAAATTATTGACAATGTCAAGTATTGGCACAACTATTGAGAAAAAGCACCTCTTATACCATGCTGGCAGGGAGTAAACTGGTACATTCTGGAGGACATTTAAAAAATATCTACTACATTTGAAAATGAACTTGCTCTTTGTACTTTTACCTTGAGAAATATTTCCTAGAGAAACTTTACAGACATTCACAAGGAGACATGACAAACAAGTTTATTACAGCCTCATTAGAGACAGAGAACTGTTGGGAATGACCCAAATGTCTATCAGCAGATGGTCATTGTACCTGAACTTTTTTATAATTAAAAACTATGTAAAATAAACATGGTTAAAAATTGATGATGTTATGTAATAAATATTTATAATATATTTCCCATAAAACTTCTCTCTCTCTCTCACACACACACACACACACACACACACACACACCCTTCAAGGAGGTTCAGACTCGTTGGGATAATAGAATTTCTGAGAAAGGATGCCTGTAAATGAGATTCTTTGTGAAGCACACACAGTGCTGCACATAACAGAGGAGAGAGTCTCTACTCTTACAAGATTAACAGCATATTGGGAGAGGCAGATACTAAGTAAATAAACATAAATACATAATTAGCACCTGTGGTAAGTGCCATGAATTATAAATGGCATTTACTGGAGACAGGGAGGCTAAGGGAGTGGTATAAGCAGCAATGTCTTCTCTGAGATGAAATATTTAAGCTGAGGCCTAAAGGATGAGTAAGAACCAAGAGAAAAGTGGGAAAAAGCTTCTTCCAGGCACAGAGAACATCATGTGTAAAATCCCTGATATTGTGAACAGATTCCCAAGTTCAAGGTATTGAAGGGATGGCTGTATTGCTGAGCAGAGTGAGTAAGAAAGTACAAGTCTTAAGACACATGGCAGACGCTAGGATCAGGAATTTGGATCTTATCCTAGGAGTGACGGAAAGCCACTGAAGTAGTTTAGGAAAATGTGTTATGATCTGATTTATATATTTAGAAGATTATGTGGACTGCTAGGTAGAGAATTGACTGGATAGGGAAAATAACTGCAAGATAACAGTTTCAAATCACCATACTCATACAAGTACTGTATGTAATTGCTTACAAATCATCTTAGGCTTATGACTCATCTCTGGATGCATGGTACTGTAGGGGACAGAAAAATCCTTTCCTCTGACCTGTTATGTTCAGCAACTGGGGCCTTGCAAAATTAAGCTGACAAAGACATTAAAAGCAGAAAAAGCATATTTTTTTTTTTCATTTTAGTACTTTTAGGTAGCATGGGGGAGTGGCTTCATAGAAATGAAGTTAAAATCCCCCCAAAGGAGTTAGGCCTGAAAGCTTATGTATCATCTTAACAAAGAATGATAAATTGTGGAGATTTATCTCCATGAGACAAAGGAAAGGAGACTGGGCTTCTAGGGTTTGTAAATTGTGGGAAGGTAAATATATGGGGGAAACTAATGGAAGATAGGGTTATTTTAGTAAGTTTGTTTATGCAGATTTAAGCTGGTGTCATGTCCAATGATGAGTCCTCTTCTCTTCAGGGTACAGGAGAGGGGAGAGAGTCACATTCACAAAGGGAAATTTATGCCCTGCTTTTAACAGAAAGGGGGTAGGTGTGCCTGTTGTTTCTCAATTGCTTTCAGCACAAAATAATCCTTATGCCAAAGTGACATGTTTTGGGGTGGTATATTCTCTTCGCCTTCAGTACACTGGTAAGAGTATGTATGGACTTTTGAGACAAAGAGCAATGAATTCAATTTTCAGTTCCATCACATACTAGCTCTGCAATCCTGGGCAACGGTCATTAACAGACAACATTTACTGATTTCTTATTATACACCAGACACTAGGATAATAAGTTTTATATTCATTACCTCATTGAATCCTCAGAACAACCCTATGGACTTAAGTAGTATATTATATCCATTCCAGTATATATAAGAAAACTTAGACTACAAGGTTTATTAACTCATTCATGACGCCTAACTACTTGAGTGGTGAATTCAGGTTTTGAACTCAGGCAATCTTGAAGCCCCATGTTCTGCTGAGCTACCTTGGTGTCACAACATCTTCATTTCATAGATAAACTAAGGATAGAGGCCCAATTCATGGGATTAATGCAAGATTAAATGAAATAACCTATTAAGTCCAATATTAGCACAGAATTGCTGTTTTTACATTTATTTTAGAAGAATAATATAACTGCTGTTTAAAAAATGTTTAAAAAATTTCTAAGTGCTTTAGGTATTCATGAATTTCATAGTCCAGTAAGTAAAGAGAAATTGAGAACATTAATGTCATCCACCAATGCATCATTTCCACCTAGCTAAAGTCATAACTTTTCATTGACATCAATGCTCAGAAATCAGTCATCAACAACTGTATCTGGAAAACACAGAGTAGAAATGAAGAACCGGTAATCATTTTGGCCATCTTCAATCTGAGAGCCATAATGTTAGGGCTGGCAGGAACTGGACGAGCGTGGCAGCTGATAAAACTTAGGCTTAGAAAGGTAAATATAGGGTGAGTGAATAGGAATTTTCTTAAATCAGTACTGTGAGTGTTTGAAAATAGATTCACAGACATACACAAATATCACAAATTGATTTTCTGATGAAGTAGAGGCGGTAGAGTCAACCTTTCCCAGCCAAAATACTGGCAGAGCAAATTGTGGTAACCATCCCCACAGTCTTTCTACTTGATATCTCTACAGTAGGGATAGCAACCAGGATGTGCCACTTCTAAAAAGATGCCACCTACTCTCATATGCACGTAATAGTTTATAAATGGTGGAACTCTTCAGAAAACATGTTGCAGCTTAATAATAATGAAGTAATACGTATCATTTTCATGAGCATGAAAGCATATTACATTATGACTATATCTTGCTATACTATATTCTTTCCACACAACAGAAATTAGAAGTCAAATAATAAATCTATCAGTCAAGTACTGACTCTAACTGCAGCCCTCCTTCCTGGACCATCCATTCCCAATTGCCAATCTTGGGTCTCGCAGCAGAAAGACAATTTAGATAAACCTATTTTCTATTCTGCATTTTCACAAATGCCTTAGTTCTACGTTTTACTGCATTTGTGAAAAGACAAGTATGTGAGAAGAAAAACTGACCCTAATTAGCAAAACGCTTGGTAGGATAGATTTTAAAGTGATGTGGAGATAAGTTTTCCTGAGGCTTAGGTGGGAAAGGTAATATTCCCAAACCCACCCTTCCTTGCTTCAAGCCAGAGGAGGGGAAGTAATCAAAAGAGAGAGAAAGAGAATGTGTCTGGGGGGACCCTTCTCCTTCATTTGCCTTAATTCTACATTATTGCATTGCTTAGAAAGAAAAGAGCCAAGATGAAAGATGAACCTTAATAGAAAAAGAGTAACATAAAAAACTAGGGGAGTGGGGTGGGGAACATAGGCTTTTACACCAGATAGAACTGCCTTCATATCTCATTCTTCCCAGATGGTGACTTAGTCAAGTTACTTAACCTCTTACACACCCATTACCAAGACTGAAAAATACTATGTACTTCATGGGGGGTTTCTGAGGAGATGATATGTACATAAAACATGCCAGACACCAGACTAAATACTTTACATGTTTTATTTCATTTAATCCTCATGAGAACCCTGTGAGGTAAGTATTATACTATCACCATCCTAATTTTACAGGTGAGAAAACCAAGGCTTAGAGAGTTAAAGTAGCTTGTTCCAGGTTATAGAGATACTAAGTTTTCCCGCCAAGATCAGGCTATTAGATTCCTAAGCCCAGACTCCGAACCACTACTTTAACTATGTTCCTTCTCTTTGGGGGTAATGGGTTGCCCTTTCCAAGGGGCTCTTTCCTGCTCATTGAAGTTGTGTCCTCCTCTGTTATTCCAATAACCACATTCCGTGCATTTCCTTCAGAGCACTCATCCTAATGTGCAATTATACATTCACTCATGCACTTACTTGTTTGCTTCCCTCCACTGGACTGTAATCCTCCCTAAGGTAGGCTCAGATCTGTTTTTTTGCTAACATACATGCTGCAGCTCATAAGGTGTTTGACGCATAGTAAGTGCTCAGCAAATAAGTCAAAAGAGATGGAAAAATAAATGCAGGAGTAAGTGAATAAAGGTCAGAGGAACTATAAGTTCCCTGAGAACAAGGACTGTGACTATGCATCCCACTTTCCCCAGCATCTGGCACAACGCCTGATACGACGGGAACTCAATGTTGAATGAATGAATGAATATGACTGGTTATATATAAACAGATTTGTATTCCTGATTTTAAGTCATTAAATTCATCCTCTCATTTACTCAGCAGTTAGCAAGAAAAATATGAATTGTGACCTCACAGAATTCCCTTCTAAAAGGAAGAAAGACATTAAACCAATTTAGAAATAAATTTAAGCATTTCTAGCTTTTACCATAAAGTTTTTTGGGTCTTACATTTTAGTTGTATGTTTTTGAACCCATCCTCTCTTCTTTTCCAGTTAAGTTCATTCCTAGGCTCTTTTAAAGCTATGATCTTTCTTTTCTCCGTGATTTCCTGCATCTAGACATGGGGCCTCAAGGTAAGGTCACTAGTCCCACCCAAGACCTACTGAATTGGGAACTTAGAAAAGAGGCCAGCCACCCATGTTTGAAGAAACCCTCAGCTAGAGCCCTGGTTATCATGCATCTGCATCACCTGAAGAGCTTGTTAACACACAGATTCATGGGCTCCATCCTCAGAGTTTCTGATTCAAGGAGGTCTGGGGAGGAGCCTGAGAATTTGCACTTCTAACAAGTTCCCGGTGATGTTAATGCTTGTGGGCCCAGGAACCGTACTTTGAGAAGCATCAGCCTAGAGGCTAGACAAAAGCCTAGAGTTCTAACACCTGGCCACATATTTGAGCCGCCTGGGGATCCAATGCCCAGGCTGTACTGCAAAACAATTAAATCAGAATGTCTGGGTGTGGATCCAGAGTTTGTAAAGTTCTCCAGGTGATTCCCATGTATAGCCCAAGTTTGAGAATCACTCTAGATCAATGCTTCTCAAACTTAATGTGCACACTATGGCCTAAAGTCTGAGACAGGTCCTTTGCTCATAAAATGTGGTCTGCAGAGCAGCAATTTGAACATCTTTTGAGACTTATAAGAAATTTAGATCTCTGGCCCTACTTCAAACCTCTACTTTGCATCTTAACAAGATCCTGAGATGATTCTTAAGCACATTAGAGTTTAGATGTGTATCCATGTACACACAAGTGCATTCTTTCTCCAAGTCTTCCTATCCCTGTTCAATTATTATCCACAATTTGCCCTAGATTGTATAGCAAACTATTCTCCTTTCCATCCACTCAGGGTCTTCAAAAATCCTGAACAATCTGCAGTCCCTTTGTGGTTATATCACAGAGTGCTGTGATTTTCATAATTTTAGAGAAGCAGGGCATCCCAGGGAATGAGGTAGTGGGTGGATGCACCCATAGGGGAGGCAGCTGTTTTAAGATGGGTGGTATTCCTTCCTAATTCTACTAATGACTGAAGTACAAGAACCACCAGGCTCTTTATGCTTTTAGAGCAGATGGAGAAAAATTTTAAACTGCCGCTGATGAGTCAGAAATCCAAGTCCTATTCTGGGTTCTGTGACTTTGGAAAGCTTGTTTATCTCAGCTCCAACTAGTCAAGTTATAGAATAACTTTGCCTTAAAAAAAAAGAAGTCATAGAAAGCAGCAGTGCCAACAGTCAACTTCACATTTCCCCTGTTACTCTGGGGGATAAAAATGGCTGAGTTGGCATCAGATCAACCTTCAGCTTTGGAAAAGAGGATGGGATGGAGTCAGGAAATTCTAAGCATTCCCCTTTGGATGAAAAAATATAGAAAACATAGAAAGAATAAAAGAGAGAATAGAGTCTGTGCAGCACCCACGAAAAACACTATAGCTATGTCCTGAAATGCAAACAAAGGAAGAAAGCAATTGAGGATTAATGGGAAAGTCATCACTGGATATCTGAAGCCCCGGTAAAGGAATGATAGTAATAATAACTGACATTTATGTAATACTTCGCTCTTTGTCTTGGTTGGTCTCATAATTTTATGAAGGACCTATTATGTGATTATTTCCATTTTATAGGCAGAGAAACCTGAGGCATAAAAGGTCAATGTCCTAAACGAAATCACATAAACCATAAATGTCAGTACTAGAGGGTAACCATATCTTATGGCTTTAAATTCTATAGGTTTTCTTGGAAATATGATGTGCTTCAAAGAAGCCAAATACTCCCCTTTGTTACTAGGCCTTTGATGATGTTTACTCATAATCTTCCACTAGGGTGGCCTGATGAGTCTCCTAATCTAAGAAAAATCCTACGAGGATCCACAGAGAGAGACAAAAGAGGTGGGTCCAGTTACCAAGTGATCATCCAATTTAGTATTTTCCAAACATCATTAAAAAATAAAAATCACGTGGGTGCCTATTAAACACCTTATTTCACCAGGCATTCTGAAGATTCTGGTTTAAAATATCTTGGACGGGGCCTGGGAAGTTTTTAAGTATGTATACCCATTCTTTCCTTTCATTAGATAAGACTGGGGAGGACTGATCTTCTTAACTCATGAATCTACAATTGGGATTAGAAAAAATGAAAATACATGCCATTTTAATATTTCTAATATCTGCCTTTTTAATCCAAGGTGGATCCAGGCATCCCCTCCCCAGATCTATATCAATCCTATTCTGTTGTTTGTGTTCTAATAAAATGATCTGGCAGTTAAAGGGATGTTTTGATATCATACGATCTGTAAGGGTCCTTGCTCACTGCAGGTCTCAGCTTTCTGCCCTATGCTCACATACAACTTGGATATAAATATGTGAGCCTAAAGTTCTGGTATCATAGTTAAAACAATCTGGCAACACTCTCTAGCATTCAATAACTCTTGCTCTCATGAAAAGAATTTCGCATACAATCTAAATCTTTAACATGGCAATTTAGCTCCTTTTGAAAGGGTTGCAGCTTTCTGATACTGATGTTTACTGCCTCAAATCCTTTTTTTTTTTTTTAATAGATCGGGTATAAATTCCAATAGATAAATAACCAAAAAAATTAGGATGGAAAGATTGTATGGAAAACCAGATGGGTAAAGCATAGACATCTATGCTGTTGATCAGTCTGTTCAGTGATGAGGATTTACGGAGCTAGGATGGAACTGATTCAATGTATAGGCATAGAGTGAGAACATATGCAACGTTAAATTGCAACATATGTGGATTATGGAAGTTGTCAGAGAAGGAAGTGGTGAAAACATAACAATTTAGAAATAATATCAAAAAGCTGAGGACAAAATAAATTATGGTAATAAAATCTCCTTAGGTTGGCTCTAGTAAGAAGAGGTAACAAGAATAAAGTGCATAACCATAACGGTAACAAAAACACTAATAGGTAGCATTATTCAGCACTTACTATGTGCCACAAACTATTCTTAGCACTTTACATGAAATACCTCAAATAATCTTGAAGTAAGTACTATTGCTCTCTCTATTTTACAGATAAAGAAACTAAGGCAGAGGTTAACAAATGTGACTAAACAGCTTATAAGGCACTGAGGCAATTGGATTCATAGGCATATAACACGTGATTTCAAATTGTACCTCAAGGCAGTTCAAATCACATACAACGTACTTTTGTGCCATGTCCCAGGCCCTCCAGCCTTGATGGTTGCCATTGTTTTAGAGAATCTTTCTTACTGAAAACTGAAGTTTGCATGTGACTGCTAACTTGTGGTTCCCCAACAAGTCCCTTCCGGTATCTTCAGCCTACAACCCTGATGGGGAATTCACTGAAGAATAGGATGGGATGGTGAAAAAGTCACACAAACACACCCAAAATTAAGTAGAAGTGTGATGCCAAATTTCCATCACATTCATAAAATATAAACCACCAGTCTTTACAACTCAAAACCAAGTAACTCCACGTCCTTCATAAATTATAGTGATGGAATTTAATCAAGTGTAATGACCACATAATCCCAGGCATTGTTCACCTACATTTTTTTGAATGTGTTTAAGTCTTGTTGAGGAAGTTTCTTGAGCCCGCGAAGGATCACTGTCCATGTCCTGAATGCTGCTTGAAATTAACACAGGCCTGTTCAGAGTTAGCTCATCCGGGGTCAGAATACAGATCTTGTCTTACACAGGTACTAAGCACCTACGATTTGTAGAGCCTATTTTGCTTTTCTGTTTACCTCCCCCGCCTTGCTTGAAAAGAAGGCAGAGAATTCTGGTAAATAAGGTGCCCTCTTTACTTATTAGAGAATCTCCCTTGCAACTAAAAAGCAATCCCCATGGAAACAGTTCGTAATGGGATTTGAGCTATGATAAGAGATGCACATTTACGTGGAGGAGTAAAGACTGACTGACTGACTTTATGAAGAGAACAAGGTTATTTATCGATTAGATGTTTCATAGCATCTTTCCTCTGAAAGGTTCAACTTGTGCACAGTTGCGGAAAAGTTTGTCTAAGGGATATAATTTATGGGGGGGGGGGTGAGGGACGCAGGTGAGAGAAACAGTAAAAAATCGTTAAGAAATATACAACCACCTTAAAGCAAGACCAGGTAGAGGAAAATGCACATGTCAAGGAATATGCTATCAATGGGCTTGGAGAAAAAGCTGAACCCTAGTTTATCATGAAGCAAAAAAGGGATCAAGATGCACACACAAGCATGCACATGTGCACACACACACACAGGATTCTAGAAATGATTAACTGGAAATATTTTAATTAAAATGATAAAAACACCTGGAGTCTTGTAACCTCCAGGAAATACTGCCAGGAGCAGGGCCCAGATCCCCAGAGCTCTGTAAGCCCACATTCTCATTTTCTCCTCCTCCCAGCACAGAGTAATCTCTTTCTAGATGAAAAGGGCATCAGCAGGGGCTGGATCCATTTCTCCCTTCTGCTTCTCTTAGACACTCTGCTCTACTCAAAAATGTTCTCCCGTTGTGAGTCTCTGGCTTTAGGAAACAAAAGCTAAGAGGTCTTTCCAGTCTACGTCTAGTTTCCTCTCTCCCACAAAACTCCCTGAGAAAATGGACAGAACATCATTTACCTGTTTGGATGGAAAAGGGCTAAGGAAAGGATAGGGAGCAAGAAGTAAAATTAATAGGTCAAGGGACTTCCCTGGCGGTCCAGTGGTTAAGACTTCGCCTTCCAATGCAGGGGGTGCAGGTTCGATCCCTGGTCAGGAAGCTAAGATCTCACATGCCTCAGGGCCAAAAAACCAAAACATAAAACAGAAGCAATATGTAACAAACTCAGTAAAGACTTAAAAATGGTCCACATCAAAGAATCTTTGAAAAAAATTAATAGGTCAAAATATTATCCATTTATCCAGTGTACCACCATGGCATAAGGTACAATGAAAAACAAAATTTCTGGATAGATAGATGTACAGTCAAAGAGCTAAAGGGCTGAAGCAGGACAAGTAGCTTTAATTGAGGGATTATTTTTTTTCTTTTCAACAATATACCAGAAGACACCTTAGAATAGCCAAAAACTCTTTACATGCAAAGAAAGAATAAATCATCTGTGGCAAAAAATGCCATTCAGCGCCTAGAGTATAGTTAAAGTACTGTAATGTCTTTCCTCAATTAATTAATTGACTACAACAATACAAAATAACAAACCATTTTTGAGGGCTGCTTAACTATGCTAGGGAGACTATGGACTTAACTTGACCCTTTGGTAATTATAAACTAGATCTTTCTCATAGATAAAATAAGCAAAATAAACTCAGTCATCAATAGGCTTAGATGCGAAACTGCATATCAAGTTACTTTGTAAGTTGTAAATCATTATAAAATATGTTATTGTTTCCTTCCTTTGCAACTTCCTAATGTGCACCTATTAGGTACCAACCTAAATTTTTGCCCCTACTCTCTGTCCCTGTAGACTTTTCTTACCTACCTGAAATTCCTGTCTGTTTTGTCTACTGTCATCAGGTGAGTTGTTTCTCCTTGATACAAGCCTATTATTGCCATTGCCTCCTTCTGCCCACATGATAGCTCCAACCCTTTGCTGCTGATTGGCTGCTGTTACAGGTAATAGAGGCTGATACAGATGGATTCCAGCAGTTCAGTTCAGCATTCCTTTAAATGGCCATAAATTGGATTGGTGTCATAAATCAAATCTAGAGAAAGTGCCTAAGTCCCAGCTCAGGCAGCTATATTAATGTCTGTGAAAATAACAAAGAAACATCCTCATTCAGGCCCAACTCTACCACATTAAAAGGCCAAATTGTAAGAAGCTGTCAGTTACTGAGAGGGAAAAGGTAGAAGGGGGAGAAAGATCTTTGTAGGGATTATTAATAACACAGACAAGAAGGATGTATAGATGTGTGCCAGTGAGAATACGCAGGAGGGAGACGAGGGGCCGCTGAAAGAGTGATAAAAGAGAGTGCTGTATATGGAAAAGATAAATGCAAATGAAATATACTGTATGGCAGTGGATTATATCAGCGGTTGATATATGGGATTGAGTATCAAATTGTTGAGCTGGCAGCCATTAATATGATACAGTGGATGTGATATGCTGGGTGACGGCAGTCCTGGTGCAGGGAAAATAAAGAACACACTGCAGTCTTTCAAAACAATGGTTCAAAGAAAAGACAGAAAATTATGGCACTACAAGTTTATAAAACTAAAATCATATGAGATAATTATGGATTCTGATAGGGTTCATTATTCTTTATCTATCAGCTCACCAATTTCATAAGGAAGAAAGGGGCTCCTAACAGAGGACTATCTGTTCTGCTCCACAGGGGGCATCCGGACAGGAGGTTTTCCATTCCATCCAGAGAACAAAGTGACCTCGATGGTTCCTCTGGTGAATGAACTTCGCCTTGACATTTTAGCCAAAAAAGGTTGGCATCACCAGCCTTCCTCGATAGAACTGTTTTGAGCTGGCACTCATCTTCAGAATTCCCAGGAATTTAGTTTACTCCCAGCAATTGTCTGCTACTCTGATTCATGCACTAATTCCCTCATCAGGCCTCTATTGAGAACCTATTAGGTGCCAAGCACAGTATCGAGGTTTCAGGAATTAATGTAAGGAAGGCTTTGAAACAATTACCTATTTTTGTCATCTGTTCCTTAACCTTTACATTTGGATGGTTTGCCCACACCGCATGCCGCAGCTGGTCCTTATAAGAAAAGTCATAGGATACAATGTTTAGTCAGATATCTCCAAACCCAGTGAGTTCCACGTCCACTGCTGGTGCTCAGCCTGCTGGCCCTTGGGTCCCGACTCTGCTCTGGCATTGAGCACCCAGCAGCACCCACTGTTGGCACTGAGGTTTTCACAATTGGTTAGACTCTCTGTTTGGCTTACTGGACCTTAGTTTCCCACTCAGTTTCTGGCTTTGCTCACTGCCGAGCTGTGGCATCTCTTCTGGCTTAAGGCTGGTGCTTTCCACTCCCTCCTGTCCCATCTTCACCACCACCACCACATACAAACCCTGTATCAGCGTTACAGTAGCCACCCAGCCTCCATGCCATCAGAAAATGAGTTTTCTAACACTACCTTAGATTTTTTTTTTTCTTTTCGATGAACCCTTGACAATACTTCCCTCCTCTCCTGCGTGCCCCTGTTTCCATCCCTGGGTTTTCCCATTTTGTGCACTCCCTCTGAGCCATCCTACTCACTCTCCCAAGGATCCAATTACCCCCCGCCACTGGCCAATCTCTATGAATCTTCTCCCCCCGTCACTGGCCAATCTCTATGAATCTTCTCCCCCCGTCACTGGCCAATCCCTATGAATCTTCTCCCCCCCCCCCCCCGTCACTGGCCAATCTCTATGAATCTTCTCCCCCCCCACCCCGTTACTGGCCAATCTCTATGAATCTTCTCCCCCGGTTACCGGCCAATCTCTATGAATCTTCTCCCCCCCCACCCCCCCGTCACTGGCCAATCCCTATGAATCTTCTATCGCCTCTTCCTCCCCTTGGACTCCACTCCCAATCCCTCTGTTGAACTCTCCACCCAACAAGCCCAACTCCATGCCCCACACATAGTTCAAGTTTAGGAGGGAAAAGCGTACTCTTCTCAATGTGCTTTCTGTCTCTGTTTAGAGCACGATCATTTTCCCAATCACTCAGATTAAAACATCTGAGTCATCTTGAATTCCCACCCCCCACCCTTCTCTCTGACCAGTCTCCCTACCTAGTCAATTAGAAAAGTTCTGCCAGTCCTACCTAAGAAATGACTTTAAAATCTATTCCTCATTCTATAATCTGACAGCCACTGCCTGAGTCTGAGCCCTTTTCACCATGACACTGGCTACTAACTGAACTCCCCACTTCCAATTTTTCCCATTCCAATCGATTCCATCCTGGTCACTGCTAACTGGATATCATTCTAAAACATATATCTCAGGATACCCCTTCCTTGCTTTAAAATTTCTCATTTATTGCACTATAAAGAATAATATTTGATAGACACAGATATGAATGTTTACTTGTTCAAAACGGAAAAATCATGTTGCTTAGCAGGCATTCTATGGGGCTCTCTCGTACTTTCTAACTTTATCTCAAATGCCTACCCAACACATCACATATTGCTCTCACCAGCATGGAATATTTGCCAGTCTTAAACACATTTTACGGTGTCCACCAGGTCAGTGAAGGCAGCTCACAAAATGGACGGACTTCCCAAAGGTATTCCAGAACAAATCTAGTATTCTTCGTATCTGCAACTCCACTCGTGGCCCCCATAAGATCCTGAAATTTCCCTAGCATCTGCAGAAGGAGGCACATGCTTCTGCTATGATCCTTTGGCATTCTTTGACCAGCTGACAAGCTCAGAGTTATCAATGGGAACACCCTTCATACCAGTTTGGAAACTGATCAGATTGCCAAGTTTCATATTTCAATAGTCCCCAAACACAAGTCTACCTAGGAATCATTGCAACTTTCTAAAATACAGATTCCATGCCACACTCCTAGAAATTATAATTTGGAGATCTGGAGTGGGGTCCAAGCATCTGTATTTTAAACAAGATCCCCCAGATGATTCTGAGGCTCAGCCATGTGTGGAAATCAATGGTTTAAATTAGCTGGATGGCAGATAGAACCAGGATGAGTAACAGGACCAGCTTAATCAGCTGGCTTTCCCATTGGAACAGAGCAATTCAGAACAACAAAAAGTTGGCTGGGGATAAGATTAGTGGTGATGAGGGGAAGAAGAAAATGGAAGCCACCAAAATTCTTTTCAAGTCCCAGAGGTGATAACACTTTTTTTTTGAGGCTGATAAATAAAACATGGCCTCTCCCATCTGGCTTTACGATATGGAAACATTGTTAATGAGCCATTTGTAAAAGTGCCACAGAGTTGTTAAAGGACCGTGACTATGGTTCTTCTGTTCTAAAATATGAGTACCAGGTTTCTCCATGTTCTGTCTTAGACAAATGCTATAGTCACTAATGTGGGCATCTGACATTTCCAAAGGGTCTCATTTACATTTCTCACAAATTAGGCCAGTGCTGTTTAAAACAAGTGCAGATTTCACCTGATATTTCACAGTTTTCCTGCTTTTAAATAGTATCAGTCCTAACCATTTACCAAAGCCCGCTGCTTATTCTAACCTGGCAGCTGGTTAAATTAACAGTAGAACTTGCCATCATGGTGGCTCTTCATGGCAGCAGCAGTGCTGCTGTGGATCCAGGCTGTCAAGAGAGGCTGGAAGAACAAACATTGCCTGGGTGGCCTGGGGCCAGCGTGGACTCATATTTCACAGCCTTTCATTGGTTGATTTGGTGAGCGCCCACTCTTGAAATTGCTTTGGACGCCACTGAGAGCCCCCAGCCTTGGCGACTTTTAACACACATCTGTAGACTTTGTTGTAACTGATTTAATGTTTGGGATTCTGTCATTTATGGCTGGCTGGTTTTCCTCAAGACCTTTCTGGACTTAAGTTTCTTTATTGATAAAATAATAATAACCTTTTATCTCTGCTCCTTGTTAAGGATGGTCAGAGAAACAAAGGATGTATATGTGTATCTGAGTGAGTTACTGAGTTGTGCTGGGAAGTGGCTGAGAGAGTGAGCTCTGTAACACATTACAGAGCTCAAGCAAGAGGAAAAAAAATAAAGCAAGAGGAGGCCTGTGAGGACACAGCCACACGGAAACTGGTAAGGTCACAAAACCAACGAAAGCAATGACAGAAAGAAGAAAAAAGGCAGGAGCAGAGTATGCTAAGGCCAGAATTCTTCTTTCTTTACCTCAGTTCAGAGCCACCATCAGTGTCAGTAAATGAAGACAAAAAAATAGGGATACAGAAAAAGACTGATGGATTGTGATGAGAAAAGAGTAGAGGAGGAAAAAATTGGGAAGGTGAAGTGGGAAAAGTATGACCACTTTTTGGATATTGTTGGCCATTTGGGCAACAGGAAGACATAAGGTAAAAGAAAAGAAAAACACTTCTGTTTCTGGAAATTAGAAATATGCCTTCAAACAAACATTTTTTTTCAACCCAAATGTCTTAGCCTCACCAGCCTGGAGCTATAAAATTCAATACTCAGTTTTGCAGTTTGAACCCTCGGACTACATGACTTTGTAAAGTCCTGCCTTTTACCAGGTTTTCTTTTCAAAAAGTTTCTGCGGAATGTGACAATGAACCACAAATCGGGCCTCGCTGCAGCTCGCCACGCCAGCCAGCTGTCTGGCTCAGTTCACTGCTCGCCTCAACCTCAGGCCTCTGCTTACCCTGCTGCAGTTAGCACCTTCCTCTTCAGGGGGGCTTTCCCTCAGCGGCTGCTGCTGGCTCAGCACCCCTGCAACCTCAGGATCTTCTCTCCAGCTTTTGCCCTAAATTCTCATAGTGGAAGCAGAGAAAATCTGTCATTTTTAAGAAAATCTGACAGATGGTTTGGAGGTAACGAAAGAAACACATCATGAAGAATAACTCAGATCTACCACGAGCTGTGCACACAGACCTACGCCTACACTTAAGGTTCTTAAAGGTTCACAGCCCTGGCTTAACTCCTCACCTGCTTCCTCAAAGCAGAAGCCAATGTACCCACTTACCCTGACCAAAAGAGCTTCAGGCATCTCGGTGCCCTAGCACCCACTGTCAAAAGACCAGAGGAAAGTGGAAATGGTTTCCACCAATGTCAGTCTCAGGCCCTCCTCCTGTGTGCTCACTTCTTGCCCCAGGATAGATCTTGCAGTGGGAAGATTCCCTGCAGGGAAAACTCTGTCCTACCCATTGGATGTTTTCTTATCTATATGCCCCAAATGATATCAACATTCTGTATTTCACAAACCTTTAATAACTCCAAGTGTAGGCAATAACTACAAAGCAGACCAGGCCAAACACATACACACCCCCACAAAGACAAGCACGTCATATACATATTATTTGTCTTATTGGGCCTTGTCTTTCCTAGCCTCTGCCTATTCCCTAGTCGTGTCCCCCCCTCCATCTCCATTGCTGAGTACTGAAAATGTATGGCTTGAGATACACCCACCATATTATCCAGTTTTCATCTCTTATCTCCAGAATAATTTTAAATGTACCCTCTTTATTGTCAAGTTTCCTGATTTGGATAATAACTTATACAGTCACCCTAATATGAGGGGAACTGACCATTATCATGAAACAAGGCATATTAATAAAAGCCCTTTTCATCACTTCCCTGGACTATTATATCAACTTCTTACCTGAAATATATGCCTCCATACTAGTTGCCATTCATTTATTTAACAAATATTACTAAGCACTTGCCTACTACATGTTTGGATTGTTCTTGACACTGGGTATGTAATAATAAAACAAACAAACTTGCTATTTTCACAAAATGTACATTCTAATGGACCAAAAAACTCTTTTTTAAGACAAAAAACTGGCCATGACTCTTCCCTACCCCAAATCTTTTAAAAGCCCTATTGTTTGCATACTAAGTTCAAACTCCTTAGCCTGACTCCAAAGTGTACCCCACCCTCAATCCCTATGTTTTTTCTCTAACTTTGTCTCTTAATATATCTCCCATTTCACCAACAATATCCTATAATACCCATATCCTTTCATACTTCAGCCATTTGTGTGTGCTCAGAACATCCCTGCTTACTTTTTCTCTTTTAGAATACCCTATTTATTTATCAACTGTCAACTTGATGCCATTAAATTTCTATGGTTTCCCCTCAGCCTTGAAGGCAGAATTAATCACTCCCTTATCTGTGAGCCCAAAATACTTTATAAACACATTTGTCTTAGCACATATCACATCATGGCTTGGTGAATATGTTTATGGGTCTTTCTCTCCCACTGGACTATGAATTCCTCAAAGGCGGGCAGCATACCTTATTTATCCCTGGGTTACCTATGGCAAGAATATCCCAGTTGCTCAGTAAATATTTGTTTAATTTCATTAGAAATTTCAGGACATCAGTATGTTTAAATACAAGAGTTTTGTAAGAATTTTTGATAAAGGGCTGTCAAGAATATCAGAGGATATGATAAAACATGTGCAGTGGTTTTCACAGAGGGCTGGAAAAATCTAAATGTTTGGTGAATGTAATGTAAATAACAGAAAATGCCAAAGGACAAAGGTGAAAAGAATATTTATTATGTCTGTATCAAAAAATAAATGTTTAAGTTATGAAAAAAATAAATGTTTTTCTATTCCCTTAAGGCCCCACCTTGGGATGGAATCATGTAAGTTCTGAAATATACTGGGACATTATATGTCAACATGAATCTGCATCTCCCCTCTAAGAATGGGTGAGGAAAATAAAATGGCAAGGGGAACAATGCAAGGTTACCTATGCAGTGCCCTCCAACAAGTAAAAGTGGATAAAAGTAAAGATACAACATGAAGGTCTCCTCCCATGTGACAGACTGAGTAAATAATTTTACCTCCCTTCCTAGAAAAATCCTATCAAATGGGAATAAAGAAATACATAAAAACAAAGAAGAAAAATTCATAACTGACGGAAAAGAAGAATGAGTATACTTGTTGGATTTGAAAGTTCAAAGACTGAAAAATTCAAGGTGATTGGATCTGATGGCCAAAGAAAGAACAGCAGTAGAGGTACACGGTATTCTTCTAGGAGCCCAGAGGAACTCTGCAGAAGAACCACCCACAGGCTGGGAAAAGCATTCTTCTTCACTAATCTTGGCTTTGCCACAGCATTAGACACCCAGCTTTAAATATAATATATATTTTTAATAGTGGAAGGAGGGGGTGGAATCCAGCAAAAGAAGTGAAACAGTTCAAAATAACTCTGGAACTCCCACATAGATATATTAAAAAAAAGAGAGGACTAAAGACATGAAAGGAAAAAAATGAATAGTACTGTTCTGTACGTTCTTAAATTGCATATATATGGATTCACATTGTCTCCATCTCTACCCACAATTTACTTTTTTCACTCAGTTTTTTTTTTCTAAATATCGATTTTGATATAGCATATTTCAGACGACCATCCCACTAGATCTCAATCTTGATGTCTGCCTCTGATACATCATAAAATTTTTGTAAGCTGACATTATACATTTAAAATATTTATAACAATGTCTTGTTAACAATGTTAACACTCAATAAAGGTGACCTATTATTATTATTTTCACCATTATTGTCATTTATTCGTATGAACACACCACAATTTATATACCCATTCCCCTTGTGATGAAGTTTTAAATAGCATCTAATATTTACTTGTTAAAAAAAAATCTGGTAGTGGACATACTTGTACACATCTCCTTATATATATGTGTGAGAATATATCATACCTGGCTGTGAACTGTTGGATTGAAGGATGTGATATGATAGATCATTATAGTAATGACTCTCAGTGAATCATGCCTCCTTGTATCCAGGCCCTGGTACTGTGTCCTCCCATATTGATTCTAGGCTTGTCCATGTGACTTCTTTGGCCACTAATACATTGTTGGAGATAATTCTCTAGGGCTCTCTCACATTTCTTCACATCTCACAAGCAAGGCACTAATTGGACTTTTGTTCCAGCCTATCTTTTCAAGGATGTTTGTATAGCAAAAGTTCTTCGAAGATAAAGGCAGTGTCTCCCTGCAGAGCTAAGGACAGATTTGCTTAATGTCCGGTATCATAAAGACAATGTCTTCTGGGGCAAAAGGCAGATTTGCTTGCAGCTGGTTATAAAAGGTTTAGGTTCCATAAGCTCAGTGTCCCTTGGCTGTGATTAAAACCCACTGCATGTGAAGCACCCACCTCTGTGCCACTCTCATATGACTTGAGGGGCAAAAAAACAGATGTTCATACTACTTGCTGTGTTTTGAGTAACAAAATCCTTTGTCTCTGGACCAAGAGACTGTATCTTCTGCCAGCTTCCAGCAGGCTAATATGTTAGCTTGTAAGTAAGAGAAAATCTTATATCCACATTTTTCACAATAGCAAATATGAAGGGAGATTTTAAAATATGATAAAAGGAGAGGATTAAAATCTACTTGCACAATGGGGGTTTCCTTTACTTGCTATTGGAAAATCTTTTGACACCCTGTGAAAAAACCCAGGCTCTTCTCCTGGAGGATAATAAAGAGCTTACAGAACGAAGCCCCACACACCCCAGTCAAGGCCTAAACCTATTAGTGAGCTCAGATGACATTATGAGAAAGCAGGTAGTAACCAGCCCGGCCCAAGTTGCTGGCCCACAGAATCATGAGTAATATGCTGTTGCCTTAAACCACTAATTTTGGAAATGGTTAGTTACACAGCAAAAGGACACTTTAGAAAAGGTATCAATACAAGGCACTTAGTTGCAACCTAATATTGATATATACCAGATATGGATACAGGTCCTGAAGATACAGCAATGAATAAAATTGATATATGTATCAGTGGACAAATTCAGCATCAGCTTCATTGGATACTGGAAAATTGATCCACATATGTTTTGCACCAATATTCACTTGAAGCGATTCACTTCAAGAAATGCATGAATATTCCCATCTACCATATTCTTACCAACAGTTGTTATATTAAGACTTATTTTTTCCAACCTGATAAATCTAAAATTGTATATCACTGCTGTTTTTAATTTTGATTTTCCCAATTACTAGTGATTTGTTTTATATTTTATTTTCCATTTGGGATTCCATTCAGTGAATTCCTGGCTCATGACCTTTACCCACCTTGCTATTGGGTTGTCTTTGTATTTATTTATTTTTCTTTATGTAAACAAAACATTAGTCCTTTATCAATTAAGTAGGTTGCAAGTATCATTTCCCAGTCTGAGGTTTGCCTTTAAAACTATGTGGTTGTTCCCTCTCTCTGAATCAAAACACCTTTCTAAAGTTTCTTCAGTTTTATAATATATCTTAAAATCTTGTAGGGGGCGAGTTCTCCTTCTTGATTCTCATTCAATTATCTTTGCCAATCCAGTTCCCTTTTGCTTCTGTTACATTTGCCTCCATATATATACATCTTGTAAGTTCCAGAAAGATCAACATAGTGTTGCTTTTTTATTTTACTTTTATAATATTCAGTTATTACCCTCTCAGTGTCTATAGGATCTGTACTAGCTCTGTACTATTCTTGATACTGGTATATTGTTTTTCCTCTCTATCTTTTCTGATCAATCTAGTTAGATGATGATCAATGTAGTTCATATTCTCTAAGAAGCCACTTTTGATTTCCCCAACTTTCTCTACTGTTTGGTTGTTTGTTATTCCATTGGTTTCTGCTCTAATTTAATTATTTTCTTTATAATGATTACTTTTAGTTTAAACTAATCTATTTTCTTAAGGTAGGAGCATAGATCATAGATTATAGATGCACTGACCCTAAATGTTTAACATTAAAAAAGTTCCTTTTGGACTTCCCTGGTGGCGCAGTGGTTAAGAATCCGCCTGCCAGTGCAGGGGACACAGGTTCGTTCCCTGGTCTGGGAAGATCTCACATGCTGCTGAGCAACTAAGCCCGTGTGCCACAGCTACGCCCGTGTGTCACAACTACGCCCATGTGCCACAACTACTGAGCCTGCGCCCTAGAACCCCGTGAGCCACAACTACTGAGCCTGCATGCCACAACTACTGAAGCCTGCGTGCCTAGAGCCCATGCTCCGCAACAAGAGAAGCCACCGCGATGAGAAGCCTGCACTCCGCAAGGAAGCATAGCCCCCACTCGCCGCAACTATAGAAAGCCCACGCACAGCAACGGAGACCCAACGCAGCCATCCATAAATAAATAAATAAATAAGTATTTTTTTTAAAGTTCCTTTTAAGCCCATCTTAATCTGCATCTTAAAATATTTCTATGATGTGTTTGCATTCTCCTTAAGTTTAAAGTATTTTCTAATTTCCATTATGACTTTGACCAGTGGATTATTTAGAAGTTTTGGATTCTAAATACTAGGGGATTTTCCAAATATCTTTCTGTTATTGATTTTTAATTTAATTCCTTTTGTGATCAGAGAAAATAACTTGTGTTATCTGAAATCTTTTAAATTTATTGGGATTTGTTTTTCGGCCTAGGATATGATGCGTCATACTAAATGTTTTGCGTACATTTAAAAGAAACGTTGTTGGGTGTCGCTGGGTAGACTGCTTTATAAATGTAAATCAGGTCAAAATGGTTAATTTGCATTGTTCATGTCTTCTATAGCCTTACTAACTTTCTATTATTCTATCAGTTAGTGGGAGGGAGGAGTATTACTAAATTTTCCAACCATAATGGTTGATTTATTTCTTTCAAATCTACCAGTTTTTGTTTCATATAATTTGAATCTCAGTTATCAGAGCCATAAAAATTTAGGATGGCTATTTACTGTTGGTGACTTGACTTCTTTATCATTAAGAAATGATCCTCTTTATCCTTGGTAACATTGCACTTTGGAAATCTACTTTGTGTTATAGCCACTCCAAGCTTTCTTCTGATAAGAGCAGAATGGTATATCTAGTTTCATCCTTTTACTTTTAAGCTATCTTTGTGATTATATTTAAAGTTTGTTTGTTGTAAATACCATATTGTTGGGCTTTTCTTTATTAATCAGTTTAATCTCTGCCTTTCAATCGAATTTTTAGACTGCTTACATTTTATTACTGATATAGTTGGGTTTAAGTCTTCCATCTTCCTACTGTACCATGTGTTCTTTGCTCACTTTTCCCTGTTTTTCAGCCTTCTCTAGAATTTTTTTTTATCATTCAATTTAATCTCTTTCACTGGCTTGTTAGATGTACCACTTTTTTATGGTTGTATAAGGATTTAACTTACCACCGTCTACCTTCGTGTAATATACCAATTTGTGTGTAATATAACTTTAAAACATCATTTCATTTCATTCTTCCTACCCTTGTACTACTGTCATACATTTTACTTTTACTTATGTTAAAAACCCATAAAACAATGTTACCATTTTTCTTTAAAAAGTCGATCATCTTTTAGGAGAATTTACAAAATAAGAAAAATATATGATATTCACCAACATATTTACCATATCTGATACTTTTCATTATTTTACATATATTCAAATTCGGATCAGGCATTATTTTTCTTCTTATTGAGGGATTCTCTGTAACATTTCTCATAGTTATAGTGGTGAGTAGTATAGTGGTAGTCTATTGCTCTAAGCTTTTTTATATTTAAAAAATATTTCACTTTTGTTTATGAAAGATATTATCACTTGGTAGATAATTCCAAACTGACAATTTTTTTCTATATTATAAAGATATTGTTCCACTCACGCTTTCGTCTTCATATTGAGCATATGGTATATATTTATACCATGTATTTAATATTCTTGTCTGTTAAGTCTCCATGTTTGTTATTTCTGGTTCTATTTCTATTGATTACTTTTTCTCATCATTAAAGTATTTTTCTGCTTCTTTTCATGCCTAGTAATTTTTTATTTGATGCCAGACTTTGTCTAATTGACACTTTGAATATTGCATTCTCTTTTCATTTCTTTAAATACTTTTGGGCTTTGTTCTATTATGCAGTTATCTGGAAACAATTTGATCCTTTCAAGTCCTGTTTTTAAGATTTGTCAGATGAATTCAGATAGCCTAGGTACCAAAGAACTCTGACGGATAAGAACAACAGCTATTCCTGGGCCTGTGTGAGTTGTTCCACATGATCCTTTCTGATAGGATTTTCCCCAACTTTGATAATTTCCTTACCCACATGCACCAATCAGCACTAAGCTGAAGACTCTAGAGGAATCCTGTGCAGATCTCTGGAACTCTCTTTCCCTGTGCAATTTTCTTTTCTCCAGTACTCTTCCCTATGAATTTTAGCACCTAGGCCTCCCAACTTCTGAATTCTGTCCTGTAAACCAGTGGGCCTATTTTGATTTCCCTCTCCCTGCCCTGCATCCTGGAAATTCTCTCCAGTCATTAAACTGGAAGTAATCATATAGCTCACTTTACTTGATTCTCTTTTCTCAGATCTCACTATCTTGTGTTACCTGCTCAATGTTTGAAAAAAGCATCGTTTCAATATTTTATTGAATATGGAATATTTTCTAATTCTAATATTTTAAAATTCTAATTTATTGAATATTTTCTAATTCTTTAAGGTAAGAGATTAAGTTTCCGTTCTGTTGAATAAAAGCAGAAGTCTTAAGCTTTATTATTCTATATGTAATTCTTTTTTAACAAATGGATTTAAGGCTACATATGCCCTCTAAACTGAAGCTTTATCCTGCAAGTATGATTATTATTTCTAAATATTTTGTTATTTTCATTAAGATTTCCTATTTGAGTTATAAACTATGTAAAAGTATCTCTTTATTTTTTTTATTGAAGTATAGTCACTTAAAAATACGTCTTTAGATTCCAAATTTATTAGATCTTTTTGACCAACATTGATTAATATTTCTAATCATAATGCATTTTTAAAGAATTTGGTCTCATGATATTATTTTATATTTATTAAAATTTCCTCTATGGCCTAATATATGGTTAGTTTTATATATGCTTAAAAATAATACTTATTGTCTATTTTGGGGATGAAGTTTTTATTAAAATCAATTGTATTAACATTACTAATTGTGTTGTTCAATTTTTCTGCATCTTCACTAATTTTCTCTTTGCATGATTCATCAGATTCTAGGATGTTTTTTAAAAGTTTACATTATGATAAAAAATATTTCAACCTCTCCTTGAAATTCTTTGCTTTTTTGCTTAATACATTCCAATTCAATATTGTTAAAGGTATGAAGTTTATGACTGTTCACATATTCTGGCAAATTTTTCTACTTACCATTAAGCATAAGTATTTTTGCCTGCACCTATGACTTCCTAATATCAATATATCTATATATCTTTTTAAATATAGCATTTAAAAACTAAACTACAAATAAGGAGGTAGCCATAATATTCTATTTCAGTTTAGTTTTATCGTGTAGTAGGAAAAGAAGTATGGATCTGTAAATAGGTTTACAATAAAATGCATATGAGAATAAAATGAAATTATAGCTATTAAGGTACTTTGATAAGGATAAAAATACTCTATAAATACTAAATATTAGGACTTCCCTGGTGGTCCAGTGGTTAAGACTGTGCTTCCACTGCAGGGGGCCTGGGTTCGATCTCTAGTCGGGGAAGATCCTGCATGCTGCACAGCGCAGCCAAAAAATAAAATAAAATAAAAAAAGTTTAAGGCAACTTTGGGAAATAAAGGTAGAGATATTAAAAAAAAAAAAAAACTAAATATCATTGGTTGTTTGTCACTCTTCTTTAGTCAATGAAAACACAAAATCTACCCCCTATTGGTAATTATAAAATATGAAAGCAAGTGGAGGAATTTATCTGCTAAAAATTTTTAAAAATCCATCCCCAAAATGAAAAAGTCCTAGAGCAACTACATAGATTCATGGATTAAGCCATTAAGGGTTAAATTAAAGAGGATGAATTGACTAGAGGCTCTCATTTTCTTAATATATATCTCTTTGATTTTGTAACGAGCTATTTAACAAGGTGTTTTGTCATTATTAATGACTAATAATTAATGTCACTATTAATCATCTGCTCATGTATGTCTTAGTTTTATAACAAGTACCATAGACTGGGTGGCTTAAAAAACAGAAATTTGTTTCTCACAGTTCTCGAGGCTGGGAAGTCTGAGATCAGGTTGTCAGCATGGTGGGGTCATTGGTGAAGGCTCTCTTTCTGGTTTGCAGATGGTTGTTCTTACTCTATCCTTACTTGGCAGAGAGAGGAAGTAAGCTCTCTTGTGTCTTCTTATAAGACCTCTAAGCCCTTCATGAGGGCTCCACTCCCATGACCTAGTTACCTCCCAAAGGCCTCATCTCCAAATATCATCACATTGGAGATTAGGGTTTCAAAATATGAATTTTGGGAAGACACAAACATTTAGTCCATAGCAATATATTTTGGCTATTTTTATTAGTGTGTTCAACTATTTTGTTACTAAATGTTAAAATCTTTTATATAGTAATATCACTAAACATTGTACACACTCTCTCATTCTTAAATTTTCATTTTAATACTAATAATAACTTTATAGTACATATCAATTGTAATTGCTTTTATGCAAAATGACCCTAGAATTTACTGTCTTTCTTTTATGTATACAATATTTTCTCTAAATCCCTCAGCTTTATTTTCTTCTAGTCATTTTAAGGTTAATCCCCCTTTTTGTTTTAACTACTTAATCATCTAGAATGTACCATTTCCCCAAATACATCTTACTTTCTGTAAGTAGGTTTCTTAATGTGAACTGTGTCACATTCTGTATATAAATGTGGTTGGATCTCTTTACGCTTTCTACTTGGTACCATTAATCAGTCAGTTCTTATCCCATACCAAACTATTTTAATGACTTTGGCATTCTAATACCATTTCAACATTAACCAGTACAAACCACTTCTCATTATTCTTTTATTTCCAGAATTTGTGTGATGTTTTAATCATTAATTTTTCAAGTTGACCTTTAGAAACACCTTTAAAACTGTTCAAAAACATCCATTGATATTTTGACTGGAATTATACCATATTACAAATTGTGCTATATGAAGAATTAATATTTTTAGTATTGAGTCTTGGTATTTGCCTCCATATAGTCATTATATTTAGTAGGTTTTTTCTGCACTTATCTTACATTTCTTATTAGGTTTACTAGTACATATTTTATATTTACTGTTGCTGATTAGCAAGATGACAATATAATTTGTTATTCAAACCAGTAGACCTTAATAGTGAAAAGAACACTATTAATAATAACAAGCATAAGCTAGATCTCATACTATAATATTCATATATTAATATTTTTAAAATTTCACTATTGAATTTTTTTATTGAAGTATAGTTGATTTATAATATTATATTAGTTTCAGGTGTACAGAATAGCAATTCAGTAATTTTACAGTTTATACTCCATTAAAAGTTATTATAAGACAATGGTTATAATTCCCTGTGCTATACAATATATCCTTGTTGCTTGCCTAGTTTATACACAATAGTTTGTATCTCATAATCCTATACCCCTAAGGTGCCTCTCTGTCTTTCCACTGGTAACCACTAGTTTGTTTTCTGTATCTGTGAGTCTGTTTCTGTTTTGCTATATACATTCATAAATAAAATTTTATTTTCTAATAGGTTAATGCAACTAAACAGCAATGGTATATACATACATATATTTTTTAAACAAGTCAACCTCTCCACCTCTATCATTAAATGTAACAATTATAGTAAATTCTCTTATTTTCTCAGATTGCCAAATATGTCACTTACATTAGGGTGATAATTTTGATACTACCTCATATTAGTTATATCCCTAATTCATTTTTCTTAACTTATTGTGCATATAAGACTTCCAGAAAAGTATTAAATACTAGTAGTGAAAGAAGGTATTTTTATTGATTCCTGACATTATTGGGACCACCACTAGCACAATATCATTTTGATATTAAAGACAGTTGTTTTGTGTTAAGGGGGTATCCTTCCTAATTGTTTTTCTTTTTTTTTTTGTAAATAATACTTTAACTGAAGTATAACAAGCATAAACCACAATACATGAAATTGTACATGTATAGCTCAATGAAATATGACATCTGTGTAACCAGCACCAGAACAAGGTAGAGAATATTTCCAATCCTCTAGATGTATCTTTGTTCCCGCATAGAGTTACAATACTCCCACACAAAATAAACAAATATTCTAATATATAATACCATATACTAATTTCCCTGATTTTGAAATAGATACACATGCACAACTTGTTTCCTCATAATATTCTTTTGTGTCTTTATTGTTGGTAATTATGATTATCTATTGTATGAATGTACCTCAGCTTAATTTATTCATTCTATTCTTTTTATGGCCATTTAGGTTGTTTCCAGTTTAGGTCTACTACCAATATTGCTGCTATGAAGTTGCTGTATACATCTTTTGGTGAACATACACATTTCTGTTGTAAATATGCATAGGAATTTAATTACTGGGCTACAGAGTATATATATGTTCAGCTTTAGTAGATATTATCAAAGAGCTCTCCAAAGTAGTTGTAACAATTAACACTCACAAGCAATGTGAGTGTACCAGCTATTCTATATCCTTAACTTCACTTATTTTATTAATTTTCTTTTTAATTCTAGCCATTCAAGTAAGTGTGTTAAAATACATCACTGTAAATTTTAATTTGTAACACCCAGATGAGAAATGAAGTTGAACATCTTTTCTTATATTAAATTGCCATTTAGATATCACCTTTTGTGAAGTGCTATTTAAGATGTTTTTCCATTTTCTGAATCAGTTTCAAATTTTTTCTTATAGATTCACCCAGGTTCTTCACATATTTTTGGATATGACTTAAATATATATTTGTAGCAAATATCTTCCACTCTGTAGTTTGTCTTATAATCTCTTATGGTTTTTGATATGTTTTGATGAACAAAGTATCTTAATTTTAGTAGTACAATTAATCAAATTGATTTTTTTGATTAGTGCTTTACGCCTCACTCAGTTATATGAAGATATTCTCTGTGTCCTCCTATGATGTTTTTTTCTAAACACTTTAATTTTTAGCCTCTATATTCAGCTCTTTCACATTCCATCTGGAATTGAATGTTTTGTATGGTCTGAATTTGGATGTCAAGATTCATTTTTTCCATATGGATATCTAATTGGCTCAACACCATTTCTGAAAAGATGCGCTTTCACAAACTCATTATAATGCCAACTTTATCATCATAAGTCAAGCACTCATATATGTGTGGGCTGACTTCTAGACTCTCCATTCACTTTCAATGATCTACTTATCTATTATTACACCAGTACTATAATTAATTACTATAGCTTTAAAATAGGTCTTGATATCTGCATGTATACATCCTTCAATTTAGTTTTTATTTTTGATTATTGTCTAGAATATTTTTGTCCTTTTTCATTTCTATACCTGGTGAATACTGTGAAGTCCTGCTTAGATCCCTTTTCAGTGGAGGAAAGGTCTTTCTTGGAGGAAGGACTCTGTTCACTCCTCTTTGGGGATTGCCTTAACTGAAGTGAGGCATCTCACCCAAGGTCGTGCCCCTTTCCTAAGGGTAGCCTATATCTATGGACTAAACATTGTGGGGTATAAATGTCTGACTTCTTTTCTCAAACTCAGGACAAAGTGAAGGGTCATCTCAGCTTCAAAGATTCTCACTGAGAACTCATCCTCAAGAGTTATCTGCTGAGAATACACTTTCCTCTCAAGTGTTTACGGAATATTCTCCAGGATAGATCACATCTTGGGTCACAAATCAAGCCTCGGTAAATTTTAGAAAATTGAAATTGTATCAAACATCTTTTCCAACCACAAGCTGTGAGATCAGAAATCAATAACGGGGGAAAAACTGTAAAAAATACAAACACATGGAGGCTAAACAATACACTACTAAATAACCAAGAGATAACTGAAGAAATTAAAGAGGCAATCAAAAAATATCTAGAAACAAATGACATCGAAAACACGATGACCCAAAACCTACGGGATGAAGCAAAAGCAGTTCTAAGAGGGAAGTTTATAGCAATACAATCCTACCTCAAGAAAACAAGAAAAATCTCAAATAAACAACCTAACCTTACACCTAAAGCAACTACAGAAAGAACAACAAACAAAACCCAAAGATAGTAGAAGAAAAGAAATAATAAAGAGCAGAACAGAAATAAATGAAATAGAAATGAAGAAAACAATAGCAAAGATCAATAAAACTAAAAGCTGGTTCTTTGAGAAGATAAACAAAATTGATAAACCTTTAGCCAGACTCATCAAGAAAAAAAGGGAGAGGACATAAATCAGTAAAATTAAAAATGAAAAAGGAGAAGTTACTACTGACACCATAGAAATACAAAGGATAATAAGAGAGTACTACAAGCAACTATATGCCAATAAAATGGACAACCTGGAGGAAACGGACAAATTCTTAGAAAAGTACAACCTTCTAAGACTGAACCAGGAAGAAACAGAAAATATGAACAGACCAATCACAAGTAAGGGAAATTGAAACAGTGATTAAAAATCTTCCAACAAACAAAACTCTAGACCGGATAGCTTCACAGGTGAATTTTATCAAACATTTAGAGAAGAGCTAACACTTATCCTTCTCAAACTCTTCCAAAAACTCACAGATGGTGGAACACTCCCAAACTCATTCTACGAGGCTACCACCACCCTGATACCAAAACCATACAAAGATGTCACAAAGAAAGAAAACTACAGGCCAATATCACTGATGAATAGAGATGCAAAACTCCTCAGTAAATACTAGCAAACTGAATCCAACATAGATGCAGAAATCCTCAACAAAATACTAGCAAACTGAATCCAACAACACATTAAAAGGATCATACATCATGATCAAGTGGGATTTATTCCAGGGATGCAAGGATTCTTCAATATATGCAAATCAATCAATGTGATACACCATATTAATAAATTAAAGAATAAAAACCATATGACCATCTCAATCGATGCACAAAAAGCTTTTGACAGAATTCAACCCCATTTATGATAAAAACTCTCCAGAAAGTGGGCATAGACGGACCTTACCTCAACATAATAAAGGCCATATATGACAAACCCACAGCAAACATTATTCTCAATGGTGAAAAACTGAAAGCATTTCCTCTAAGATCAGGAACAAGACAAGGGTGTCCACTCTCACCACTATGATTCAACATAGTTTTGGAAGTCTTAGCCATAGCAATCAAAGAAAAAGAAATAAAAGGAGTCCAAATTGGAAAAGAAGTAAAACTGTCACTGTTTGCAGATGACATGATACTATACATAGAAAACTGTAAAGATGCCACCAGAAAACTACTAGAGCTAAGCAATGAATTTAGTAAAGTCACAGGATACAAAATTAATACACAGACATCTCTTGCATTCCTATATACTAACAATGAAAGGGCAGAAAGAGAAATTAAGAAAACAATTCCATTTAACATTGCAACAAAAAGAATAAAATACCTAGGAATAAACCTACCTAAGGAGGCAAAAGACCTGTACGCAGAAAACTATAAGACACTCTTGAAAGAAATCAAAGACAACGCAAACACATGGAGAGATATACCATGTTCCTAGATTGGAAGAATCAATATCATGAAAATGACTATATTACCCAAAGCAAACTATACATTCAATGCAATCCCTATCAAATTACCAATGGCATTTTTCAAAGAACTAGAACAAAAAATTTTACAATTTGTATGGAAACACAAAAGACCGTGAATAGACAAAGCAACCTTGAGAAAGGAAAACAGAGCTGGAGGAATCAGGCTCCCTGACTTCAGACTATACTACGAAGCTACAGTAATCAAGAGAGTATGATATTGGTGCAAGAACAGAAATATACATCAATGGAACAGGATAGAAACCCCAGAGATAAACCCATGCACCTATGATCAACTAATCTATGACAAAGGAGGCAAAAATATATGATGGAGAAAAGACAGTCTCTTCAATAAGTGGTGGTGGGAAAACTGGACAGGTACATGTAAAAGAATGAAATTAGAACACTTCCTAACACCATACACAAAAATAAACTCAAATGCATTAAAGACCTAAATGTAAGGCCAGACACTATAAAACTCTTAGAGGAAAACATAAGCAGAGCACTCTGTGACATAAATCACAGCAAGATCCTTTTTGACCCACCTCCTAGAGAAATGGAAACAAAAATAAACAAATGGGACCTAATGAAACTTAAAAACTTTTGCACAGCAAAGAAAACTGTAAACAAGACCAAAAGACAACCCTCAGAATGGGAGAAAATTTTGCAAACGAAGCAACTGACAAAGGATTAATCCCCAAAATATGCAAGCAGCTCATGCAGCTAACTATCAAAAAAACAAACAACCCAATCCTAAAATGGGCAGAAGACCTAAACAGACATCTCTCCAGAGAAGACATACAGATGGCCAACAAACACATGAAAAGATGCTAATCTTTTAATTAGCATCACTAATTATTCTTTTAATTAGCATCACTAATTATTAGAGAAATGCAAATCAAAACTACAATGAGGTACTACCTCACACCTATCATAATGGCCATCATCAAAAAATCTACAAACAATAAATGCTGGAGAGTGTGTAGAGAAAAGAGGATCCTCATACACTGTTGGTGGGAATGTAAATTGATACAGCCACTATGGGAAACAGTATGGAGGTTCCTTAAAAAACTAAAAATAAAACTACCATATGACCAGTGGGAGTGTTGAATCCCACTACCGGGCATATACCCAGAGAAAACCATAATTCAAAAAAACACATGCACTCTCATGTTCATAGCAGCACTATTTACAATTGCCAGGAAATGGAAGCAACCCAAATGTTCATATAGACAGAGGAATGGATAAAGAAGATGAGGTACATATATACAATGGAATATTACTCAGCCATAAAAGGGATGAAATTGGGTCATTTGTAGAGATGTGCGTGGATGGACCTAGAGAGTGTCATACAGAGTGAGGTAAGTCAGAAAGAGAAAAGCAAATATCATATAATAACGCATATATGTGGAATCTAGAAAAATGGTGTAGATGATCTTATTTTCAAAGCAGAAATAGAGACACAGACATAGAGAACAAACGTATGGATACCAAGGGGGATAGTGGTGGGGTGGGAAGAATTGGGAGACTGGGATTGACACATATACATTATTGATGCTATGTATAAAATAGACAACTGATGGGAACATACTGTATAGCACAGGGAACTCTACCTAATGCACTGTGGTAACTTAAATGGGAGGGAAGTCCAAAAGGGAGGGGATATATGTATGTGTATGGTTGATTCATTTTGTTGTGCAGTGGAGGCTAGCACAACATTGTAAAGCAACCATACTCCAATAAAATTTTTTAAAAAAGAAGAGTTCTCTTCTGAGAATACATTTCAGTTCAACTTCTCCTTTTATCTAATTCTGCTTCCAGGTCCTCCCTTCCTCAAGTATTACTCTCCAAAACATTCCTAAGGAAAGTCCTGCTGCTCATCTCCATCTCAGAATGTGTTTCCTTGGAAACTCCATCTGTGATGACTGGTACCAGGAGTAGTCCAAGAAAGTAGACTGGATCACCCGTCACCCTGCTGGTAATGAGAAACTAATAACTTCTTAAGGAGGAGTACTGATAGCCCCACTACAAGGTAGCAGTACAGTTGTTAAAACCTTTACTTATGGTGAACTGGGATGGTACACTGCTGAAGATGAGTGGATTAGTGGTATAAAATATCAAGAACTTAAGAAATATGTTGGTACAATAACTATAAGGACAGCAAAAATGAGTGAATGCTGCTATAACCTCAACTGAAGACAATGAAAAGCTGAGAGTGGTTAATCACAACTAAAATCTAAGGGCCTCCTTGGTAGTTTAAAAAACAGAACAGCAGAGAAAGATGAGAACGTACCCAGAACTTAATCATAAGAGTAGCAGAGTCCCCAGAGGTTAAACTCACAGCCTAAAGCAAGTCTGCTATTTCAAGGTCAGGACTCTGGTTTGGGAATTTCAGGTCTGAGATACATGGGACACCTGAGTTGAATCACACAAAAATCTTGACTTCCTTGATTCCTTGAACCCCCTGAGCCTACAGAAGTTCTTCACTCATCCCCCTTAAGGACTAGTACTTCCTTTTTGCTTAAAAATGGTGCAAAGCCTCTCCCCAAACATACAGCATAAGCCCACTTCAGGATCATCCCCAACTCTTCTCCTGGCCTCTAGACCAAAAACCTGAGTTAAGTCTTGATATAACTTGACCAGAGATGGGCTAGGTCTGATATGGTAGGAAGAAGTCTGTGCTAAAGGATCTGCAGGATCCTTAGCTGCATGTATTGGCAAAGGCTGGGAGAGTATGTATGAGACTGAATTCTGAGGGATCTTGATCAAAGGCTGTGGAGCATAAGGTTTGATAATGAAAAGCCAATCGTGTTGAGAGCACACTCTCAGGGAATGGGGCACAGTAGCAAGGATTCCAGAAGACAGGGTAAACATGCTGCTAGGATGGTTGCTAAAAGCTTGAGAAAGGCAATGGTCAGCCTGAACTGAGGTGGAAATGCAGAAATTCCAGTGCAGAGGGTACTAAAGGGAATTAAAAGACTTAGAGAAGTGGACTTGTTAAAGTGGATACACTATTTAAGGCCAGGAAATCCACCAGAAGTCTTTATTCTATACTAGTGCCCAAAGATTATACCATTTACCAAAGCAATAAAGATTGTGCTGGTAAAGAAGGCACCAACATTGCTAACATTCTCAGTATTGGTTCTCCTCTGTAAGCTGTAACTGAGGATTGGGGTTACAGTTACAGATCTAATGCCAAGAGTGATTATAGGACCCCAAAACAATAGAGGCCAGGTAGTGGGGCTTAACCATCAGAATCCAGGTGTCATTCATGAGGTTAAAGGTGCAGCCAAGGGTTATGACCCACAGAAAGTTATGGAGATTTTTAATGGAATACAGCATTTCTATAAGCAAAACAGATGAGTAGCCAATAAGGGAACTACTCATTCCATATAATGAAAGAAATCAAAGGAGGCTGAGGGCAATCACCTAAACAACATTTTTGGATTCTTTGCCTAGTTTATGAACGTAAGCCAGTTTTCAGACCCTAATCCACTGAGTGAAAGAAAAGCCAGGTGCCAAGGAAGAAGAATATATGGTATTCTTCATTCAGCAAAATATGTGCAATTATTCACCCATTCTTTCCCCAAAGGGGCGTATGACTATTTACTTAAATAAACAATATCACCACCCTGGGGGTAGGGGGGAAATGGCAGAAATTAATGTTTAAAACCTAGAATAAAGGGGTGGTGTTTCTCTAATATACATACTTAATTTATTCATTTGACTCCTGTAAAAACTAGATGAATCAGAGACAATGATAGTAAATTACCACAAGTTCAACAAAGTAGCTCAATGTGCAGCTGCTGTGTCCACTATGGTTTCTTTGCTACAGAAGATTAACATGGCCTCAAGTGACTGGTATGCAGCCACTGATCTGGTAAATGCATTGTTTTACATCTCTGTTTTCAAAATTGAGAATCAGAAACAGTTTGATTTCACTTGGAATAGACAAGAATATACATGTCCAAAGAGATCTGGACAGGCTAGACATCATTCAGAACACCACAATCATTTATAATATTGATGATAATGTGCTAATCAGAGAGGACAATCAAGAAATTGCTGGTGCATTATAGACATGAATTCCTAAAACTCATGAATTCCAGAGAATAGGAGATAATCCTACAAAGAATCAGGAACCCACCAGTCACATCAGAAAATGTTTCTGGTGTCCAGTGGTATAGGGCATACTGGGCCATTCTCTTCAAAGTGAATAATAATTATTATATCTTGTAATTCCTACCACAAAGAAAGGAGAATGACCAGTACAGGATATTTTGTGTTCTTGAGGCAGCATATTCTACCCCTGAAAATATTGCATAAATCCAATATCCAATATGTGGAGAGTGACATGAAAATCTGTCAGTGTGAGAGAGGTCCAGAGAAGAAAGGGCTCTGCAGTAGGTTCAGGCTGTGATGTCAGCTCTGACTCTTGGACCATAAGAACCAGTATACTAGCAATTTCTTGATTATCTTCTCTGATTAGCATATATATCAGTCCTACAACTATAAAGAACTTATTTCTGCCAATAACCTGAATGATGTTGAAAGAGAATCCTGAGCTCCAGATGAGACCACAGCCCTGGCCTACACCTTGATTTCAACCTTGTGAGATCCAGAACAGAATCCAGCTATTTTGAACCCAAACTTCTTACCTACCAAAACTGAAATGATAAATTTGTGTTGCTTGGCCACTACCTGCTAAGTTTGCGGTAACTTCTCACACAGCAATAGAAAACTAATATGCTCGCCACGGGTATTCTTGGGGGCTGTCTTTGAACTCTCAGTGGAGAAAGATGCCTTGTGGAATTTGTGTCAGCTTCAACAGGAAAACCATAAGGTAAACTTTAAATGTTCTAAAACAAGGCTATGCCATTTGAAGTGGAGAAATACACACTTTTGAAAAGATAGTTCATGGTGTGCTACTGGGCCATGGTAGAGTTGGAACATACAGCCATGCAGCAACAAACCTGCTCATCATGAGCCAGGTTCTGCCAGACCCACGAAGTCATAAGTTGCATAGGTCCATTACGGAATAGAAGTGGTCCAACTGTGAATGAGCATGAACAGGATTAGAAAACACATGCAAGCTGTACGTTGCCTAGATCCCCATGTCAAACACCATTATTGGATTAGCACTTCTCTCTCAGTTCACACATTTGTCAATATGGATGAGCTGGCTTTGATATGTGGGTGCAATCCAAAAATGGATAGCAGCTGTACCACACTCCCACTTAGAAGTAGCTTTGAAAGACATGGAAGGGGAAAGCCTCCCATAAGGCAGAGCTTTAGGTAATCACCTGTGTGTTAAGGATATAAATGGACTCATGATCATTGGTATGTGGAAACATATGTGAGTGAGCACAAAGTATACATATTTTTGTATACATGTTTTGCATACAAAATGAGCATGTTAACTCTCAATAGAGAGTACTCTCCATAGAAAAGTCACTAAATAAATAGGTAGACAAAATGATTTGACAAGTGGATCTCAGCCAGGCTCTGTCATAGTGTGGGCACAATGGGCACATGAACATCAAGACAGATGATTTATGGATAGAAGCTATAAATGGACCTGATTGCTGGACTCCCACATATTAAGGCTGATACATTTACTGCCACCGCTTAATGTCCAGCCTGAGAGCAACAGAGAGCAATGCTAATACAACAACATAACCATACTGTATGAAGATTTGGGGGCAAGTTGACTTCATAGAGCTCCTTCAATCTTGGAAGGGGAAACAATTCTGTTCAATAAGAATAAACACATATTCCAGCATGGGTTTACCTTTCCTAACAGCTGGGTCTCATTCAGCACCATTCTTGAAGGGATGTCATTGGATCCCACTTACATCATGGCAATTAAGAGAGCCACTTTACAGCAAGAAGGTGCTGGAATGGACACATGACCCATTCTCTGTTTCATACACCAGGAGATTCATAGAGCAATGGAGCAATATTGAACGTAGAGCTGAAGAGCTAGCTCTAAGGCAATACTTTATGAAGATGAGGTACCATACTAAAGGACATAGTATACAATCTAAATTAATGACCTTTTTATAGGGCCATGTCCCCAAAAGGCAGAACACATTGGCCTGGAAACGAGTGGATGGAAACTGGAGTGGCTTTGCTTTTCTTCACTTCCAGATAACTACTTAAGGGATTTTTGCTTACCATTTCCACAACTCTGGGCTCTGCAGGTTTAGAGGCCCCCATTCCCAAAGGAAGAAACCATCCACCAGGGAGAAACAGCAAGAGTCCTTTGAACCATAAGCTACAGCTACTTCATGGGCTACTTATGTTTCTCATGCTAAGGGTTCAGCAGACAAGTAGGAGAGTCAACAATAAAGGTACTACCCTCTCAATATAAATCTGATAACAGTTTCAGAATTGCGTAGAAGGTTGGCTGAACACTACTGACACTGCATTATAGTTTAAATTCTCCATCTACCCCATCATGCTTCCTTTCCTTCCCATCCACAGGAAAAGAAGACATACACGTGGTAATTTCTATCTCAGAGTCTGATTGTCAAGGAATCCAACCTACAATACCATATAAATTTTAAAATCAGGTTGTCAATTTTAACCAAAAATCTGCACAGATTATTTTTTTATTAGGATTGCATTGAATCTACAAACAATTTGGGGAGAATTGTCATCTTAAAATACTGGACCTTCTAATTATTTTATGTGGTATATCCACATATTTTATGGAACTTCATCTATTTCTCTCAATGTTTTGTACATTCCTCTGTAGAGATCTATACACATTTCATTAAATTTATTTCAACAGACTTATGTGTTTAAAACTGTTGTCAAGGATAATTTTAAAATAATTTTTTGTTTGTAGAAATAAAATTGTTTTCTATCTTGTGTAAATACTGATGTTGCATTCATTATTAAATCTAATGGTTTGTATAATATATTCTTTGGTAATTTCTGTGTACATTTTTCCCATTCCAATCTTTTTAAAAATTGATTTAGGATACATCCAATTATTTATTTCTTCTTATATCAATTTTACTAATTTTTTTCTAGATATTTGCAAACTTCATCAATAAATATTAGCTAAAGCTATTCCTAGTATACCCTTTTTTCTATATCTGTAACACCTGTAATAATGTTCCCTTTTTCATTTCAGAAGCTGATAATTTGTGTCATCTTTTTAAAATTTTAATTATTCTTACTAGAATTTACCAATTTTATTAAGGAAATAATTTTGACTATGAGTCTCTGCATTTTATATTTATCATTAATCATTTAATATTTGTATTTACCTGATCTTATATTTATTATTTCCTTTCTTCTATAATTTTTGAATTTACTTTATAGTTCTTTATATACCATTTCTAGATAATTAAATAGTGGTGGAGGTCTTAGGGTTTTCTAAAAATAGTATCATGTCATCTGCAAATAGTGACAGTTTTACTTCTTCCTTTCAAATCTTAATGCCTTTTATTTCTTTTTATTGTCTGATTGCTGTGGCTAGGACTTCCAATATCATGTTAAATAGAAATGGTGAGAGTGGGCAACCTTGTCTTGTTCCTGTATTTAGAGGAAAAGCTTTCAGCTTTTCACCATTGAGTATGATGTTAGTGGGTTTGTCATAAATGGACTTTATTATGTTGAAATACGTTCCCTTTATACCAACTTTGATGAAGGTTTTTATTATAAATGGGTGTTGAATTTTGTCAAATGCTTTTTCTAAATCTATTGAGACGATCATGTGGTTTTTATCCTTTGTTTTGTTATAGTAGTGTATTACATTGATTGATTTGTATTACATTTTCACATCCCTGGAATAAATCCCACTTGATCATGCTGTATAATCTTTTTTATGTATTGTTGAATTTGGTTTGCCAATATTTTGCTAAGAATTTCTGTATCTATATTCATCAGGGATACTGACCTGTAATTTTCATTTTTTTGTAATCTCTTTGTCTGGTTTCAGCATCAGGATAATGGTGGCCTCAGAAATGAGTTTGGGAGTTCAATCCTTTAATTATTTGGAATAGTTTGAGAAGGATGGATATTAACTCCTGTTTATATGTTTGGTAGAGTTCACCTGTGAAGCCATCCAGTCCTGGACTTTTGTTTGTTAGTTTTTTTGATTACTGATTCAATTTCAGTATTAGTAATTGGTCTGTTCAGATTATCTATTTCTTCATGATTCAGTCTTAGAATATTATATGTTTCTAGCAATTTATACATTTCTTCTAGTTTGTCCAATTTGTTGGCATATAACTGTTTATAGTATTCTCTTATGATTGTTTGTACTTCTGGTTGTAATTTATCTTCTCTCATTTCTTATTTTGTTTTTTTGGGTATTCTCTCTCTTTTTTTCTTAATGAGCCTGGCTAGAGGTTTATTAAATTTTATCTTTTAAAAAACCAGCTCTTGGTTTCATTGATCTTTTCTATTTTGGGGGTCTCTATTTTATTTATTTCTACTCTGATCTTTATTATTTGCTTCCTTCTGCTGTTTTGGGACTTTGTTCCTCTTTTTCTAATTTCTTTAGATGGTAGTTTAAGTTGTTTATTGGAGATTTTTTTTTGTTTCTTGAGGAAGGCCTGTATTACTATAAACTTATATCTTAGAACTATTTTTACTACATCCCACATATTTTGGAAAGTTGTGGTTCTATTTGCATTTGTCTCAAGATATTTTCTGATTTCCTCTGATTTCTTTGTTTTTTGTGGTAGTATGTTTGTTTTTTAGTAGTATGTTGTTTAGTCTCTACGTTTTTTTTTTTTTTTTCCATTTTTCTTCCTGTAATTGATGTCTAGTTTCATACTGTTGTGGATGGAAAAGATGATTGATATAATTTCTATCTTCTTAAATTTGTTGAGACTTGTCTGTGGCCTAGCATGTGATAAATCCCGGGAATGTTCCGGGTGCACTTGAAAAGAAGGTGCATTCGGCTGTTTTTGGATGGAATGTCCTGTAGATATCTATTAAGTCCAAGTAGTCTAATGTGTTATTTCAGATGACCATACCCTTATTGGTTTGTCTTCTGGATGGTTTGTCCATTGATGTAAATGGATGTTAATGTTCCCTACTAATATTTTATTACTGTCAATATCTCCATTTATGTCTATTAACATGTGTGTTATATATTTATGTGCACATATACTAGGTGCATATATGTTAATGAGTGTTATATTCTCTTCTTGTATGATCCCTTTATCATTATATAATGCTCTTCTTTGTCTTTTTATTATAGACTTTGTTTTAAATCTGCTTTGTTTGATATGAGTATTGTTATGCCAGCTTTCTCATCATTTCCATTTGCATGGAATTTCTTTTTCCATCCCCTCACTTACAGTCTGTGTGTGTCTTTAGCTCTGAAGTGAGCCTTTTAAAGGTAGCATATAGATGGTTCTTGTTTTTTTTCCCCCAATCATGCACCCTATGTCTTTTGATTGGACCCTTTAGTCCATTGACATGTAAAGTGATTATTAATAGGTGTGTACTTACTGCCATTTTGTTACTTGCTTTTTGGTTGTTTTTGTAGTTCTTCTTCATTCTTTTCTTCTTCTTTTAGTCTATCCCTCATAGTTTGATGATTTTCTTTAGTGTTATTTTTATCTTCTATTCTATCCATTTTTTTGTGTATCTGTTATAGGTTTTTGGTTTGTGATTACCATGGAGCTCATATATGTTGACCTATAACTATACCAACTTTTTAAAAACTGATAATCATTTAAGTTCAAACATTATAAAAGGTCTACATTTTTACTCCTCCCCCAATGTTTTTTGTTTTTGATGTCATATTTCATATCTTCATGCCTATCTTTTAACTGTTTATTGTAGTTATAGTTGTTTTTACAATTTTTGTCTTTTAGCCTTCATGCTAGCTTATATAAGTAGTTAATCTACTGCCTTTACTATATTTTTGCCTTTACCAGTGGGATTTTTCCCTTCCTATTATTTATTTCTTGAGGTAGCCTTTCCTTTTCACTTAAAGAAGACCCTTTAACACGTCTTGTAAGGTTGGTTTAGTATTAATGAACTCTTAGTTTTTGCTGATCTGAGAAACTCTTTCTCTCTCCTTCAATTCTGAATGATAACCTTACTGTGTAGAGTATCCTACTTTGCAGGTTTTTCCCTTCCAGCACTTTAAATATATCATGGCATTCCCTTCTGGCCTACAAAGGTTCTGCAGAGAAATCAGCTGATAGCCTTATGTATTCCCTTGTATATGACTCTTCTGTTCTTCTCTTGCCTTTAGAATTCTCTCTTTAACTCTCCCCATTTTAATTATACATCTTGGTGTGGGTCTGGGTGGGGTCATCTTGGTCTGGGACTTGCTGTGCTTCCTGTACCTGTATATCTTTCCTTCTTCAGGTTAGGGAAGTTTTCAGCCATAAATTCATCAAATACATTTTCTACCTCTTTCTCTCTCTCTTCTCCTTCTGGGACCCCTATAATGTGAATTAGTTAGTATGGTCTATGTTGTCCCAGAGGTCCCTTAAACTATCCTTATTTAAAAAAATTTTTCTTTTTGCTGTTCTGATTGGGTGATTTCAGCTATTCTATCTTCCAGATCTCTCACGCATTCTTCTGTATCATCTAATCTGTTTTTAATTCCTTCTGGTGTAGTTTTCATTTCAGTTATTGTATTCTCAAGGTCTGATTAGTTCTTTTTTATATTTTCCAGTTATTTGTTGAAATTTTCACTTTTTTTGTCTATTATTTCTCAAGTTCAGTTTGCATTCTTATTACTTTTCCTTTGAATTCTTTACCAGGTTAATTATTTATCTCTGTTTCATTAGGGAATTATTCAGGGTTTTTTCTTATTCTTTCATTTGAAACATAGTCCTCTGTCTTCTCATTTTGTTTAACGCTCTCTGTCCTTATGTTACCCATCCTGATCTTGAAGGCACGTTCTTGTGTGAGAGCATCCCTGCGCAGTCTGCATGTGCCCAGTGGCTTTGATAGGAGAGCTGGATCTGAAGTGCACAGGAGCCGCATCTTACCCCAAGTTGCAGTGGCATCCGCCACCTTGGTGGAAGATAGGGCTGGATTTAGAGAAGCTAGAGCCAGAGCTAGGTGTAAGCTGGGGCTTCTCCTATGCTCAGTGGCAGTCACTGCCCTATCAGGGGCAGGGTTGGTCATAGGGTCTGAGGGGCTAGAGCAGGAGCCCTAAGGGTATCTCCTAGGTGTGATGGCAGTCTCTACCTTTGTTGAGGGTATGTCCAGGGCTTGAGGGTTTGGGGCTGTACAACTGTGCTGGTTTCACTTTTTTTCCTGGTATGTGCATCTGGATTAGAGGTTGACTTGGGGCTAGAGGGAATGGAGCTGCACTACTGAGTGGTTCCACTCATTCCTAATTCTGCACATACATATGCATGCCTGCAGTGGTGGTCTCTACCCTGGAACTAGTTCTGCTCCCTCCCAAGTGTGTACATGGACACGTGTACTGGCAATCCTCTGCCCTGGTCAGAGTCAGGGCCAAGCCTGAGCCAGTTCTGTTCCTTCTAAACATATGCACTCTCATGGGCAATCGCATCCTCTACCTTAGTGGGGAGCAGCACTGGAACAAAAGGGGCTGCAGCAGGAGCCTGGTGCCTGGTAAGCTGGCCAGAGCACTATGAAGCTTTCAATCTGCTGCCTCTGCTCTGTGGCTGGGAGCAAGTGAGTCTGTGCATGCATGCTTCAAGAGTAGAGTCTCAGTTTCTTACAGCCCTCTGGTAAGCCCCACTGGTTTTCAAACCAGCTAAAGGGACTCATCCTTCCAGCGTCAGACTCCAGGCTAAGGTGCCTAATATGTGGCTCGAACCCCTTTTTCCCTAGGAGGATCCCCAAGCCTTTGATATCCCCCTCTTCTTCTAGGTTTCCTGCTAGGGTTGCAATATGGAACTCTAATTACATATATTTTAGTCACTTTCATCAAGTTCTGTTTGGCTTTCTCTATATTATCTATTAATTCATATCTGAGTTTCAATATGAATATATTTTGTTGACCTAGCAGTCCTCTATTCTGTCATGTCTAAATGCTCATAAGCCCATTTAATAACATCTTTGTATTTATATATCCAACACATTTATCTCTTAATTTGATTGCTGCCCTCGAGCTTCTTTAGCTATCCTTGCTAACATATGTGAGATTTTCATTCCCCTGAGGTATCCCCTAACCAAGAATTGACAAGCATAGAGATATAAACACTCTGTTCCCTTGCTTCTGTTTGGGATACAGTTAGGTATGATCTATACTTTCTCTAGATCTCCCCTACGGATTTTATTCAATATCTCATCCTTGCTTGGCCTCTTTTCATCCCTGGTCCCCCATTGTCACTCTCATATCATTTTTTTTCTTGGAATATTTTCTAATAAATCAGTTGCACGCAAATTCTTATCTCAGAATCTGTCTCTTGGGAACCTAACTAAAAGCACATGAATACTGATTTCCAGATATAACCATTGATTTTTTTCAGTACCAGATTTCCCCATGGCATCTTTATTCATAGAATATAATTCTCTGATAAAATTCTCAATGTTGTCATCTATTTTCTTGTATGTATTAATCATGATTATTTTAAAATTTATGTCTGACAAATCCCATGTCCAGTACACATGTGAATCTCCTTCTATTACCAGCTTTTCTATTTATTTCTTGATATTCTTAGTTTTATATTGATTTCTGAACATTGCATATGAAAATTTATCAGTGGTTCCTTCTCATCAAAACTTTGTCCCTTCACGTCCTAGATACTTTGGCAGCTTTCCAATGCCTTCATATACATTTTTTCAAGCTATTATCATTGTTATTGAAAGGAGCATAGGTATGCACAAACTATTTCACAGTCAGAATAGGAAGTCATATCCTCTCACTATTAATTTACTAAAAGTATTTTGTCAGTAATGCAGCTTGGATTTTATCAAGTGACTTTCCAGTATCTATTGAGGTAACGTTTGGTTAATCTTTTTACTCTTACAAACAGACTTGAACTAGTGTTTCCTTAAACATCAGTGCTATAAATAAGAGCATATCTATTGAATTCCTCTATTAATATGAATAAATGAGTAAAATTTTATCACTTCTCTCTTTCCTCCCTCATCTTTTTTTTTATAATCAGTGATTTTAGTCCCTGTTTGCTATTATTTAATACTTAAATTAGTAATTATTTATTTGATTTTTTAGTTAAGTTTTGTATTTGAATGCTATACTGTAACCATATGTAGTAACCAAAAAATCAGTTTTATTTTCAATTAATAATTGTAGATGGACAATATGTATTTTTCTCTGCTCACAATATAATTCCTACTAATATACTCAAGGACTTAAACCAGTATTAACACACAAAGGCAAAGAAAACTAGAGAGGATTCAAAAATAAATTTGAGTTATAAATGTATTTTTGAGAGGGAGAAACCCAAAACAAGAAAAATAATAGTCATATTACTACTTAAGTGCCTACAATGGGGGGTGGGGGGCGGTATTTGTAATATCTGATCCCATTAGTGTTGTAGAACCTCCTCTGGACTCAGCACTCTGAGGCAATAGATACTGTGGAATATGGGGTCTAACACAGAGTGATGTTTAAAAAACTTTATACATAGCTGTTAGAATAGCAAACCGCTCTCTCCTGCACCTGCACATGGATTATTAATCAGTCCTCATGAAGGCATATCATTTGTGAATTTAAGAATACAATGATAAAGGACATTCTAAAATTACAGAAAGAAATCTTACAGTAATAGGAGCCAGAAAATAAACAGTATCTCTTAATGCCAGAAAAAAATGGAGCAATATTTTCAAGATTCTAAGGAAAAATAATTTTCAATATAAAATTTTCCATCCAATTGAATTATTCTTAAGATGTGAGGATAGAATACTGTCAATTTCAGATATGTAAGAATCCAAAAATATACCTCTCAAAGCCTGTTTGGAAGTTCCTAGGAGGTTTACTTTAGCAAAGCAAGAGGGCAAAGCATAGAGAAGGACATGGATCTGAAGACACAAATAACACAAAAACTCTCAGGATGACGGTTTGAAGCAAGACAAAAACCAGTACAAATTCCAGGAGAAGGTAAGAAAGAAAAAGAAGGAAGGCCACAAGGATTAAAATAATAGTAATGATAATAACAATAATAAAATAGGAAACAGCATATCACTATGTATGTATATTTGGAAAATTTAGTTTTAGGCTTTTGATAGATCTATTCAAAACTTAGGGGAAAATAACATCTTTACAGAAAACTAAAAATATTAAATAATAAAATAATTATTGCATCCAAGAAAACAACAATTGGGCTTCCCTGGTGGCGCAGTGGTTGAGAGTCCGCAGTGGTTGAGATGCAGGGGACACGGGTTCGTGCCCCAGTCTGGGAAAATCCCACATGCCACGGAGTAGCTAGGCCCGTGAGCCATGGCCACTGAGCCTGTGCGTCCAGAGCCTGTGCTACGCAACGGGAGAGGCCACAACAGTGAGAGGCCCACATACCACAAAAAAAAAAAAAAAGAAAACAACAATTGTATGTCAAAGAAAAAAATAATTATGGTGTACTACTTGGCTCATTGAGGAATTATATTTTCATAATCATAATATAAAATTTTTGGAGGGAGTCATGGGCATATACACACTAACAAACGTAGTAGGGTAGATAGCTAGTGGGAAGCAGCCGCATGGCACGGGGATATTGGCTCGGTGCTTTGTGACAGCCTGGAGGGGTGGGATGGGGAGGGTGGGAGGGAGGGAGACGCAAGAGGGAGGACATATGGGAACATATGTTTATGTATGACTGATTCGCTTTGTTGTGGGGCAGAAACTAACACACCATTGTAAAGCAATTATACCCCAATAAAGATGTTAAAAAAAAATTTTATTTAACCAAATAAAGAATAAAAATTTTATTTAACAAAAATCATGATACAACTATAATAGAAAGATGGGAGAAGACAAAAGAGAATTGATTTCTCAGCTCTAACAACGAAAGCCAATGATGTCTCAATAAGAAATGAAATTATAAGTGTGATATATAGAAATGTGTTTAAAATACCAAAAGAAACAGCCCCAAGAAAAGAAAGTGGTTGCCTCTGAAAAATGGGATTAGAATAATGGAGCTTATTAATTCTTAACACAGGGGACCAGAGAAATAAAAAAAAAATACAGAATTGCAATTAACTAGCTTGAGATTATCTAAAATATTTTTATTAAAGTAACAGAGCATCTAGTATCTGGACACTAGCTGTCCTCTTGCTATCCTAAATAAACCAATATTGGATTAATAAGGTTTTCTGTTAACATAAAAGCAAAGCTGCAAATGGAAGAAAATGGCATGCTGGGTAGCATGGCTTTTTGAAGAAAACAATCCTTGTAAGTGTAAGAAATATGATTTTGTAATAGGCCTAAATCAGTGTACATTTATGTACAAATTACCTGATAGCAAAATGAAATTTTTTGAAATGCAACTATTTTATTTAGAAGAAACATCTAACACTAAAGAGTTTTCTAGCAATAGGCAGTGATGAAATAACCAAAAAATTTTGCTGAGTATCTTATAATGACAGTACAATATGCTTAGAGAAACAGTCATAAGAAGAAAATAATTGTGTTCATTGGGTACAAATGCATGTTCCTAATCAAGAATTGGAGTACTGGCACAAAACAAAAATAGAAGAAACAAGAATGAGTTATCATAGGATGATTGTTAGGGGTTAATATTTCATAGTAAGTACCTGATTCTCAAAAGCTTGCATAACTGTCTCATTATGATACACTAAAGAATTATTGAGGTAGTTTTGTTAGCCCACAGAGGAATAGGGTGGGATGAAAAAAAAAACAAGTAAAAGCCAGACTAATATTTTAATGTATTTTATATGGCTGAAAAATAGATAATAACATATTGGAATCAAAAGACTAGATTAAATTAATAAAAATTAGAACATGAGAGTGGGGTCAATTAAAGAAAACTAACTTCTCAAAATGCACAGGGTCATTCACAAATTTTTAATTTAATAATTTGAGAGCTATAGATTAAAATATGAATTTTATAAATGTATTACCAATAGAATTTTAAAAGATCTCTATCTTCTAACATGTTATAGAAGCTTTAAGAAAACAAATTATGGTCTATAGCTCTGCTAACCTCAAGACAGTGGCCACTAGCCACATGCGGCTACGGAGCACTTGAAGTGTGACTAGTCCAGATTGTTGAGGGTGTAAAATACATGCTGGATTTCAAAGACTTTTTAAAAAAAAAACACTGTAAAATATATACAATTTCTACATAGATTATATGTTGAAGTGAAAATATTTTTGATATAATGGGTTAAATAAAATATATTATTAAGATTTATTTCACCAGTTTCATAGTCTTACTATATGACCCAGCAATCATGCTCCTAAGGATTTCTCCAGCTGAATCAAAAACTTATGTCCACACAAGAATCTGAACACAGATGTTTCTAGCAGTCAATTCATAATCTCAAAACCTGGAGGCAATCAAGATTACCTTCAATAGGTACATGGATAAACTGGTATATTACATACCGTGACATAATGTTCAATGATACAAGAAAAAGAACTATCGATTCATGGAACAACATGGATGAACCTTGAATGCATATTGCTAAGTGAATTAAGACAGTATGAAAAAGCTTTATACTGTATGAATCCAATTATATGACATTCTGGAAAAGACAAACTATGGAGACAGTAAAAATGTCAGTAATAGCCAGGGGATCACTGGGTAAACAAGTGAAGTTTTCTCCCCAGCCCCCAGAGGTGAAACTATTCTGCATGTTATTATAATGGTCAATATATGACATTATACCTGTGTCAAAATCCATAGACCTTTATAGCACAAAGAATAAGCTTTATTGTAATTAATAAAACAGGCAAAAAACTTCTGGTCAGGGGATCCCAGCATGGAATGCAGACTGACAAAAGTAACTATATTGCAAATATAGGAAACAAGGTAACAAGATCATTGAAGGGGTTGGGAGAAAGAGGTTCTGACCTAAGTAACTCTGGAAATAACTGAGGTCTGTCAACTAAAGGGAAAAGAAAACACTGCTGATAAGCACGGTACTCTTGTTCCTAAGGATGTTTTCCTTGGGTTAACAAATTTCTCATTAAACTCCAAACTTTAGGGGGAGTTTACAGGTAAAGCAAGAGGAGGAAGCTGGAGTAAACTATGTAGTAATTGATTAAGTTGAAGACATCAGTATGAATATAGATACAGATGATTACTTATAGGAATATTTATGGGTATGCGTATATAAATGTGTTAGTATACCCACATACATTTCCTTGCTCTATCAGCTGCGAGAGTCCAGAAGGACCAACACCCCAGGAGCAATGAACACACCTGGCACCCCAGATCTTGGTTTCTAATACCATTCCCCAACAAAAGGAACCTGGGCTTCTTGGAGAAACGGCTGATTCTAGGACTGGGGCAGGTAATATACAAGATGACACTACAGCGTACTGCTGCACCAACAAGTAAAGAAGTCCTCAAAAACATAAATAAACCCCTAACAAATTCTGGTGTACTTCAGAAGGAGAAAGAAGCCAACTGAAAGATCACCCAATGGCCAAACCAAGGGTAGTGTGAGCAAGAGTATAAATAAAAAAACCAATATAAATAAATGATTGAATAAATAAATGGGAGAGAAAAGACAAACCTCCCCAAAATAATTTATATAGCTATTCCACTCCACTCTGTGGAGCATATCCCTCTACTCTAAGTGTGGTCTGTACATAGTGTCTTCCTTCCAAAAAGAACAGTATGGAAAGGGGGGGAAAGAGTAACTTTACAGTGGAGGAAACTGTCAAAAACTACTTCAGCCAGGTGAATAAGGTCAACATAAATAGTGATGTCATGTTGATAGTGTGTACCCCTGATATGATGTCTTTAAAATGGCACTTTACCTCTGTGGTCTTCCTCCTGAAAATACATCAATGCAGCCTAATTATGAGAAAAATCTCAATAGAAGGACAGTCTATAAAATATCTGTGTAGTACTCTTCAAAACTATCAAGGTTGTCTTTTCATCTTGTTTATGGTTTCCTTTGCTGTGCAAAAGCTCTTAAGTTTCATTAGGTCCCATTTGTTTATTTTTTTTTTTAATTTCCATTACTCTAGGAGGTGGGTCAAAAAGGATCTTGCTGTGATTTATGTCATAGAGGGTTCTTCCTATGTTTTCCTCTAAGGGTTTTATAGTGTCTGGCTTTACATTTGGGTCTTTAATCCATTTTGAGTTCCTGTGTATGGTGTTAGGAAGTGTCCTAATTTCATTCTTCTACATGTAGCTATCCAGTCGTCCCAGCACCACTTATTGAAGAGACTGTCTTTTCTCCATTGTATATTCTTTGCTGGAGAGGGTGTGGAGAAAAGGGAACCCTCTTGCACTGTTGGAATGTAAATTGATACAACCACTATGGAGAACAGTACGGAGGTTCCTTAAAAAACTAAAATTAGAACTACCATATGACCCAGCCATCGCACTCCTAGGCATATACCTTGAGAAAACCATAATTCAAAAAGAGACATGTACCACAATGGTCATTGCAGCACCATTTGCAATAGCCAGGACACAGAAGCAATCTAAGTGTCTATCGACAGATGAATGGATAAAGATGTGGCACATATATACAATGGAATATTACTCAGCCATAAAAAGAAGTGAAATTGAGTTATTTGTAGTGAGGTGGATGAACCTAGAGTCTGTGATACAGAGTGAAGTAAGCCGGAAAGAGAAAAATAAATACCATATGCTAACACATATATATGGAATCTAAAAAATATATATATATGGTTCTGATGAACCTAGGGGAGGACAGGAATAGAGACGCAGACATAGAGAATGGACTTGAGGACATGGGGCAGGGAGGGGAAGCTGGAACAAGGTGAGAGCTTAGCATTGACATATATACACTACCAAATGTAAAATAGATAGCTAGTGGGAAGCAGCTGCATAGCACAGGGAGATCAGCTTGGTGCTTTGTGACCACCTAGAGGGGTGGGATAGGGAGGGTGGGAAGGAGACGCAAGAGGGAGAGGATATATGTATACATATAGCTGATTCACTTTGTTGTACAGCAGAAGCTAACAAGACATTGCAAAGCAATTACACTCCAATAAAGATGTTAAAAAAAAACCTCTCAAGGTTATTGCAAACAAGGAAAGTCTGAGAAACTATCACAGCCAAGAGGAGTCTAAAGAGAAATGCCCATAAATGTAATGTGGTGTCTTGGATGGGATTCTAGAAGAAAAAAAGAATATTAGATTAAAACTAAGGAAATATGAGTAAAGTAGAGCCTTTCATTACTAATATCAGTATTGAATTCATTAATGGTTAAAAAATTTACCATATTAATGCAAGATATTAATAATAAAGGAAGGCGGATGCAAGGTATATGGGTACTCTCTGTAAAACCTTTGCAATTTTTCTGCAAATGTAAAATTGTTCTTGACAATAAAGTTCTTTTTAAAAAAAGAGTAAAAAAAAAGAGTAAGAACTATACATTGTATGGAGTCATCTTCAGGAAATATTAATTAAGAAAACGAGGTACAGAAGAGTGTGCATAGTATTCTATGTTTGATGAAAGAAAAATAAGGAAAATACATGCACGTGCATATGTGTGTGTGTGTGTGAGACAGAGAGAGAGAACGTATACACTTTTTCATAAAGAAACATTAGGATGTGAAATCAAGAACTAGTAAAAATGGTAGCCTACAGAGAAAGGACAGAATGCGAGAGGGTTTGGGGCAGTTATGGAAGTTAGGCTTCTCTTCATCTGTCTTGTTTTGTACCTTTAACCTTGCAGCTATGTAGATATTTTGCATAATTTAAAAATGAAATTAAACTTTAAAAAAGCAAAGCAATCCCTAAAATCAAAAACAAGCTGGAACAAATGAGCCTAACTGTATGTCAAATTGTTGGCATACCCACACAGAATATTATTTCAAGTGAAGAGAAGGATTTGAAGAGAAGGATTTTGAAACACACTCCTCCGTAGGGGGAACTATTCTAAAAACAAAATACGCACAAACTGCATTCATTTATCTGATTATTGGTAAAATACTGTATTATTTTGAAACAGAGAGAGAGAGAGAGAGACATCATTCTTATAAGATTTAAAGATCTTTTTGTTGGTGGGACACACACACAAAAAATTACACTTAGATAGATGAAAGGCACAACTCTTTGTTATTTACAGCTCCAAACAACAGAAGGCCAACACACAGGTCCACATAAGGGGTTGCACTAGGGACAAGGTAACAGCAAGCTGCAGCTGGAAGGAGCAGCTTATATATGGCAAGCAGGATGAGGTTAGCTAGGTTTCACAGGATTCCAGTAGATCAGCTGAACTGAATCATTTCCCAGGTTCCTGGGCAGAGGGGATGTCCCTTGTTGTTTGATATTTAGCTCCAGGATGATAAGGGTGGGTGCATAGTAACCCCAGAAAAGGGAAGTGTTAGGGGAGTGAACTTAATCAGCTGCTCAAGGAGGGCAAATGACTGGCCTCTAAACAGGACCTCAATATAGTACTAAGAAATAAAGTACTATACATAGATATAGATAGATTGAAAGAAAGAAAGATGATCAATAAATGAGGAGTAAGCAAACATTATTAATATCATGAGGATCCAAGATTTTTAGGATAAGAGAAAAAATATACAAATACTGTAGTACTTTAAATAGGGTCAACTAACAGCTATTATAATCTTTCCATTTGAATTGCAAAGATGAACAGGAACTCTTATTTTCCCTTTATAAACATTACATATATTCTGGTTTTGTCCATTAAAAAGGACTAAAAGCAACAGCAACTCAGCAGCAATTAGTACCCTTAGTGCTTATATTAATATCCCTAAATCCATTTATAATTAAGAGGATCCAGAATTTCTAGGAATAACAGCTGAATCCATGTTTGGGGGCAGGAAATGTAAATGTATAAGACTTGGACATGTTGTGCCTGAAAGCAAGAAATTACCAAAGACTAATGGGATCATTGTAAAGAGACACAGGAGTCAAATTTAAAGGGCCTCAAATAGCCAAAGATAAAATAATTTGAGTTCATAATCATAATAAAACAATTTATTGATAATCATTGAAGGTGATTATTTTGAAAATTGGTAAAGGGAAAGATTCAAGCATCTACCCTGCCTTTCCTGTATGGAAAAAATTTCAGTGTAACCAAATAGTTGATAAGAGACAGCTATCTCTATAAAAGAATCTTAGCTAATAAATGTAAAAGAAATAATAAACTAAGAAATAACCATTCTGTAACCCTTACTGAATTAATACATTTAGATACTTATCAGCAAAAACTGCTTAAACTGTCAGTGGAAACATGGGGAAATTTAATGGAGGGAAGAGACTAACAAACCTGACCCTACTAACCAATCTTAGCATAACTAAAGTACAACCATCAAATATCATGCACCTCTGTGTAATGTAAGAGCAAGAGCAGCAGCAGCAGCATCAACAACAAATTAACCTGAATGTCACCAAGCTTCTAGCTCTAACTACTAGCTTACAGGAAATCTGATGATAGAATACAAAGTTTTATGAGACTATGAGAAAACAATCAACCAATTTCAAAACGTGGGAAACTCTACAAAGTGACCCCGTTTTTTAACAACATAAATGAGATGGAATAAAAGGAGGCTGAACTATTATTGAATAAAAGAAACATAACAGATATGTCAATCAAACATAAAAGATGAACAATGTTTCGATGCTAATTCACACAAACCAATTATTTAGGCATTTTTGAAATAATTTGGATAAAATCAACAAACGAATACTATATAATATTAAATTTAAAATGTTACAGGGAGATCAGCTCGGTGTTTTGTGACCACCTAGAGGGGTGGGATAGGGAGGGTGGGAGGGAGGGAGACACAAGAGGGAGGAGATATGGGAACATATGTATATGTATAACTGATTCACTTTGTTATAAAGCAGAAACTAGCAAACCATTGTAAAGCAATTATACTCCAATAAAGATGTAAAAACATAAAAAAAAATTTAAAAATAAAATGTTAGTGTGATATTGATATCACAGTTATGATTTTTAAGTTCATATCTGCTAGAAATACAAACTGAAGAATTTATCTCTTAAATGAACTAAAAAGTGAGGGTGGTAGATAATATAGACAAATAGAAGATAGATAGACAGATAAACAGACAAATAGATACAGACTAGATAGAGTTTAATATCATATGGCCATCTGCAGCAAGAATATGCAGATAGTCATCCAGAGCACAATGGTAGAATGTTGATAACCATCCAAACTGTGCAAAGTGTATACAGAGATTCGTTATACTGTATTACCAAGTTTTATAAATGTCCATATACAAACTTTTGAAGATTTTTGAAGGTTAAGTTTCACTGTTTGTGCAAGTAGTCAAAAAAGGAACAATATGGACAGGCTTCCCTTGGAATACTGTTGTAGTAAAAAATATTTCCCAAAATATTCTTATGCAACATTCTCATCTCATATATCCAAAATAAAACAAACGAGAAATATATTTTAAAAAATCTTCCCATTGCTTGCAAGTGTCCCAAAAATCTACTCTGTTTTCTCCTATAGTGCCATGAAAGGCAAAACTTCCAGATACAAATTTCTGTATTAGTCAGTTTTGCTAGGTTGGGCTTTGTAACAAATACCCTCCCTCCAATTTCAATGAATTATGACAACTAAGGTTTATTTCTTATTCACATTACATGTAGGTGGCTGATCAATTGCAGTTTTGCTCTATGCTGGGATTCAGTTCAGATATGTTTCACAAGTCTTCATTCCAGGGTCTGGCAGAAGAAGCATCTCCTATTTGAAGCATGCTATTCTCATGGCTGAGGGAAAAACCACAGGAGCTGAACTGAACCACACAATTTTCTTTAAAACAGTCATTTGGTAATAAGATGGCACATCATCTCAATTCCATTAGTTAAAATAAGTAACACAGCAAAGCCTGAGAATAGGGTAGGGAAATATATTTCATCCATATGCAGGGATGAAGTACAATATTACAATCTACCAACAGAGAATTTTCCACAAAGAACATGTTATGATACACCAAAGTGTTCTTAACCAACATTTATCTGGGCTCTTCAATGTTAAAGCAATTTAAATTTACCTTGCAGGCCTGGTTCCTCTGGGCAAAAGCTTAGCCTAAAGATGGCTGGGCTGGGAAAGTTCCATGTCCACTGTCTCAGGAAGCCAGAAGCACATTCCACCTTTAACAACCAACCTAGTGCTCAGATAAGTCCACTGATCCAGGCTATTTAAGCCCTCATTTATCTCAGGAAGTTTATCTGTTCCCTGTCACCAGAATCTGGACAGATCACTCTTAACCACATTGATAGATTTAAGTAACTTAAATCTTGGGGAAGGAAAATGTTTCTCAATTCCTTCCATACCAGAGAGTCTCTAGGTCTTTTTTTTTTTTTTAATTAAAAAATGTTCCACGCACTCTTCCTCATCCCCCAACAATAAGCACCCTTCATGCTGAATACATCTTCTTACAATCCAAAATAATTCAACTTTCTCATTACTAAACTCAATAAACCAATGAAAACAAAGCAAAAACTTCAACATTAATAGTATAAAATATTAAATTCAAATAAAAATTTAAAAAGAACAAACAGGGTTATTTTATATTAATAAAACATATAACCTTCAGAATAAAAGAGTCATGGAATTTTATGTGTTGAATGACAGAATAAAATATATAAAGCAAAAATGTCAGACATACAATAATTGTTGGAGATCTTAATGCAACAATCTCTTTTTCTAGATCAATGGGAAAAAAGAACTGAAAAATGTTGACAAGTTGAAAAATATTATTAAGAAAGTTATTATGAGGTACATTTGGATTTTTCATCCTACAAACAGATTTTAGACTTTCTTTTCAAGAATCCATGGAATATTTATAATAATTGACAAGGGCCTAAGCCCTCTTATTCAAAACAAGAAGAAAGTAAATATATTTATTTCTTTAACCACAACAGAATTAAGTTGGAAATTAATAATATTTTTTAAAACTCAAATTAATGGAATTCTAAAATTCTTCAAAATTACTACTGAATCAAAGAGGAAAATAAAATCATAAATGAGGAAATAGGAAAAATGAGAGGATTGCTTGCTAAAATAAGGGTGGGCTCCTATATTGATTTTGCCTATTTTTTTTATTGACTTAGAATGTCACAAAGCTACAGACTACATTTTCCAACCTTCTTTGTAACTAAGATTGTTCATGATGGTCCGGCCAATGGGATTTAGAGAAATAACTGGCACAACTTCCAGGCCATCGTCTTCTAGACAAAATTACTTATTCTGGACTTTTTCTCTCTTTCTATTCTGTGGACTAGACCTGAGAGTTGTGTTGTCTTGGTTCTAATGATGAAGATGAAGACAACACTGCGGGAATGGCAGAATAAGTAAATGAAAGAACTTAGGTCCCGTGAATTATACTATAAAGCAGAGCCACTTGGCTTACTTACCTGGACTAGTATGTTGGAGAGAAATACATTACTACCTTGTTTGAGCCACTGTTTTTTGGGATCTGTTTGTTACAGCAACTTAACCTGCCTCCTCACTAAGAAGGCATGTGGCCAAAACTATTGTTGCAGTTGCATAGTGTTAAATTTCTTTATTAACAGTTAAAGAAAAAGGAAGATGTTACGTATTATATCAAATACCAGTGAGCCACACGAAAATTAAAAAAAGCACAATCTATCAATAGAATAGCTAAAAGAAGGAAAGATGAAGTCAGAAACTAATGATTTAGAAAAAGAGAGAAGTAATAGTAATGGAAAACAAATGTAGTAAAATAGACAAACATCAAAAATCAAATTAATATAGAGCCTATTAGGAGATTTGTGTGAGAAAACAGAGAACTTTTTTTAAAATTAGGATATGATGAAAAAGATTAGATGACCTGATGGATTCAGTCAGAGGCAAACTAAACACAAATCAAATGTCATGCCCTTCAAAGAGAAGTGATACCTTCCTTCTTGAAGCCCCCAAAGAACCATAAGTTCTGCAATAGATGTTCAAGAAGCCCTACTCTAGGCTGTAGCTTTGAAGGGCATCATAGTACCCTGATGAAGGCACATTAAACCTGGAATAGCTCTGGGGGTGTGTGCAGTAGACACACACTAATCTCTGCTCATTTCAGTGGCCTAATGAGTCACCATTCAGAGAAGTAAAAACATTCCAGTTTATAGACAGGGTGTTATGGACAATTCATTCCAATGGCAGGCCCAATTAAACCTTAGTGAGACTGATGATCTCAGCCTGTATGGTCATGCATAATAAGATCAGCATCAGAAGAAAGTTGTTATTTTCTGACACCATAACCATCTTTTATCATACACTTACCCTTAAAAACCCTTTGCCCCTTCTGAATGACTCATGTTCATGACACACAAAGTAGTGTTTAGAAGAGGTTACTAAGACATAGTGAGCATTCAAAGAATAAGCTCTCTGTCTTTGCCATCCCCTCCTCTGGCACATTTGAGGATAATCATCAGACAACAGAAACAGAACCTATGCTACAATCTTGTCGACCACACAGAGCTCTATTCTATCATAGGTAGAAAGGAATTTATCACTCAAATTTAAGACTGCAAATCTTTCCTAAACATTCCCCTTGATTGTGGAGAAATATCAGAAAAATTACGATAAAGAAAGAATACTCCCAGTAACCTCCTGAAACTCCATCTTTGTTTGAATTCAAATATGTTGTATGAAGAATTATTCTAGCCACAAGAAGGCCATTAATGAGGATATCAACTACTTGGTGATGAAGCCATAAAGCTTGTGTCAGCATTTTATGAAATTACAAGATTAATCTTCTATGAAGAAATGACAGGACAGGTAGATAGAAGAGAGACAACAGAGCCCCTTTTGACTTTAGCAAAGCTTTACAATTTTTCCTTCATTACCCCATTACCAATTCAATGAGAAATTATGGCCCAGACTGCCTAATTGCTAGTTGGAGGGTCATTCAGAATAAATTTCCTCTATAAGAGTAATGTTACCTGGAGGGGACATAGCAAGCAGTATTCTGCCAGGGTGAATACTGGGACCAATTTTTTAAAAAGTTCATCAGTGTCCTCAGTAATGGGATAAAAATGTAGGTTGGTAGAGATATTTAGCAACATTCAGGTTAAGATGAGAATTCAAAATGATACTAGTAATAAACACAATGGATTTCCACATGTATGAGGCAAGGCTACTTTTTCAAAGGGAAAAATTGCATGGATCTAAATAGGGAATCAGTAGAGTTATGGATAAGAGTAACAGAAAATGTTCCCTGACCACAGTGGAGGGTGGAGGAAAGCAGAGCAGAAATTAACAAGCTGTGCAGAAAAAGTGAGTTCAGCACAGTGCCTACCAGCCAGGCAATGGGCTGTGCATGAAAGAACAGAAGACAATCATCTGTGTCCTTAAAATATATGGCAAATGTGAATCACAGAAGTGACCATAAAAATAAGAGTCCTAAAGGATGTTTCTCTCTAAGAAGTAGTATATTTCACACATATACAAAGTAGTCCACTCTGAAAATGATTCAGGAACCACTAATTATCTGAGGCTCCAGGTGAGCCCCAAGTTGATCTGCCTTGGTATTAATATGTATTATATGATGATAGCTATTCTTTTGGTTTTGACAGAAATAGTAATTTAAAGCTGCATCAGCCTTCCCAGTAATTCAGGTGGGTCAAGAGGGAGAAACTAGGAGTGGTAGCCCACTGAGTTCTGTATTGATATGTTTTCCTAAAACCCTGAAACAACAAAAGTATGCAAAACAACAGAATCTCAAATAAATTGTAATTTTGCTTAGAGATATTATAAAGTTCACTTCTCCAAGAAGATTGTTTTAGGCAAAGGTGAGCAATATAACACCATTTTTGTTGTAAAATCACTTTGTTGGTCAAATCCTTCAGTGGTTAAAAAATTTCTCTGAGTCCAGAAGTAATAATCCCATGATAATTTTTATTTACCTGATATATACTTGAGAATTACGTAACTCAAACTTTGTCCCTAGTGAATATAGGATCATGGAACTGATACAGTTAAGACAGTTCCTGTTTTCAAGGCACACAAAAAATTAGCAATACTTGTTTGTTTTTGGTAGGATCCAAATAAGTAGTTTTCAAAACTAGAACCACAGAAGGGTGATATTTAGGCTTGAAATACACAGACGAATGATAGAAATAATGGGGGAAAGAATGGAGTAAAAAAAAAAGTCCCAAAGGAGAAGTCAAGTTACTGCCAGAGTTACCATACATGGAACAAGTATTCTGTAGAAAACACACATGTAGGGGAGAAGGATAAGGATTCACAAAGAAGGTGAAGTGAGAATATGAAAGAATTTGAATGACAAATAAAGCAGTTTGACCTCAATTCTGTAAGCAATGTGGAGATATTGAAAACCACTGCGCTTGAAATAACAAAAAACATGTTTTAAGAAGAGCAATGCATTTGTGGAGAGAAGGCAGGAGCAGCAGCAGAGAAAAGACTGGGTAAGTCATTGCAAAGCTAGAGCCATGAGATGTGGAAGATCATGGGGAAGTGGGTCATGGTGGGAAAGATGAACATGGAAGAAATGGTTATGAGAGGGAATCTAAAGTAAGCATGGATAGAGACAGAGGACTATTAAGACCATAGCTCCAAGGTTTACATTCTGAGTGATAGGGACAATGTTGACTCTATTAACAAAAATAGAAGAGCAAAAGGGAAACTGATTTCAGGAAGAATATTTAATGGCTTTGAGCAAATGAAGTTTAAAAGCCAGGAAGATATTCATGTGAAATGCCTCCTACTGCATCTTTTCTTCTGCTTTCCCCTTAAGTAATGATTCTGAATACCTCCACCTGGATGACCACGAGCCAACACGTGCATTGAATCCTACCCCTTCTCTCAGCCAACAGCATCACTCTCTGTGGTGCCCACGCTAAAAAGTTAAGGAATTCTTGACAACTTCCATTTCTCAACCACCACCACTCGTCCCTCAACATTTACAATTCTCCTTGCTTTCCAAAACCATGTGGATACTATTGAAAGGCTCTTAAAATTATTTTTCATTCCATCCCCCCACATTTCATTTGCCTAATTGTTATATCCATACTATTTTCCTGGCATCATTGTGACAGATCTAATTTCTAAAATCTACCTTCATTCCAAACTCTTCCCCAAACTGTATGTTTACAACATTACTATCGGTGGCTTTCTCAGAAGCTGGAGGAGAGCCCCTAAGCCTAACACGGATTTTGTCAAGCCTGACTCCAGGCTACTTTGCCACCCACTGCCAGCAGGACCACTGCGGTCTGGCCACATTGGCTTCTTCAGTGACCCTCAAACCCACTAGATAGTTTAGTGCACACATGCTCCGTCCATACTGCTCTTCCAGACTATAAAGCTCTTCTTCAGCGCTCATTTACCTCTTAAGTCCTACTCATCCCTCAAGACCTGGCTTGAAGGTCACAGTTTTCAAAGCCACTCTTTGCTCCAGTGGATAGAATTAAATTTCTCACCACTTTGTAGAAATAATTTTGCCACTTATCATAGTACACTGTGGCTATTTATGTAGGTATCTGGTTTTGCTACTAAAATTCTTGTGAACAGGAATTAGGTTTTATTTATCTTGTAATCCCCACTAGCCAGCACACTATGAAACATGGATGAGGATTTATGTTTACTGAGGTCAATTTGAACGGAGTTGACTTGACTTGAAGAAACCTGTGAGTAGTGAGAAACATTGTAAAGAAGCTCAGAAACAGGATCTGGAATGAAGATATTAGCTAAAGTATCAGAAAACTCACGTTTCCAAAGTTTCTTGTAAAGAAAGGGTTAACTCATAGAGGAGAATGACATGGAGGAGTTAGGAAGAGAAATATAAAAGGGGGTCCAGTCAGGATTACAGAAGAAAGGCAGTTAGTGAAATAAAATGAACACCAGAAATTTTAAAATGTCACTGAATGCAGCCCACTTGAAAGAAACTTCAGAGAGAAGGTTTAGAAAATTATTTCATTTTTGCCAAGTCCTGTATTGCAGCTCATCCTGTTCTAAAGGATAATTTTCTCCTCCCTCGAAAATGAAAATAAATGGCACCCAGATGTTTTAGGATTATCATCCTTTTAATTATTTCCTTAACGTAATCTTTCAGAGATTGTAAATAACACAAATTTTCTTTTCATTTGCTTATTTGTTTACTAAGGTGGTTGTGATCTCAAGTATCTGGTGATGAGTAGCATTGTATTTATACAATATTTGCTTGCTGATGGTTTGTAAACCTACTCATTTTCTAATAAATGGATCTTTTATCTAACTGATTATATCTCTGCCCTGTTAAAATTTGGATTGCAAAACATAAATCCATTTTGAGTTTAAATTTCTTTCATTGTTTTTATTATCTACACATGCTGTGTGCAGCAAACAAAATACAGGTCAAAAACATGTCCTAATAATTTTTCTATAATTTGCCTTCTCTGCATACTCTTAAATTTTTGTGGGTCCTATTTAACAGTTCTAATTCCAGTTAATATGTAAGAGTGTCAGAAATTATATCATAGGATAAAATTAGTGTATTGTCTGACTTTGGCTTCTTCATAAAGTCAAATTTAAAATCTTATGGATATGATCCCATGCTCCTTATTTCCCTTGATAACCAAGTAAGGTCTGTAAACTAAGATTAATTCTAATTGTACTGAGGAGATCCTAAACAGGAAGTGAATTTATTTCAGAAGGAGCTCATGTGTTCTTCAGTCTTCAGATCACTTCCCACTGGCACCCAAATTGAGAAATAGTAGCCTCTATTATGACTCACCTGATTCAATTACCCATCAGAAAGATAAGAAGCCAATTCTAAATATCTGGTTGCAATCTGCTAGGTAATCTGTCAATGAACTATATTCTTGAGAAATTCCTGCCTCATCCCGTGCAAAAATCCCTCCTTTTCAAACACTGGTAATGAGACATTTGTTGTAGAATTGTGATTGCACCATACTCTTCTGATTTTCCTTTTCTCTAGCTCTTTCTGCTTGAAACAGCCTTTCCCCTTTGTTTAATTATTCATCTTTAAAAGCTCTGTGGTAAATCCCCTACATATCTTTTAGAAAGAAATAAAAGATAGGACAAATAGATAAACAATTCAATGAACTGAAAATAATATCATATATGAGCTGATACCAATCTCTTTTGGATAGAAAATTTCTTATTTTTGATAAATGTATTTTTAACCATATATTTACTTAGTTCTCATAGGCTCCAATAGTATTTTAGTGTTCAGTGAAAAAGCTGTTCTTATACTGATATTCATGGTAATGAGTATCACATTTTATATAACTAATTTGGAGAAGCACTCTGTTAAACTGAAGGAAATAAAAATTTGGCAATTCCAAAATAATAATAATAACCATTTTCTTCTCTCAAATTAAAGTCTTTTCCACATACCTTTGGTTGAATATCATCACATCCAAATTCTAAATGTCTCAGAGATACTGTCAATTAATTTCAATTCATCCATGCACACAGTTTTCTCAGATGCAAAATCATGTTAATTTTTTTCATGATTTATCAGAATCAAGTTATATTTATTCTGGGAATAAAAGTTTGATTTAATATTTGGAAATCAATGCATGTAACTTATAACTTACCACAGGTTATGAACTGAATGTTTGTGTCCCCCCAAAATTCATATGTTGAAATCTTAATCTCACTTGATTCAGCACTCTTCCCCTCTGGGTCAAAGGTCCCAGTGCAGGGAGAAGGGAAAACACACCTAAAGGGAAAAGAGCCAGCCCAGGCCGCACCATCAGGGCTTCTGCTCCAGCTACTTGGGATCAGACCCCACCTCCGATAGGGTGGTAACAGCCACTGAGAGAGGAAACGTCCAGCTCACACCCGGCTCCAGCTCTAGCACCCCCATCTCTACCAACTACCAGGGTGATAGGTGCCAGTATGCCCTAAGGAAAGACATGATTTGTGTCCACATCAAATCCAGATCTCCCAACAAAGACATTTGGCACACACAGTCTGTATGAGGATGCTCCCACATAAAAACAACACTTCGAGACTTCAATAGGTAACTGTTTCACCTAAATTCATAGAGGCAGAGAAAATTAAGCAAAATGAAAAGGCAGAGGAACTGCTCTCTATCGAAAGAGCAAAATCAAACCCTTGAAAACATAAATAAAGAGAAGTAAACAACTTACCAGACAAAGAATTCAAAGCATTGGTGATAAAATGTTAACTAAATTAGGGAAAAGAACAGATGAAAACAGTGAAAATACTAACAAGGAACTAGAAAATACTAAAAAGACCCAATCAGAAATAAAGAATTCAATAGCTAAAATAAAAAACACACTAGAAGGCATGAATAGCATACTCAGTTAAACAGAAGACTGCATAAGTGATCTGAAAGATAGAATAATTAAAATCACTCAACCAGAACAGCAAAAAGAAAAACAAATTTTTAAAAATGAGAATAGTTTAAGAGATATCTGGGATAACATTAAGCATACCAACATTCACCTTAAACGGGTCATAGACAGAGAAAAGAGACAGAAGGAGATCAAAAATGTATTTGAGGAAATTATGGCTGAAAACTTTCCAAACCTGAAGAAGGAAACAGATATCCAGGTATAGGAAGCAAAGATGATCCCAAACAAGATAAACCCAAACAGACCCATGCCAGGACATATTATAATTAAAATGGCAAAAATTAAAGATAAAGAGAGAATTCTAAAGGCAGCAAGAGAGAAACAAAGAGTCGTATACAAGGGAATACCCACAAGGCTATCAGCTGATTTCTCTGCAGAAACTTTGCAGGCCAGAAGGGAGTGGCATGATATATTCAAAGAGCTGAAAGGGAAAAACCTACAACCTAGGACACTCTATCCAGCAAGATTATCATTTAGAAAAGAAGGAGAGATAAAGAAACTCTCAGATATCAAAAACTAAAAGGGTTCATCAGTGTTAAACTCACCCTAAAAGAAATGTTAAAGGGTGTTTACTAAGTGGAAAAGAAGAATCTATAGAAAAGGGAAAAGTCCACTAGGAAAGGCAAATATATAGTAAAGACTGAGGATCAATCACTTAAATAAGTCAGTACAAAAATTAAAAGACAAAAAACTGTAAAAGCTACTATAACTATAATAAACAGTCAAGGGATAAACATGAAGATGTAAAATATAACATCAAAAACACAAAATATGGGGAAGAGGAGTAAAACTGTAGACCTTATAGAATGTGTCTGAACTTAAAGGACTACCAATTCAAAACAAGTAGATATACAAAAACCAAAAAGAAAGGAACACAAGAACACTACTAAAGAAAATCATCAAACCACAAGGGAAGACACACAAAAGAGAAGAAATGAAAAGAGAAGAACTACAAAAACAACCAGACACAAGTAATAAAATGGCAATAAATACATTCCTATCAATAATTACTTTATAATAATGGAGTAAATGCTCTAATCAAAAGACATAGGGTGGCTGATTGGATAAAAAAAAAATTTGCTTCTATATGCTGCCCACAGGAGGCTCACTTCAGAGTTAAATACAGAGACACAGAGACTGAAAGTAAGAGGATGGAAAACGATGTTTCATAAAAAGAGAAACAACAAGAAAGTGGGGGTAGCAATATACATATCAGACAAAAGAGACTTTAAAACAAAGGCTATAACAAAAGACAAAGAAGGGCATTATACAACAATAAAGGAATCAACACAAGAAGAGGATATTACACTCATTAATGTATATGCACCCAGTACAGAAGCACCTAAATATATAAAGCAAATACTATTAGACATAAAGGGAGAAATAGAAAATAATACAATAATAGTAGGGGACATTAGCACTTCAATGACATCAATGGAAAGATCATTCACATAGAAGATCAATAAGCCAACAGTGGTCTTAAAGGACACAATAGACTGGTTGGACTTAATAGATATCTACAGGACATTATATCCCAAAACAGCAGAATACACATTCTTTTCAAGTACACATGGAACATTCTCCAGCACAGATCACATGCTAGGCCACAGAACAAGTCTCAACAAATTTAAAAAGAGAGAAATTATATCATGCATTTTTTCTGACCACAATGGTATGAAACTAGAAATCAATTACAGAGAAAAAATGGAGAAAGCACAAACACATGGAGACTAAACAACATACTACTAAAAATATAATGGGTCAATGAAGAAATTAAAGAGGAAATTAGAAAGTACTATGAGATAAATGAAAATGGATACACAACACTCCAAAATTTATGTTATGTTACAAAAGCCTTTCTAAGAAGGAAGTTTATAGCAATACAGGCCTTTCTGAAACAAGAAAAATTTCAAATAAACAACCTACCATACCACCTAAAGGAATTTTAAAAAGTAGAAAAAACAAAGCCCAAAGTCAGCAGAAGGAAGGAAATAGTAAAGATCAGAAAGGAAATTTAAAAACTAAAGTTAAAAAAAATAGAAAAGATCAATGAAACCAAGAGCTGTTCTTTTTTGAAAAGATAAACAAAATTTATAAATCTTGATAGCTAGGCTTATCAAGAGGGAAAGAGGGAAGACCCAAATAAACAAAATAGAAATGAAAGATGAGAAACAACAACTGATACCAGAGAGATACAAAAAATCCAAAGAGAATACTATGAGCAGGTATATGACAACAAATTGGACAACCTAGAAGAACTGGACAAATTATTACAAACATACAATCTGCCAAGACTGAATCAAGAAGAAATAGACAATTTGAACAGACTAATCACTAGTAGTGAAATTGAATTTGTACAAAAACTTCCAACAAACGAAAGTCCAGGGCCAGCATTCACAGGAGAATTCTAATAAAGAAGAATTAATGCCTATACTTCTCAAACTATTCCAAAAAATTGATGAGGACGGAACACTCTCAAATTCATTGTATACCAGGCCATCATCACCCTGATACCAAAACCAGATAAATAAACAGCAAAACAGAAAATTACAGGCCAATATCTTTGATGAATACAGATACAAAAATCCTCAACAAAATATTTAGCAAACCAAATCCAACAGTACATAAAAAAGATCACATGCCAAGAACAAGTTGGATTTATTCCAGGGTTGCAATAGTGGTTCAATATTCACAAATCAATCAGTGTGATACACCAAATAACATAAGAAAGGATTTAAAAAATCACATGATTATCTCAGTAGATGCAGAGAAAAACATGTGACAAAATTCATCATCCATTCATGATAAAAACTCTCTTCAAAGTGGGTATAGAGGGAACATACCTCAAAATAATAAAGGCCATTTATGACAAACCCACAGTGAACATCATACTCAACAGTGAAAAGCTAAAAGCCTTTCCTCTAAACTCAGGAACAAGACAAGGATGTCCACTCTCACCACTTCTGTTTAACATAGTATTAGATATCCTAGCCACAGCAATCAGACCAGAGAAATAAATAAATGCATCCAAATTGGAAGGGAAGAAGTAAAACTGCCACTGCAGACAACATGACACTATATACAGAAAACCCTAATGTCTCCATCAAAAAAGTATTATAACTAATAAATGAATTCAGTAAAATTACAGGATACAAGGTTAATATACGGAAATACGTTGCTTTTCTATATCCTAATAATGAACTACCAAAAAGAGAAGGCAAAAAAAAAAAATCCTGTTTAAATTTGTACCACAAAGAATAAAATACTTAGGAATAAACTTAGCCAAGGAGCTGAAAGACATCTACTCTGAAAATTATACAACACTGATGAAGGAATTTGACAACGATACAAAGAAATCCTAAAATTTACATGGAACCACAAAAGACCTCAAATTGCCAAAGCAATTTTTTTGAGAAAAAAGAACAAAGCTGAGAGCATTATGCTCCCAGACTTTAGATGATACTACAAAGCTACAGTAATCAAAACAGCATGATACTGGTACAAAAACAGACACACAGATCAATGGAACAGAATCGAGAGCCCAGAAATAAACCCACACACTTATGATCAATTAATCTATGATGAAGGAGGCAAGAAGATAAAATGGAGAAAACAGAGTCTCTTCAATAAATGGTCCTTGGAAAACCAGACAGCTACATGTAAAAGAATGGGATTAGAACATTTCCTCACACCACATACAAAAATAAACTCAAAATGGTTTAAAGATCTAAATTTAAGAACTGAAACCTTAACATTCCTAGAAGAAAACATAGGCAGAATACTCTTTTAACATAAACCGTAGCAATACTTTTTTAGATCTGTTTCAACGGCAAAATAAATAAAAGCAAAAATAAACAAATGGACCTAATTAAACTTTAAAGCTTTTGCACAGCAAAGGAAACCATCAACACAATGAAAAGACAGCCTATGGAATGGGAGAAATATTTGCAAATGATATGATCAAAAAGAGGTTAACATGTAAAAATATATAAACAGCTCATATAACTCAATATCAGAAAAACAAACAACCCAATTAAAAAAATAGGCAAAAGACTTGAATAGACATTTTTCCAAAGATGACATACAAGTGACTAAAAAGGCATGTGAAAAGATACTCAATACTGCTAATTATCAGAGAAATGAAAAACAAAATGAGATATCACCTCACATCTGTCAGAACTGCTATCGTCAAAAATTCTACAAATAACAAATGTCATTAATGATACAGAGAAAAAGGAAAAACTTATACACTGTTAGTGGGAATGTAAATTGGTACAGCCACTATGGAAACCAGTATGGAAGTTCTTCAAAAAACTAAAAATAGAACTACCATATGATCCAGCAATGTCACTCCTGGGTATACGTCCAGAAAATAAATGAAAACATTAACTCAAGAAGATACATGTATCCCAATATTCACAGCAGCACTATTTACAATAGCCACATAGCTGTAAAACTACTGAATCACATTACTGTACACCTGAAGCTAATATAATATTGTAAATCAAATACACGTCAAAAAAAAGTCTATGTCATTCAGTAATTAAATCAATATACACTGGCTCAAGCAATATTGGCTCTCTACTGTAATTTCAATTTTCTTTAATAAGACTGTCAAATTCTACACACACACACACACACACACACACAAACTTGCTGTGATTTTAGGGAGAAATTTCATTAAATCTTTATTGCAATTTGAAGAGAACTGACATTTTGATAATATTGGATCTTCCTACCCATGAGTACCATATGTTTTTTCACGTTTTATGTTTTCTGTAATGTGTTTAAGTAAGCTTTTGTTATTTTCTTTGTAAAGGTCAGGCACCTATTTTTGTTGCTATTGTAAATGGGCATTTTTGAATTTATTTATAAACTATTCTTTTATAGAAATAAAAACTGGATTTATTAATCTTATATCAGGCAACTTAACTATATAAGTCAGTGTCTTACAGATAACAGATATCACTCTAGTCCTCTCCCTCAAAGAAGAGGATTTAATACAGGGAATTAAATGCTTACAAAATTGTAGAAAGGGCCAGACTAGTAAGCTCTAGGCCAAGCTTCCAGGAGGGACACCTAGAATAGAATCTTAGAACTGGCCTGCAAGGAAAAAATATCTCTGCCAGAAATTGAATATTGGAGAATCAAAAAATCACTGTCCAAGTGCTGACCCCAAGGCCGCAGCTTAGTCACAACCCAGGCACAAGAAGCTCACCCACAGCTGTTGACTCCAGGGCCAAACTTTCTCAGCCTCCAAGATGAAAACTTCTCAGCAGCTACAAACTAGGGAAGGTCCAAACACTGGGATACTGTTACTGCCACCCCAGGACACCAAATGATTTTCCAACTCTCACTACCAGCAAGAACAACAGAAGCATGTTCTTTGCCTCACTTTTAGTTGTAAATATCTCCTGTGAGTGCCTGCTTGTGGAAGCCAGATCACATGTGGAAAGTGAGCTGAAAGAGAGGTTGGTAAATATATTCTTAGGAATTCTAGCTTTTAGGATCCAGTAAAGTCATGCTACAAAGTTTGGAATAGCATTTAGAAAGATGCAATTTGCCATCCTGTATAAATTATGTTTAATTTTCATAATATGTCTAAATATTTGGGAGATTTTCTATATAGAAAATCATACCACCCACAAATAAATATACTTTTGTTTTCTATCCCCTTCTTTTCATCCTTTTCCTATTGTATTCATAGGGTAAGACCTCCAATAAAACCTGACTATAATAAAAATGGCTCTAATGTAAAACCATAAAATAGCCCGTTTACTATAGGCTTCTTGTAAATTCTCTTTACTGAGTTAAGAACATTTACTTCCATTCCCTATTTACTATGAGATTGCTTTTCTCCTTTGTTTGTTTTAAAAACAGGAATCAGTACTGAATTTTATGTAATAATTGTGCTGATGTAGTCAAGATGACTGAAGATTTTTCTCCTGAATCTATGAATGCAGTCAATTTCACTAGTAGTTTTTGCAAGGGTGAACAATCTTTACATTTCTGTGTATTCTATTTTTATGAGGCCTCCTGTCTGCCCTTTCCACATTCCACTTGCCCCTCGTTAGTCCATATCCCCATTATCTTTCACCTGTACTACCGTAATAGTGTCCTAATTGGTTTTTCTGTCAAAAATGTCTGGCTTCTGCAATACATTCTTCACATTTAAACCAGAATTATCTTCCTCATTGGATAATCTCACTCTGATCCTCAAAACCCTTTAGTGCCTCTTCATAACTTAGGAAGGAAGATTAAAACTAGGCCTTTTCCTAGGTTCCAACCTATAATTACATCAACACTTTTTACTATTATTACTAACACAGCCATTTACCATAAATTGGTCATCACAAGGTACTGGAGCATCTATGAAACATTTCACACCTCTTCTTGTCTTGGAGTCTTTCAATTAGCTTAGCATTTCCCAGAATGTGTTCTAGTGAACACCAGTCCCAGGACATATTTTTGGAATTAATGGTTTCAAAATCAAAGAAATTATAAAAATACTTCTTCTACATTGGTATTAAAGATTTGTATCACTTATCAAAATAAGAAATACTGTGAAATCTTACAATAAGAACTATCTTTTAGCTCAGTACTCTTTAGACATATTCATAAATATCTGTTCTTTTAAGTGACCTATAACATTAATTAAAACTAAATTTCTATAGAAAACATTTCGTAGGAAAAAAAAAAGTCTAGGGCTTCCCTGGTGGCGCAGCGGTTGAGAGTCCGCCTGCCGATGCAGGGTGCACAGGTTTGTGCCCCGGTCCAGGAGGATCCCACATGCAGCAGAGCAGCTGGGCCTGTGAGCCATGGCCACTGAGCCTGCACGTCCGGAGCCTGTGCTCCGCAACGGGAGAGGCCACAGCAGTGAGAGGCCCGCGTACCACCAAAAAAAAAAAAAAAAAGTATATAATGATATAGTCAGCATAGAATGTGCTTCCTCTCTTTCCCACCCATCAAATTCTACTCATTGTTCAAGGCCTCCTTTATGAATCTCTCTGGATAGTTCATTTCCAGTTTAGAACTCATTCTCTAAATCTCCATAGCACATTTTTGTATGTTTAAACTGTGTGCTGAATCTTTTCCCCCAAATAATTTCCAGTTCTTTAAGAACAGCGTTCTCCAATCCAAAAATGGGCAGAAGACCTAAACAGACATTTCTCCAAAGAAGATATACAGACTGCCAACAAACACTTGAAAGAATGCTCAACATCATTAATCATTAGAGAAATGCAAATCAAAACTACAATGAGATATCATCTCACACCAGTCAGAATGGCCATCATCAAAAAAATCTAGAAACAATAAATGCTGGAGAGGGTGTGGAGAAAACGGAACACTCCTGCATTGCTGGTGGGAATGTGAATTGGTACAGGCACTATGGAGAACAGTACGGAGGTTCCTTAGAAAACTACAAATAGAACTACCATATGACCCAGCAATCCCACTACTGGGCATATACCCTGAGAAATCCATAATTCCAAAAGAGTCATGTACCAAAATGTTCATTGCAGCTCTATTTACAATAGCCCGGAGATGGAAACAACCTAAGTGTCCACCATCGGATGAATGGATAAAGAAGATGTGGTACATATATACAATGGGATATTACTCAGCCATAAAAAGAAATGAAATTGAGCTATTTGTAATGAGGTGGATGGACCTAGAGTCTGTCATACAGAGTGAGGTAAGTCAGAAAGAGAAAGACAAATATCATATGCTAACACATATATATGGAATCTAAGAAAAACAAAATGTCATGAAGAACCCAGGGTAAGACAGGAATAAAGACACAGACCTATTAGAGAATGGACTTGAGGATATGGGGAGGGGGAAGGGTAAGCTGTGACAAAGTGAGAGAGTGACATGGACATACATACACTACCAAACGTAAAATAGATAGCTAGTGTGAAGCAGCTGCATAGCACAGGGAGATCAGCTCAATGATTTGTGACCACCTAGAGGGGTGGGATAGGGAGGGTGGGAGGGAGGGAGACGCAAGAGGGAAGAGATATGGGAACATATGTATATGTATAACTGATTCACTTTGTTATAAAGCAGAAGCTAACACACCATTGTAAAGTAATTATACTCCAATAAAGATGTAAAAAAAAAACAAACAGGGTTCTCACTGCGTTCCAGAAAAATACTTGGCATATAATAGGTGCTTAATAAGCATGTGTTTATTTCAACCCATTTAAGTCTTTTTCCACTTTATAGATTTGGACATTTTATATTTGTATCTAAAATTGTATTAGATATTGTTGGGAGTACAAATACATTTGAGACATCACCCTAACTCTAAAGGGTGCATTATTTTGGAGAATACACAGTCTAGACAAAGAGTCTAGGTCAATACACACTAATAAAAATTCAAAAATACAAACTGTAATTTAAGTTGCAGAGTCTTTAGTCCTTTAGTCAATCAGAGAAAAGAGACTTCAAACTATCAATAGAACAAGCAGAACAGATTGCATGAAAACGTGGAACTTGAGAGAGCCCTGACCAGAGGGCATGGGCCCACAACAAACATGTTCTAGATGCCATGAAAGGAGCCCAGACATGCTGGTGCCCCCAGACATCCACACTCTGCTCAGTCCTCATTAGCCTCCACTCAGCTTCATCCGAGCACTGTAGCCGACTCACACCTTGCCTTTTGCTCCACCTTCCCTACTGACCATTCTTCAAGTTAATAGAAATATGATTTAACAAGGGAACTAAGCCTGCTAGAGAAGAAGTGGAGATAGAAGAACCTGACTTGATCATGGAAACCTAGGTAAGGAAAGCTAAATTACATCTGTGGAAATAGATTAAATGCATCCTACACTTTTGGTGATTGTGGCAAACAAAGAGAGCCAAGATCAAGGAATCTTCCTGAAGTGAGACTGGAGGTGACCTGATGAAAACAAGGTTACATATGATAGTGAACAGATGCCCAACACACTGCTTAGCAATGTTCAAATCCAGACAGCAGTGCATTGGAGTCAGGGCTGGGGAGGAAGAAGGGTTCAGAAATGGGCCTGACAAATTCATTCTTAGGGTAGTGGTGCCCAAAGGATTTATGTTCTCCCAGGATATAAAGAGAGGGTGAAAGCAAAATGTACCAAGAAAAATACCGGACATGTTGGTATACAGCAATACAGTGGGAATTGGAAGAACATTAAGGATTATTGCAAAGGCTCAGCAAGTCCTGGCCTATATGACATCTTTCAGGTATTTTGGTCTTTTCCTCTCATCCCTTATCCATTGCTGCAAAACTTCCAATTCCTCACTACATCTTCCCTCAATTCTCCCTTCATTATCTTCTGTAGCCCTTGTCTCTTCTGCTCAAGAAGCAAGGCCAGAAGGATAGGGGCAAAGTGTGGGTTACTCTCATCACCAAAAACTATCACTCATTCATTCATCCGTTCATTCATTTATTCATTCATCATCCAACAGATATTTGATGATATTTTTACTATTAAATAGGCACTATGGCATGAAAGAATCAATATCTAAATTGAACCACTTAGGAGGGTGAGGAAGAAGTGTTCCAGATAGATGAAACTGCATGTACAAAGGCCTGCCCGGGAGACAAAGCACACTGTGTTTGGAAAAGTAAGTCTTGTTAGGTTGACTGGAGTAAGGAGTTCAAAAGAGCTGATGGGCAGAACAGAAAGCAGTGGCCAAATGACGCTGGGCTTTGTAAACCATTATAAAAAATGCGGACTTGATCCTAAAAGCAGTAGGAAATATTTCAGGAATTTAAACACTAGTTTCCTTCGTTATCTATGCCATGGCTTCTGTATATAGGAAAAAGCATGTGTTTAGTTATTTTAGAATGTTTGAGATAGAAACTAGGATACCATAGGAGTAAAGATGTAATTCACAAAGATTTTGCAGCCACCAAAAAATCTTTCCTTTTTTTGTTATTATAGTTAAAATAAAGATATTTCAAGGAAAATAGAAACAAACGCAATGTTTACTTTTTAGCATCTCTTGTACATCTCAAGCAATTTTGTTAATTTAGAAGCATAAAAATGTATTATTAGGCCTAATTGGTTTGTTCATAAAATGTTCATGTTTTATATATTACGTTTTAAAGCATAGTTTACTCAGACAATTACAAATTTACTAGGAGAATGCCTTAAAATGCAGTAAATTAAACTACAAGCTGCTAAACTATAAGAAATATATTCTCGATCCTGCCAGTTTATAAGAAATAGGCAAAATTTTGAGATAGACGAAATATCGATATTATAACAATTATTTCATTTTCTTGAACCAGTCTCTTCCAGTACAATGTCAAGAACTTACAGAAAGCACTTGTTTTCAGCAGAACTTTAGAATAAAAGAAAAATGTTCACTGAATATTTTCACCGTATGAGAATTTGTCTAATTATTACCTGTCTCTGAGCCATTTCTCAGCAGTTTTTGTTTCACCTGATGCTTTGATTTGGAAACTCAGGAAATTCCTTTTCTAGAAAAACAACTGGTCTTAGGGCCAGGTCTCTTAATTCTAGACCAGTGTGACCTGGAGCAAGTCACTTCCTTTCTGTGGGAATACAACAGAATCTGTGAAGTTCTTTCCAGCATTATGAGATAATTGTGGAGTGGACCATAAGGAGGCTTGACCCAACCAGTTGATTACATGTGCCTGTGTGGGAAAGGTGGGGTGGAGTGGAAATTGCCAGACTAGGTGGATCAGAAATACCTCCCATGAAGCTGGAATACACATCTCTTGTGAAAAATGAGGTTACAGCAGTAGGAGAAGGAGTAAAAGAAAGATGGTCATCACAAGAGAAAAGAACAAAAGTTCTGTTCAAGAAAGTTGTAGGCATTCTGTTTGTTATCTGTATACCTCAGAGTTTGAGCAGCTCTGAACATGGTGGAGTGTCCCCATGGGGTCAGAACTGGAGTGTTAGAATAGTATGATGTGAGAAGAATAATGCCCAAGTCAAAAAAAATGAAGAAATCAGTGGTATAAAAGTGGGATTTGGGGGCTTCCCTGGTGGCGCAGTGGTTGAGAGTCCGCCTGCCGATGCAGGGGACACGGGTTCGTGCCCCGGTCCGGGAAGATCCCACATGCCGTGGAGCGGCTGGGCCCGTGAGCCATGGCCGCTTAGCCTGCGCGTCCGGAGCCTGTGCTCCGCAACAGAAGAGGTCACAATGGTGAAGGCCCGTGTACCGCAAAAAAAAAAAAAAAAAAAAAAAAAAAAGTGGGATTTGACATTTTCATATATCAACTCAATATAATTTTCATATTTTTAAAAAATGTGTTAATATTTCTCTTCAAAGTGCTTGGATGATACATAGTCTAAAACACTGCCACCTGTTTTGGTGCAATGGTAGCTATTTCCAAATATAATATAAATCAAATAAACCTGGACAATCACAGGAGCCTTGATCTGATCCCTCTGTGGCAGCTATCAGCAGCACCAGGATTATACACCATTACAAGCTCCACTTTATTTATTGAGTGCGTCTCTACAGTTTCTTTCACTGAGTGTGGAAGGGAAGAAATCTGAGACAGATGAGAGAGTAGAGCAGGGACTCCAAGGGAGTTAAGTCTTGCCAATGTGATGAAAAATGGGACCATGTATATTAAAGGGTCCCTTTGTATGCCCCTAAAGAGGTCTGGCATTTGTCCTCTGCTTCTGGGAGGTAATCTCTAAAATGTCCTGTCTGACAGGAGGTTGCCTGAAGGCCTTGGGCCAGGACAGACTGTATAATAATGTGACTTAGGGTAGAGGCTTTGGGTTACGTGGAGAGGGCTGGTCAATCAATCAGTCATTGATTGTAATATGTAATAGAGCCCAATAAGACTCCCCACTTCAGATGAACTTCCATGGTTGGCAATACTCCATGTTTGTAAACCAACACTGAAGTGCTTCTCCCAGACTCCACCCTATGTGCTTCTTCCCTTAGCTAATTTTAATCTGTAAAAGAGATTTCTTTTCCTGTAGTAAACTGTAACCACAGGTATAACAGCTGTCAGTGAATTCTGTGACTCCTCCCCTTCTAGTGAATTATTGAACCTGAAAGCGTTTTGGGATTCCCGGAACTTATAGCTGATGTTAGATGTGAGAGCGGTCTCCTGTGGACTGTGTTCTGCCTAACCTCTCTGGCAAAATTCACAATCACCATGGCTGGCAAAACCCAGATTTTCTCATTTTCCTTCCTCCTTTCTTTTAGCATCTTTATTCACAGGCCTTCAAATTCACCCATTTAAAGTATACAATTCAATGAATATTCAGAGTTGTGCAGTCATTACCACAATGTAGGTTTACAACATGTCCATCACCCCCACAAAAAAACCCATTCACATTAGCCTTCACTCCCCAATACCAACCTCAGACCCAGACCTCAACCACTACTTTACTTATGTCTATAGATTTGCCTATTCTGATTATTTCATATAATTGAATTATACAACATATCATCTTTCTGGACTGACTTCTTCCCCTTGGCATAATGTTTTCAAGGTTCATCTAAGTTGTAACATGTATCAGTACTTCATTGCTTTTTATTGCTGAGTAATATTCCATTGTGCAATTATACCACATCCTACCTGTTCATCAGCTGACATACATTCGGGTTGTTTACAATTCATGGCTATTATAAATAATGCTGCTATGAACTTGTGTACATTTTTCTGTGTGAGCATGTTTTCATTCCTCTTGGTTATATACTTAGGAGTAGAATTGCTGGAACATATGGTAACTCTATGTTTAACATTTTGAGGATTTTCCAAAGTGGCTACACAATTTCACATTTCTACCAGCAATGTAGAAATTTCCAATTTCTCTATATTCTCACAACACTTGTTATTGTCTGACTTTTTGAGAATAGCAAGCCTAGTGAGTGTGAGATAGTATCTCATTGTGGCTTAGATTTGCATTTCCCCAAAGATTAATGATATATATCTTTTCATGTGTTTATGAACAGATTGTCTATCTTTTTCAAAGAAGTATCTGTTCAAAACCTCTGCTCATTTTTAAATTGAGTCATTATCTTTTTATTATTCAGTTCTGACAGTGCTTTATATATTCTGGATATGTCTTTTAAATGAAATATGATTTGTCAATGTTTTCTCCTGTTCTATGAGTTGTCTTTTCAATTTCTCGATCATTTGCCTCACAAAAGTTTTAAATTTTGATGTACTTCAATTTAGCTATTTTTTCTTTTGTCCCTTGTGCATTTGATGTCATAGTAAAGACACCATTGCTCAACCAAATGTCAGGATGATTTTGTTCTGTTTCCTTCTAAATGTTTTATAGTTTTAATTCTCACACTTAATTGTATGATTCATTTTGAGTTAATTTTTTTTTTTTTTTTTTTTGCAGCATGCGGGCCTCTCACTGTTGTGGCTTCTCCTGCCGCAGAGCACAGGCTCCGAACGCGCAGGCCCAGCGGCCATGGCTCACGGGCCCAGCCGCTCCACGGCACGTGGGATCCTCCTGGACCGGGGCACGAACCCGCGTCCACCTCATCGGCAGGCAGACTCCCAACCACTGCACCACCAGGGAAGCCCTTGAGTTAATTTTTGTGTAAGGCCCATCATAGGGATCCAAATTATTTTTTTTTGTATGTGTATATCCAGTTGTCCAAGCATCATTTTTTTGAAAAGGCTCTTCATTTCCCATTTTATTCTTCTCAACTTAGTCAAGAATTAAATGGCTAAATATTGATAAATCTATGGATTTCTCGACTCTAAATTTGATTCCACTGATCTATATCTTGCATTGTCTTGAATACTATAGCTCTGTGGTGAGTTTTGAATTTGGAAAGTTATCCAAATTTGTTTTTCTTTTTCAAAATTGTTTTGGCTATTCTGTTTCCCTCACATTTCCATATGAATTTTAGGATCAACTTGTCAATTTCTGCAAAAAAGAAAAAAACAGTAAGAACTTTGATAGGGATTGCATCAAATCCATAGATCAATTTGGGTAGTAGTGCCATCTTAACATTAAATCTTCAAATCTATGAACAATGGATGTATCTCCATCTACCTAGACTTCTCTAATTCCATTCAACAATGCTTTATAGTTTTCAGTGTACAAGTCTTGCACTAGTTTTATTTATTCCTAGGTATTATTATTCTTGGCACCACTGTAAATTACATTATTCTCTTAATTTCATTTTCAAATTTTTCATTACTAGCGTACAGAAATATAACCAATTTTTGTATACCATCTTGTACCCTGCAACCTTGCTGAATGTGTTTATTAGCTCTGATATTTTCTGCATATTTCTTAGGATTTTCTATATATGATTAAGTTACCAGCAAATACAGACAGTTTACTTCTTCCTTTCCACTCTTGATACCTTTTATTTCTTTCTCTTGCCTAATTGCCCTGGCTAGAACAAGAGGCAATATTCAACAGGGATGGCAAGAATGGATAGCCTTGTTTTGTTCCTGATCTTAGAGAGGAGACATTCAGTATTTAGCCATTAGGTATGAGCTTAGCTGTGTGTTTTTGCAGACGTCTTCCATCAGGTTGAGGAGGTTTCCTCCCTTCAATTCCAATTTTGTTAAGTATTTTTATTATGAAAAGGTGTTGGATTTTGTCAAATGCTTTTTCTGTGTCTATTGATATGATCATGTATTTTTTGTCCTTTATTCTATTAATATGGTATACTAGTGGGTTAATAATTTGGTATTACTGAGATAAATCCTACTTGGTCAGGGTGTACAATCCTTCTTATATGTACCTGGATTTGGTTTAATTTTTTTTTTAAGGAATTTTGTGTCAATATTTGTGAGAATATTTGATTTTAATTTTCTTCCCTTGTGATACCTTTGTCTGGTTTTGGTATCTGTGTAATTCTGGCCTCATAGAATGAATTGTGAAATATCACCTCTTTTTTATTTATTAAAAAATTTGTGAAGAACTGGTATTCTTCTTATATATTTGGTAAAATTCTATAGTGAAGGCTGGATCTGGGCTTTTCTTAGTGGGAAGTTATTTAAATAGTAATTCATTCTCTGTACTTGTTATAAATATTTTAGATTTTATATTTGTTTTTGAGTCAATTAGCTGCATTCTATAAGTTTGGTAATGTCATGTATTTCTTTCAGCCATTGGTTATTTAGGGATATGTTGTTTAATTTCCACATATTTGTGAATTTATAAAATTTCCTTTTGTTATTGATTTCTCATTTAATTCCAAATTGATCAAAGAACATACCCTGAATGATTTTGATTCTTTTAAATTTATTTTTCTTTTTTTCATGGTCTAGCATATGGTTTATTCTGTAAATGTTTCATGTGTACTTCAGAAAAAGGTTTATTCTGCTGTAGAGTGAAATGTTCTTGAGATGTCTGTTAGTCTAGTTGGTTTATACTTTTGTTCAAGTCTTTTATTTTCTTGTTAATCTTCTACCTAGTTGTTCTAGCCATTATTGAAAGTAGAGTATTGAAGCCTTCCAATTTTATTGTTGAATTGCCTATTTCTGTCAGTTTTTGCTTCATCTATTTTGGGGCTCTATTGTTGGGTGTATGTATATTTATAATTGCCGTATCTTCTTCATGGATTCACCCTTGTATCATTTGTAAATGCTCTTCTTTTTCTCTAGTAATAATTTTTGTGGTACAGCCTATTTTTCTGATATTATTATAGACACTCCAGCTTTTTTATGATTCCGGTTTGCATGATCTATCTTTTTCCATAATTTTACTTCCAAGCTATTTGCATATTTGAATCTAAAATGTGTCTCCTCTCATCAGGATACAGTTGGAGATTGTTTTTATTTATCATTATTTTTTGATTTCATACTCTTTGCCTTTTAATTGTATCACTTAATCTATTCATACTTGTTATTATTACTGATAAGATTACATCTGGCACTTCCATTTTGTTTTCTACATGTCTTATTTATTTTTATTCCTCTGTTGTTTCTTACTGCCTTCTTTGTTCTTCTTTTTAGAGATTTCCTGGGGTAGTATTTTAATTCTATACATAATATTTAATCATATTTTTGGAATTTTTTGAGTGGTTGCCCTAGAGTGTACGATATACATCTTAAATTACCAAAAATACTTCAGATTTACACTAACTTAATTACATTAAAATATATAAAGCTTACTTCTATATAACTCCATTTCCTCTTGCCTTATTTGTGCTACTATTGCTATACACATCACCCCAATACATGTTACCAACCCAACAATGCATTGTTAAAATTATCTTATATAGTCTCATCATATCTTTTAAACAAGCTTTGAGAAGAAAGGAAAGCAAACATGTATTTATAGAGTTGCTGTATTAACTACTTATCATTTCTGATTCTCTTAATTTATTATTATGGATTTGCGTTATCATCTCATGTCATTTACTTATTCCACCATTATTTTGTTTACATCTTTGCATTTTAGGCTGTTTTTGTCCAATATATCACATCTATACGTTCTAAGTCCAGCAATACAATTATATACATACACAGTTTTATGTAACTGCTTTTTCAATTAATCAAGGGAAAAAAGAAAAATTATTCAGTCATATTATCTTTTCTAATTATCTACATAATTACCCTTATTAACACTTATTTTACTCATGTGGATTCAAATTATTATCTGATGCCTCTTGTTTCTTGTTTGAAGAACAGCCTTAAATATTGTAAAGCAGATCTGACAACAATGAACTCTCTCATTGTTTATTTATCTGGGTGTTTGTATTTTAATCTTCACTTTTGAAAGATAGTTTTTTGGATATAAAATACTTGGTCAATAGTTTTTTGCTTTTAGCATTTGGAGTATGTGATTCCACTGCCTTCTGGCTCTATTGTTTCTGGTAACAAGTCTGCTGTTACTTTGTTGAGGTTCCCTCGTACATGATGAGTCATTTTTCTCTTGGTGCTTTCGAGATTTTCCCTTTATCTTTGACTTCAACAATTTTGATTATGATGTATCTGAGTATAGATCGGTTTGCCAAAGTCCCTTGTGTCAGTGGAGCTTCCACTCTTTGTTGATGAATCTGTGTACATCTTGAGAATGTTTTCAAGTCTGTCCCACATTCTATTTTGATTGTTCCTGAATGTTTATAGACTAATGAATGTGCTCATACTTCTCAATCCTCAGGGTTGACTCTGATCCTAGGAGGCTATTTTTGGTTGCTGTTCTGCCATTCTGCTTGTTTCTACTAGTAGCATGGAGCTATGATAATCTTCCAAATTGATCCCTACCTACTAAGATTTCCATTGTTTGCAATAACACCCACAGTCAAGGAATTCTCTATGCTCTTATCCAAATAAGTTAGTCTCCTTGGACAGAGCTGTGGAGCTCTTTCTCCTATATGCTGCCACCTCTCTCCCAGGCAGAACCTCTTTGCCACTACACAAGAACTGGGGATTAGAACAGTGGTCTCCTTATCTCATAGTGACATCTCTGCTCTAAAAACGGGCACTGGGGAAGGTGGTAGTCCCCTGTCTTTTCAGATTGCCTCTCCTGATATGGAAACTCTGCCCTATAAGTAAGCTGGGTCAGGGATGATCAGGTTCCCAATATTCTCAGCCTGCTGTTCCTGGAGTAAAGTTTCTCTTCCTACACAAAAGAGCAGGGTGATTTAAGGGACCTTCAGTCCTCTAACAACACTCAGTAGGAACAGAGCTTCTGCAACATAGGGATGGGGAGGGATGAGAACCCTGATGACTTGTCCCTTCTAAATTGAAATCATAGCACTAGACTGCATTCTGGGCAGGAAAGAGAACCCTGAATTCCTGGCTTATCCACTCAGAGTAAAGCACCCCAAGTAGAGTTTCATAAGACTTGGATGATTGGATGAAGGGTAAGGAAGAAGGCCATGGCTCAAATGCCATAGTCTCTTATTCCTCTTACTCAGGTAGAGCAGATTTCCTCTAGTGAATGTTTCTTCATCTGCTGTATGCCCCTAGAACAACTTCAGGAGACTTTAAATATTTTTTTAAATAATTTTTTTTCCAGTTAAATGACTATTTTGTTGGAAAGAGAGATTACTGCACACCTCATGTCATCATTTCTGAATCCTCAGGAATGGTTTTTCCTAGATTTTATGTGTCTGGTCCAAACACCCAGTGATGTTCTGAATCTCCAATATTTGTAAATATGTTTTCAATTTCAAGCCCTTATTGTGTTGCCTGTTGTTTTTTGTTTGTTTTCTAAATTTAATCAAATGTAGCACAATGATATTAGAATTTATAGGGCTGCATTTAATCTAAAATTCAAGATATTTTATCAGCATGGGTTAGCTTGGAGCATTTTTCTTGCATATATTAATAAAATCTTTTGTGTGTTCTTGTTAGAAAAGATACACTTTGCTTCTGAAGAATAGTTGGATTTTGGTAAAAAACGTTTGACAAAAATATCCTGTTGAATGACTGCTGAGAAAACTGACTTTAGAACCTTAGAGATGTTCTGTGTTTGAATTCAGAAAGCATCCTCAACTAAAATGGTCTTCACATTTCCAGTTCCTTTAAGATCCTCAACTATTATTGTTTATTGATGAGATTCTATGAAACCTAGTAGTATCATAGATAACACTCTGATTCTTCTTCATCGGTTTTTACGATAGAACTTCAGTGTTTTTATTGCTTGCCTTCCTTCCTTCTTAAAAGACCATGCTTATAAGTTGCTTTCTATAGTTTATATACTCTAATTTTCTATATTTTTGTAAATATACTCAGATAGTTGTAGTAGAAAAAATATTTACTATTGACATCAAAGGTAGATTATGCATCTAAACACACATTATTTTTCTGAGTGCAGTGGGAATTTTCTGGGTCAGAAAATGGAGAAGGTAGCATCTGGAGAAAAGTATAATGCAATAATGCAAAGAGGGAATGTTGCAATGTGAGAAATATGGGAAGAAAATGAAGCAGAACAGTGAAGGGACTTGAATTTAATTTTATATATCAAATTTATTAATCTTTTATTTTATATCTAATGCCTGTTTATTTTTAATGAAATATTTTCTATTTGTCTTTTTAATTATGTTTTATATTTAAGTTCCTAATCCAATTGGAGTTGATTATTGAAGTGAGTATACAATTTTCTCTTTTCATGTATAACATTTTCCTACTTTCAGTTAAAGAACACTCCTTTTCTACACTTATCGCACCTGCTACCTCTGTCATATGCCAAACTCCATACATCTGTGATTCTGTTTCTTTGTATTTTGTTTCAATGGTCAATTTACATATCCTTGCACTAATACCACACTATGCTAGTTACAACAGCTTGAGAGTATTAGATATGACAAGTGTCTCTTGCCTGCACATCACAGAAGTACCCAGGTAATTCTTTTTCACAGAACTTTTAGAATGATCTTTCAAAGTTGTACAAAAAGCTGAATAAAGTCTTAATTAGAATAGTTCTTTATTTTAACCTTGATTTTTAATAATTAATGTTTCTATCATTTTATTTTCTTGTTCTTGTCATACGTGGTTAATATCTCCCCTTATTGTTTTATACTATTAGTGTGATTTTAAATTTTTGGTGAATCTGTTCTAATATTTCTAATTCTGTCAAACTGCATATTTCAATGTGCTGTTTTTTGTTTTTTTAAAAGTTCTTAAATGTCTTGTTATTTTAGTCTGTAAGCTTCCCTTCCTCTGAAATATCAGTAATTCTGACAATGCATACATTATTTGTCTCCAAAACCCCAGAGAATGTAGGGGGGAGAATGGATGAGCCCTGTGGTAGACAAACAAATCAGCAGAAAATCACAGCCACCTCTCACCTACAAAACAACTTCTCAAATAAAGGCTTCATCTTTTCTCCCTAAGAATTAATATCAGGGGAGACACTTCCTAGGTTATAATTTAATAGGTCTTGGATTTTGGAACCGGAGGGATGAGAAAGGGGTTGCTCTTAGCTATTTTGTCCTCAACAGTCTTTCTCAGCACTTCATAAAGTTAGGGCTTCTGTAACTACTGAATTTACTCCTGAGAACTTCTGTACCAGAGCTCTGGGTCATCACAGGTTTGGGAGATAAGCATTGTGCATCTCAAGGTACTGGAAAGGGAGAATAAATAAAAGAACTCTAACGTTTACTTTCTTACTACATTCTCCCACAGAGCCTCTGGTTGTCTGGTTCTCCAGGACAAAGCCTTCACCTGCCCACCCCCTACACACACACCAATTCAAATCAATCCCTATCATCCCAGGTCCCTGTATTTCCCATTCCATATGGGTCTTTCCTTTTTCTGTTTATTCTTCACTCAATTCTCAATAACTATATGGATATTATCATTTATTTATCACCTCTTCCTACCTTTTCACTGCATGGTGCTGCTCATTATAGTCATGGTTCAATAAATGCCCTCTTGAGCCTGCTGCTCTCAATTTGCTTCTGCAGATCTGGCCAGGCTTTCTTCTTTAACACCATTTCCATAAACGGCAAATGAACCACATGGCTTTTCTAAATTTCATATTTCTGAAATTACTAAACTACACTTCTTTCTCTTTCTTTTTTTTTATTCATTAAGAGACTTCTCTTTGCCGCAAATCCTACTGAACCACATTCCCTAGATTGAATTCACTGACAAGTCATCTATGAGCTCTATTCAGGCTGAAAACATGTCTGAATTATTATTGTATATTCAATGCTTATGTTTACAAAACAAGATTTTAGGAAAGTACAATCAAAATATATTTTTCCGCACTTCTGTTCCTGATTCCTTCTTGTACTAGTTCTATCAACAATATTCTAACTCTATTACAACAAACAAAAAAACCCCTAAATGATGGAAAATAATGATGAAATTAGGAATATTAAAACATTTTACTGCTCCACATCTCCATTTGCCAATAATTTTGCAAAAAAAAAAAAAAAAAAAACAACGGGGTGGGGGGGCAAGATGGACAGTATGAATTAAATCAGCTCCCTTTCTAGGCTTGTTCTAGAATGTCTTACTATACTGCCAAGGATGGGATGCTAAACATTCCATTTCACAGACGTCCTTGCAGTGAAGATTCTGGATTTCTATAAATCAAATGTCATTTCCAGATTTGAAAGCAGAAGACAGGTATAGGCCAGTTATTAGTTTCCTAGGGCTGCCATAACAGTACCATAACCTGAATGTGTTAAAGTAACAAAAATGTATCATATCACAGTCCAAAATCAAGGTGTCAGCAGGACCAGGCTCCTTCAGAAGTCGATAGGGAAGAAGCCTTTCTTGACTCTTCCTAGCTTCTAGTGGTGCCTGTCATTCTATGTGTCCCTTGGTTTGTGGCAGCATTACTCCAATCTCTTCCTCCATCTTCACATGGCATTTTCCCTCTGTCTTTACCATTGCCTTCCTTCTGTGTATGTATGTGTCTAAATATTCTCTTTTGATAAAGACAACAGTTTTGTTGGATTAAGATCCGCCCTAATGACCTCATCTCAATTTCACTACATCCATAAATACTTTATTTCCAAATAACCTCACATTTTTATGTACTAGGGGTTAGGACTTCAACCTATCTTTTTTGGGAGGTAAAATTCCACCTATCTTCCTGACAGTTTTGGCTGGTTTTAACAAGCAAATAAGGTTCTTCTATCACACCTCTACACCCAGCCAGTTTGTTGGTATTGAGAGGAAGTTCCAGCAGTGACTTCCAAATCCTGGGATCATAATTATAGGCGAGTGTTCTTAAAATCAAAACTTTCAGTTGCAGCCTCAAAGGCAATAGCTCTTATGGCAAGTGGTCATATAGCATTCTAGAAATCACTTCTGTAGGCCCAGCCTAAATCTTGCTCATATTTACTTAACTTTTATGTTTACCTAACTCCCTGTATTAAATAGCTTTATGCTTAAAATACCTTGAACATTTTCTCTTACCGCATCAAGTCCTGACAGATATACACATCAAATTTTTCATGATCTTAAAATTCATTTTAGACATGCATTATACCACCAAGAGTGCTTCTGTGGCTCCTTTAATGTTGTGTAATATGATGAGTGGGTAACCTATATGTTTGGTGCTGTCTGTACTGAAGCAATATAGCAGCAGCTGAATTTTTTTCAAAAGCCAAGTTCAAGAAGAACTACCACTTGACTCGTATCATTAAGATCATGTCTGAGACAATTAACAACTTTAAGTGACTACAAGACACATCTTACACACAAGAATACATTTGGTCACCCTAGCAGCATTTGGAAATGCATATTTCATTTGACAGCATTTGCAAAACCCTTTTATCACTTCAAAATAACTTGTAGAATGTACAAACTTCCAAATGTTAAAAGTTAGTCTTATAAATTTTTTGTATGTAAAAGTACAATTTGGCTTATATATAAAAATAAAGTTGTAGTCCATATTGATTTAGTTGTCATATCTTCTCAAAATCAATCATGAAAATTCCTGGTCTTACAGTCTTCACCAAACTTTTGAGGTTGTGAAGGCAATTTTGCCATAAAACTAGAAATTAACAGGAATTTAATTGTTATAGTATTTTTAAATGTTATTATACTTTAATAGTATTATTATGCCAAGAAGTGTTGTGGCACAATGTTTGAGGGCTTATGCTTCCTTATTTGGTTTTCTATAGTCAATATCTTTATGTGCATACATAGGAAAAATGTTATTTGTTTAAATAATCCGGAAGAGTAAAGAAGGTCTTTGCTCAACTGTCTTGTTCTACCTGTTTTCTCTGACTGTAAAACTCCACTGACATATTATTACATATGTCATTGTGAAAACATGTGAACATATAATTTAGAAAAATATAAGCCCATCTTTCAGACCCTTTGTGAATCTCTCAAGTTCATACTACTACAATGAATCAAAGTTCTAACTCCCTTCTGATTCCAGGCTATTACATTTGCTCTTATTTTTCTTTGTCTTTTGTCGTATGAGAAAACAGAAAAATTAACTTGAATTTCACTGTTGGAGTAAATGATCAGGGTCCAACCTCATTCCCAGCCCATTGAGGCCTTATCTAAAGACAGATATGAATCAACCAATCTCCTGATTAGGAAACATTAAGTGAAAATACACAAGGATAGAACTCTTCTCCCATCTTGTATGAAAATGGAATCCTGTCCCCACTGATTCCCACCCTATAACAGAAATGCCTTTTGCTTTATATGTATTTTCAAGTGTTATAGAAAGAAAATACATATACTAAAAATTAAAAATTCTTATCATTATGTTATATTTATACTGATAGAAATAAATTTAACACAGATTTAATTCAGATCAGAAGTCTAATTTTCTAAATAAAAATAAAATGTATGAATGTATTTTACACAAATAAAAGATGACAGCTAGCCAAGTGAAATACATAGCACCTGGCACATATAAAAGATAAAACAGGATACAGGTAGTTTTGAGGAAATCTGAACAACAAACAACTGAAAGTAGCAAGAAAATTGAAAAATACCATCAGTGTTAGAAAACATACATAAAAATTATTTCAAAGCAAGATGGCAAAATATAATCAGACTAAATATTGTAAACTATGAATTCCATAATTCTGTAGGAATTACTGAGATTCCTCATTTCACAGCAGGAAGATTTCTTTTGTCTTACTCTGAAAAAAAGCATGGTCCTAAAGAATGTGTGTTGCTTATTTCAAACACCAATTCTAACATATCGACATCGACACAATAAATTATATAGAAGTATACATAACATATATTCATAGAAAACACTGAGAAAGTTCTTGGCAAGTCTTCTCTGTGGCACAGAACTGGGAAAAGGTACAGCAGCCACTGTGAGAGGGGTAGGGAAGAGCACAAAAGCTGAGTTGCAAGAACTGGAAATATGTTAGTGAAAGGTCATTACATTCCATGCGAAGCAGTACTTGAAATAATAAGGAAATGTTACAGTGAATCTATGCCTATAAGTTTGACAAAGTAGCTAAAATGGACCAAATCCTTGCAGGATATATACTAACCAAAGCTCTCTTAGGAAGAAAATGATAACATCAATAGCACTGTATTACTAAAGAAATGTATTTCATAATTTGATAATTTCAAACAAAGTAAACTCCATACCCAGATGGTGTTACTAGCAAATTCTACCAAACATTTCAGAAAGGAAAAAATACCAATCTATACAAACTCTTCAAGATTTGAAAATCAATCAAGTCTACTCTATTAACTGCCTAAAGTAGAAAAATCACATGATTATTTCAATAGAGGGAAAAAAAGAATGTGACAGAATTTAACATTCATTCATGATAACAATTCAGTAAATGGGACTTCCCCGGTGGCGCAGTGGTTGAGAGTCCACCTGCCAGTGCAGGGGACATGGGTTTGAGCCCTGGTCTGGGAAGATCCAAGATGCCGCGGAGCAACTAAGCCCATGCGCCACAACTACCAAACCTGCACTCTAGAGCCTGCGAGCCACAACTACTGAGCCCATGTGCCACAACTACTGAAGCCCACACACCTAGAGCCCGTGCTCCGCAACAAGAGAAGCCACCGTAATGAGAAGCCCAGGCACCGCAACGAAGAGTAGCCCCTGCTTGCCGCAACTAGAGAAAGCCGATGCGCAGCAACAAAGACCCAATGACGCCAAAAATAAATTAATTAATTAATTTTAAAATTCAGTAAATGATGAATGATAAAAGGACATCTACATAAAACCTACAACTAATATCATATGTAATGGTAAAAGATTCAATGCTTTTCCCATAAGATAGGGAACAAAGAAAAGATGTCCTTTCTCAGCACTCCTGTCCAAAACTATAATGTAAATCCTAGCTAATATAATATGGCAAGGAAAACAAATAAAAGCATATATATTGGAAAGGAAGAAATTAAACTGTACCTATCCACAGATGACATATTCATCTATACAGAAAAGCCCAAAGAACTTACAAATAAACCCCTAGAAATAATATGTGAGTTAAGCAAAGGCACAGGATATAAGGTAAATAGGCAAAAATCCACTATATTTCTATGTACTAGCAATGAACATTTGGAATCTTAAATTTTAAAATACCACTTAAAATGCCACCAAAATCGAAATACTTATATTTTAACCTATCAAATCCATGTTCAGGCCCTGTATGATGAAAACTATAAAACACTGGAGAAAAAAAAAAATGATGGAAACTTAAGTAAATGGAGAGATATACTGTGTTCCTGGATTGGAAAACTAAATATTGATAAGACATCAATTCTTTCCAATTTGATAAAATAGATATCAACTAGCTGATTCTAAAATGTACACAGAAATGCAAAGGAAATACAAATATTTTCAACAAAGGACAACAAAGTAGGATGGCTCATACTACCTGATATCAAGACTTACCATAAAACTACAGTAATCAGGAAAATGTGGTTTGGCAAAAAAAATTAGCACAAAGATCAATGGAACTGAATAGAGAGTCCATAAATAGATCCACACAAGTATAGTCAATTGAGTTTTGACCAAGATACAAAAGTAATTCACTGAAGAAAGAATAATCTTTTCAACAAATGGCATCGGAACAATTACACATCCACATGCACAAAAATAAACCTCAAACACACCTCAAATGTTTTACACAAAATAACTCAAAATGGACATAAATGTAAAATGTAAAACTATAAAACACCTACAAGAAAACATAGGAAAATATCTTCATGAACTTGAATTTAGCAAAAATTTTTAGATATATACCAAAAACAGAGTAAGAGAAAAACTGATAAATTGTACTTTATCAAAATTATAATCGTTTGCTCAGTGAAATGCACTGTTAACAGAATGAAAGGCAAGCTGTAGACTGGCAGAAAATATCTGAAAACTGCATATCTGATAAAAGACTTATATTAATAATATATAAAGATCTCTCAAAACTCAATAGTAAGAAAACATCCCAATAAAATGGACAAAAGTTCTGAAAAGACATTTAAACACAGAAGCTATACAGATGGTAATAAGCATACAGAAAGATGCTCAACATCACTAGCCATTAGGGAAATGCAAATTGAAATCCCAATGAGATAATAACTGCACACATATTACAATGACCATGTTTACAAACAAAACCAAAGTGCCAATCAGGATGCAGAACAAATGGAACTATCATTCATTGTTAGTAGTCAGGCAAAATGATACAGCCACTTTAGAAAATAGTTTGGCTTTTTTTTTTTTTAACAAATTAAGCATACACTTGCCCTACAATCCAGCAATTCTACTCCTAGTCATTTACCCAAATGAAATGAAAACTTACGTTCATACAAAAGCCTTTAGGTGAACACTTATAGAAGGTTCATCCTTAATCACAAAATCCTGGGAAGAACCCTGATGTACTTCAACAAGTGAATGATAAGCAAACAATTCCATACAATAGAACACTACACGACAATGAAAGAATAACTGATTCGTGAATTTTGCTAAGTGAAAGTGGCAAGACCCCCAAAACTACATATTGTATGATCCTACTTTTGTAAATTTTAGAAAAGCCAAAACTATTGAGACTTAGATCACTGTTGTTAGGGGTTGTACGGAGAATGAGTTGACTAAAAAGGGGCAGCAAAAGAAAACTTTTGGGGTGACGGAACTGTTCTCTTTGGTATTCTCTGCATTTTTCAGAAACCACAGAACTGTATACGACAAAGAGTGAATTTTGCTGCCTTCAAATTTTAAAATACCAACCAGACGGTGAGGAGAACTACAGATGGAATGTGGACTGTGACAAATGCAACAAAATGTAATTCAAATGAATGACATAACTACACTGAAATGGTTGGGGAGAAACGAGTTAACCTAAGTGACTTTGAAAATCATTGTTTTGACTGGATATTACAATACTAAAGACAAAAACGGACTGTATACAAACACTGTGGCAACTTGTTTTTCACAGTGGTATGAATTAGTAATTCTGAAACTAGATTTCAGAACCAGTTTAACCTACGTATACTCGGTTAAATAATAGTTATAGGTAAATATATTAAGATATTAACAGCCAGGTTTCTCACTGTTGGAGGAAGAAGTTACAAGTAAGCAAAGGTGGAATGCTAAAATGGATCCTGAGTTGCTAGACTGAAGTTAGAGGTATCAGTGTGAACTCATGGAGTTTTGGGGAGATTATTTTTTAACACCTATTCAGATAGATTGACACATTAATAAATATATACATGGTATATATACGTAGTTTGGTAGACATACAGATACTTCGTAGCTCTGTCTGCTGAGAACAGTGATACCTCAATAGCAATATGCACATTTAGCACCTAGTTCTTTGTTTATAAATACTATTTTCTGATAAAAGGAATCAGGCTCCTTAGAGAAATAGTTGATTCCAGAAATAGAGCAAAGAAAATCCAACATAATCCTGAAACATCTAGTGGACTAAAAAGTAAGGAAGTACTCAAAAAAGGGGGAAGAGAATGAGAATATATGAAGAGGACACAGGAGCCAACCTGTAAGAGCACTTGAGGGCCAAAACTGGAAAACTTTTAGCAAAAATATAAATAACAATAGAATTGGACCATGATCAAAGAATAAGTGTCCATGAGACAATAATGACAAATAAATGATTGAGGTAATAAATTAAGGGGGGAACAGGAACAGCTCTTCCTTACAGAAGCATTCCAATTAATAAATGTAGAAGGAATTACAGAAATCAAACATTACCTATAGAACAAGATCTACTGATGAAAGTTTAAGAACAAGATATTCTCATAGTCTCAAAGCATTTCCTCCACATATTTACTAATTATGAAGAAAAAATTGGTAACTTTACAATGGGGAACCTGGAAGACACCAACTTAACCAAGTGATCAAGGCTAACATAACTAGTAATAAATCCTATCAACATTATGGAACCCCTGATATACTGCATTAAGAAAGTGATATTACCTCTGTAGATTGCCTGTGAAAAATGCATAACCTAAGCCTAATTTTTAAAAAAAAATCAGGCTAATCCAAACTGAGAAACATTCTACACCTGATCACTACTCTTCAAAACTTTTAGGTTCATTGAAGTCAAGGAAAGACTGAGGAATTGTCAGGTACTAGAGGAACAAAAGAGATATGACTACTAAGTGTAATAAGGGATCCTAGATTTAATCCCAAGACATTAAAAGGGATATTAATTGAAAAACTGGTGAAAATCAATAAAGTATGTAATTTAGAAAATAGTATTCATAATTGTGCTGTGGTTATATAAGATGTTAGCCTGAAGGAAAGCTGGGTGAAGAGTAATTAGGAACTCTGTATACTATTTTTGCAATTCATTCATAAATCTAAATTATTTCAAAATAAAAAGGTGGGTTTTTTAAATTATATGAACTGGAATTCCAAGTACAGTAAGGGGGAAAAACTATTATAAGCAAAAATCTAAAACCTAGAATCTGTCTTCTAGAATAGCCAAGAGTTCCTAAATCCTGAACCCTGAGGTGTGTGGACTGGATTTCATTAATTCTGTAACTATTGGATTTTCCATAACTATCTTGGATTCTCCCTGCCCTAGTTCTGGAATCACTTTTTCAAGGACCCTAGTTCCCTTTAATGGAGAATGGTATTGATAAACCAAGAACTAGATTCTGGGTATGCTTATTGCTACCGGGGTATTATTGCTCTCAGCAGACAAAACTAGGAAATATATTTTTTTTCAATATTAGCTTCACAACACAAAAGTAACCATAAGCCTGGAGGATATGTTCCCCAAGTCAAGAGTCTGAAGAAATACTAGATGTTTTTCTATTGGTGGCCAACCAAGAGCAGCAAAGGAATGGGACAACACATATTTGTTTGCAAGAAATAAATAAATAAAAAAGGATTGGAAAAAATAAATATGAGAATGATAAAAGGTATAAAATTAAACAAAAGAAGAAAGGCAAACCACTACTATTACATCCCAGAAAAGTACGCATAGGCAGATATTAGTCATATTCTAACAATACATAAGTTTAATATTCACCAGCTCCTATCCCAAAACTTCAGTGAACCTATGTTGCTTTCCAACTTAAGACCAAGTTCTTCAGCCAGATATTCAGAACATTTCCTGATATGATCTCAGTGTTTTCACTATTATCTCCCAAGACTTCCTTGTCCATGCACTGTACCCCAGGCACCCTGGACTAAGCCCTGCGTCTCCTGCCTTTCCGCCCTTACTTGTACTGTTCCCTCTACATGGAAACTGCTCTGCTGATCAATAAACAACTCGTACTTCAAGTCCACATCAGATGCCCTCTCTTTTCTGAAGTCTATACTGTTTTCTCTAAATTAATGCGATCTCTTCCTCCTTTGAACTCTCTAAGCAGTTTCTTTCCTTTCATGTTCTAACTTGTGTTCTTGTCATTTGTATCCTGACCGTCCCCACCAAACAATATATATTTCTTTAGAGACAGGAAAGGACTCTTATCTACTCATCTTGACCTCTCCAGAGGGATAAGTATCATTTTTACCACGTAAGTGTTCCTTCAATAGGTAATTGTGGAATAATTTAATGAAATATCCAAAACTGTACTCAAGCTGGAAAAAATTTACAAAGTAATGAATTTTTCTACCACAGATTCTCTCACTCCAAAAGAGTCTTAGATTTTCTTGATCATAATTTTTGGGCAAGGGAAGATCATATTATCATTTCAGTGAGCATGGTTCTCTCCCCAGAAAATCCTAGTGGGAGTCACTAATTCTGTTGCTAGGGGAATTGCTAGACAAACTTCAGAGCAGAAGGGCCCAGTCGGGGGAGATTGCTGACGACTCCAATAACCACAGCAGGAGTTGTTTTCTTTTCCCTCTGTCCCTGGAGAGAGAGTACTGTGGAGTGGAGAAAAAGAAAAATGGCTCTAGCAGGTGACCCAAACTAAGAGGATTTGTTTCTACCTCCCCCCCAGGCCAAGGGAGATGGGTGAACCTTCTCTGATGCAGAAGGGGAGGCTGTGGCCTATCTGACAGGAAGAAGCTTCAGAGTGGGGTCAAGGTGCTAGCTAAGAGGATTTTACTGTCTCATTCTGTCTCGGTTTTGTGCCAAGAGAATTGGTGGGAGGGTGAGTAGACCGAGCAGGGCCCTCGTGAAGAGTCTGTAGTGGGCACACACTGCTACGGGGCAGTGTGACTGGGGAGACACACAGCCTGCTTCCTCTGGAGATTAAAAAGGGGGACCAGAAAAGAGCCCATGGCTCTGCTCCCTTCTCAGCAAGAACCACTCTCATCTTTCTTCCCTTCTGAGACCTTAGTCACCCCAAGGTCACGTCACAGGAAGCAGAATCCAGGGCTCAGTCCTGCATGGGGAAAAGGAGCAGAGGACTTCTGTTCTTGTCTCTATCCTTCTTCTGTACCAGGGACCATATTGCTAATTGTCATTTTTTAAACCTCTTTTATCTGGAATATTACAAATGTACGGAAAAGTACATAAAGCATAAATGTGTAATTTAATGAACTGTAAATTAGACACCTGTTTAACTTTTGTCCAAGTCAAGAAATTGAATATTAACAGGATTCCAGAAGCCCTCAGCATGTTCCTTCTCAAACAAAATCCTTTCCCTCCTCCTTCACAGTATAAATACACTGAATTTTATGGAATTCAATTTCTGCATATTTATCAAATAGTTTTACTGAATTGTACCCTCCTAAACAATGTAGTTTAATTTTACCTGTTTTTTGAAGTTTATATCAAGGGGATAATAAAATATTTATTTTACTATGTTTGGCTTCTTTAATTCAATATTATGTCTTATGATTCACTCCTGTTGTATGTATCTGTAATTCATCATGTTCATTGTAGTATGACATTCATTGTATGTCTATAATACAGTTTATTCATACTATTCTTAATGGACATTTGGGCATTCCTTTGCTTAGTTTTGTAAAGAGGAATGCATAAGGCCACATATTCATCACTAACTGTCCAAGTACACTGTTATATACTTCTGAATCAAGACCTTGAGGACTTACGTATCAGAGCTCTGTATGAGGTGTGTATGCCTATGGGCACTAACCTTACAAGGTTTTGTTGTATTTTACATGTGTGAGATAAGGTACTACATGGGAGGAAGAGCACATACTCCAAGGAGTTCTCTCAGAGCTATGCCCATCATTATACTCCTAAAACAGGTGTTCCCAGCCTACATGCATAAATAAAGATTGAAACATAGGTTACATCTATTTTCTACAAGACCTAAACACCAGAGAGGCATATATTATACTTCAGAACCACTGCTAACTTTTAACACATTTTATATTAAACATTGTTATTTTAAGCTTCACTTCTGTTTCCAAAATTTGTTTTAGCAAATTTTTTCTCTCACAAGTTACCTTTTAATGAAAGGGTTGATATAGGAGGATCTAATGGCAAATTAGATGTACGGGGACTTTCTGGAGCTTTTGATACATTCTCTCCTCTAAGGCCTTACTAAAGAAATTTAGTAAATGCACAGGTAGTGTCTCTTCTGAAGGATGTAGGGCCTAGTTGAGAAGAAATGCAAGACAGTTCAGCTAGGAAAAGGGACTCATACTCTAGGGATTAATGTTGTGATTAGGTCATAAGAATTTAATAGAAAAGAATGGCCTGTTTGTCACTCCACCTAGACCAAAGGGTTTAAATTGTCAGCGAGTTCTCTAGCTCAGATTCTTTCCCAACAATAAGTGATTTTTTTTTTTTTTTTTTTGGCGATACGCGGGCCTCTCACTGTTGTGGCCTCTCCCGTTACGGAGCACAGGCTCCGGACACGCAAGCTCAGCGGCCATGGCTCACAGGCCCAGCCCCTCCGCGGCATGCAGGATCTTCCCGGACCGGGGCATGAACCCGTGTCCCCTCCATCGGCAGGCAGACTCTCAACCACTGCGCCACCAGGGAAGCCCCAATAAGTGATGTTTATACTTTGGACCCTTGTATTAGTCAGAGGCCTTTCTGTTACAGGTGAGAAAGTCTACCTCAAAATATTTGAGGTAAACAAGGAGATTTAACTGTATATACTATGAGGAAATTCAGTGGTCTCCCCAACTGACCAAGAAGTAGCCTCACATTGATTCAAAGTCTCAAGTGGTGTTCTGATTTCACTCCTTTTCACCTCCATGTCCATATCTCTCTCTTATTTTATCTCTCTCTGCTTCTCTCCAGTTCTCTCTGATTCTCCTCTGTTGCACAGATTTTCTCCACATAACAGAATGGTAACTGAAAGACACCATAGACAACGTCCCTATGTCCAACACAAAAATCCTAAGGAGGCTTCTGACTGGTCCATCCTGGGTCACATTTCCCACGCCAGCAGTCAGAATGAGTATAAGACACAGAAATAGGGAATTTCCTGGCAATCCAGTGGTTAGGACTCAGCACTTTCACTGCCGAGGGGTCCGGGTTCAATCCCTGGTCGAGAAACTAGGATTCCACAAGCTGCGGAGTGGCCAAAAAAAGACACAGAAATATTAGCTCTGTCCGAGTCAAAGAGGAGGGAAGGAGTCACCAAAGAAAACAGAAGGGTGTGCTGTTAATTTAACCTTAACCAAAGAGAGGTCTGGCTTTTGCCTTCAGCATCTGGGAGATAATCTCTAAATCCTTAAAATGTCATGCCTGACAAGAATGTCTTATGTTTGCCTGTGGGCCCTGGGCTGACAAGATAGTAACAATGTGATGCAGGGTCAGGCATCGGAGCCACACCAACAATGTGACGTGGGGTGGGTACTGACCCCCTGAGGTCAGCCATGTGGGCAGTCAAGCATTCCCACAAGATGGAGCCCTAATAAAGACACCAGACACCAAGACTCAGGTGAGTTTCTCTGACTGGCAATACTCCATGTGTACTGTCACACCTTAATGCCAGAAAAGTAACTCTGCCCTGACTGCACAGGGAGAAGGTGCCTGAAAGGTATGTGCTTGATCTCTGCCTTATCCACCTCTTCCCTCAGCTGATTTTGATCTGTATCTTCTCCCTGTACAGTAAGTCCCCTACATACAAACCTTCAAGTTGCAAACTTTCAAAAATGCAAATATGCGTTTGCATGTCCACTCACATAAGTTAGTTCATGTGTCTGGTATACATTGTCATATGCATGTATCCTCTACAAGTGGGTGTGCTTTTGTGGACTTTACTGTACTTTACTGTACAGTACTGTATCGAGTACAGTAGTACAGTATCTTTATTACAAGCCCAGGATGTGATTGAGTGAAATTGCATCTTGCCCTCCGTCTCCTATTGCTGACCCATCATCAGCTCTACCATCTCCCACCTCCTCTCCCTCCTCCAGTCAGTAACTCTTCTTGCCTATTCACTCGATGCCAGCCCCTGTATGCCAGCTGTTGTGCTGTACTGCTGTACTTTTCAAGGTACTGTACTGTAAAATTTTAAATGTTTATTTTTGTGTACTTTTTATGTATTATTTGTGTGAAATACAGTACTATATAGCCTATCGTGTTAGTTGCGTACCTAGGCTAACTTTGTTGGACTTACGAACAAATTGGACTTAGGAACGCACTCTTGGAACGGAAGTTGTTTGTATGTAGGGGACTTACTGTAATAAACTGTAACTGTGAGTATAACAGCTTTCAGTGAGTTTGAGTCTAATGAATTACTGAAACAGAGTGTGGTTTGGGGAAGCCCTCCAGACACTTACAATTGGTGACAGAGGTGAGGATAGTCTTATGAACTCTGTTTCCTCTTACTTCACACTTGGCAAAACTTCCTCAGTAAGAGATATAGTGAAAATATTCTGAGTAGTCAAACACTATAATTAACATACACAAATAGTCCACCAATGATGTTTCACAGGTTTCACTCTAAATCCTTGATTTCAGAAATACCCTTAATTCACATCATTGCCAGGAGAGGAGAATACTCATATTTCCTAGACAAACAAGTCCTACAAAGTCTTGGGGAAAGAACTGCACCTTTCTGAGCAGGGACCTTAGCCTTAGATAAAATTGGGGATAGATAAAATACTAATGTGACTAGTTAAAATACCTTGGGATATGAACAGATGAGACACTGATCACATACTTATTAATGAAGATTGAGGAAGGAAGAAGAATTGAAGACACATGTTCATATTTTCTTGTTTAACATTCACTTCTGACTTGACTTCATGTAACTAAGTCATTGTATTAGAAAAAAATCAAAATCCATCATTCCACTGAAATGGTATAATAAAAAGCAAGTAAATCCTCCCATTTGTGGGACTAATATAGGAAAATGGAATCTGGTAACTAATAAATCTTCCCTTTAATAAACCATCTGATAAAGGCATAGTACTTTAAGAAAACAAACTTTAGCACTATTTGGTACAAAAAGCTGAATGCAAGTTACAAGCAGTAATAAGGACCCTTGTACTCAGAGCAGCATGGGACAAAACTGCATCATGCACAAAGGAAAGAATAATCATAGTTTAGAACACTGGAAGAAGAAAAAAAAGAAAGTCTACAGAACCAATGACTGTTCTCTTGAATTTTCTTTATAAGCGTTATCATTTTACTTAAGAAACACTAAAATTTGAAAAGTATTCAATTTTGCTAAAAAGTATTCACATTTGCTTAAATTATCTGTGTAGTAAAATATATGCAGTTCTCATTTCAGAGTTGTCCTTTATAAAGCTATAAGTTAAACGATTTTCCTGCCACCACCATACAAATGCATTGTATTTATTCAGCTCCAAAGTGCATATATTTTTCACTTTTCAATGTTATAATTGTAATCTGCTTCCTGATTTTAAAAAACTTATGTTTTTTTTCCTGAAAAGCTGTTATCAACCCAATGGCTTTTATTACAGTCAATGGCAAGGAAATATTTATAGTGAATTAGTGAAGCCCAGTAAATTGTTAAGGACATGAATCAGGTACCCAGTAAGCAGAATACTGTTCAAGGGCTACACCTGATGCAATACCGTTTTACATATGTTAATACCCGGGGATACTCCTCATTACAGAAAAACAAGCTGAATGAGCAATGTAATTTTTTTTTTTTTAAATCTTGGGTACTGGTAACGTGAAACATAAAATTTTAAACTTCTTGAGTTGAACAATTAGAACCTTGGTTGTCTCACTCAATGTGGTCCCCTGGTGGTCTCACTAATTTCCATAGCTTCGCCTCCCACTAGGTAGTAAAGATTGCCAAATCATGGCTATCCAGCCCAGAGATCCAGAGCTATATATCCAATTCTCAATCAGATGTTTCATTCACTCACTTATAAAATTTAAGAATCCACTATGTCCTACAGGCAAATGAAACTTAACACATCCAAAACTAACTATATATATAAATTTTTAATAGCCAGCTCTCTATATTCTCTACTCTGATTAATATTATCTTGGAATTAGATAAAAGCAATAAAGTTATCATCATTCTTTCAACCACTTAACCAACTATTTTTAAGCCATCACCTTAAGATATCTCATATGCATCCTATACTCTCTTTTATTGCTTCCACCTAAGTTAAGGTCCTACTATGGTCTGAATGTATCCCCCCAAAATTCGTATGTTGAACCCTAATCCCCAATGTGATAGTAATTTGGAAGTGAGGCCTTTGGGACGTGATTACGTTGTGACGATGCAGCCATCAGCATGAATGCAAGATGCACTCATGAATCTCATGAATGGGATTCGTGCCCTTATAACAGAAACCCCAGAAAGATCCCTCACCCCTTCCACCAGGTGAGGACCCAGAGAAAAGACACAGTCCATAAACCAAAAAGTGGGCCTCAGCCAGGTACTGAATATGTAAGCACCTGATCTTAGACTTCCCAGCCGCCAAAACTGTCAGAAATAAATGTCTGTTGTTTATAAGCCAACCAGGTTATGGTGTTTTAATTGTAACAGTCCCAAAGAGACTAAGACAGGTCCTCATCATGTCTTTTATGAACAACAGAAGTCACATCCTGACTTGTCTCTCTATCCTTTATTTATACTAAATTTACATTAAAAATCCATGAATTTCCTTGCCTCCGTAATTGCCACTATTACACTGTGCCTCAATCAGACTCACCTGTATTAACTCATAAATCTGCCCAAATGCACTCACTATATAGACATTGTTATTATTTCCAATTTCCACATGGGGAAACCAAAGGTCATGGGACTTAAATCACTAATAAGTGGAAAATTCAGAATTGGAAACCAAATTTTTTTCATCCCAAACCAGGGTCTATTGTATTATGCTGCATAGCCTCCTAGATAAGTAACTGTCAAACAAACAGATAAAAAAAGAGGAAGGGGGGCTTCCCTGGTGGTGCAGTGGTTGAGAGTCCGCCTGCCGATGTAGGGAACATGGGTTCGTGTCCCAGTCCGGGAAGATCCCACATGCCGCGGAGGGGCTGGGCCCGTGAGCCATGGCCGCTGAGCCTGCGCGTTCGGAGCCTGTGCTCCGCAACAGGAGAGGCCACAACAGTGAGAGGCCCGCGTACCGCAAAAAAAAAAAAAAAAAAAAAAAGAGGAAAGGGAGGATGAGACAGATGTTTCCTATCTCATAGGAGGGCAAGGGTTTTCAAAAGGGCAAGTTGAGAAGTGGTACAAGTACACTTAAGAACACAATTACTTGAGGGTATAATTTGGTGAGGTCCATGGAATAAGGTGGCAGGAGAGGTACACTCGTGGCACATTTCATTGCACAAGTCACATGATATGAAACTGCCCAGTGTTGAGACTGATGAGAGAAGGGCATGGCAGTGGGGATGTCTGTTACTATCAATGGAATGCTTTTTTAATCAGGCACTGGTATCATTGGGCATGCCTGTAATATATAAAGGAGAAGAAAAATATGCTCATGGATAGCTTAAATGTTAAATAGGATAGATCTTACCCCATTTTTGAGAGAGCCAGCAGGTAGCCTGTCAGAGCACATCAAGAGTGTGACAGCTGTGAGTCAGACAAGGAACTGGCAGGGGTATGTGTGGGCTGAGATAGTTCTCAAAGAGCTGCCTTTTCAGAGATGAAGAAAAAAAGTATAGCACTGAGGACAAGTGAAACAATCCAAACAGGGTCTGATGAGCATACAAGAGTTGTCATATTTCCAACAGACATTATGTCAGATAATTAAACACAGCAAATAAGAATAAGTAAATATGTGATTTAATTGTCTGAAGTTTGTGATTTTATGTCTTTGACTCAGAGTATATTACTAAATTATTTATTAGTGTTGTTCATCTGTTACCTAAACGTCAATAATGAAACTATTTAAAGATAAACACTAGTCAGAATCCTAACAGGGCTGTAAAATACCGCAGCTGGCTAACTAATTTGAAGACGTGATTATACAGCCACTCACCTGAAGGCAGGGTCATGTACTGAGGAACAACTTTTAGGAAGGAAATTAAAAGGATCACCAGTTGTTGCTTCCAACACCCTTGAATTCTTGCCACTCTTAGAGGAATCATTTCTTTATAACTCATTATTCTCTGTAATAAAAAAATTTTAATCCCATATAATCCAGTTTATTTTTAATATTTGGTCTAGAAATCTATTACATGGTTTTCATCCAGTAAGTTCACTCTTCTAGTTAATTTTTAGCCCCATATTACTTGGTTTTAAATGAAAGAGAAAAAGATGATGCATAAAATGTTATCTGTTTTCTGTTTCCCTAACTTAGAAAAGTTCAGCTGAATACATTCTGTTTAAAAATGCAGTCATTTTCAGGTTTTAATATCCTTAATCTCATCACCAGAGCTGGGAAACTGTGATTTCCTCATTACATAGCTTTGTTCATCCTCTAAGCCAAAGAGCCCTCCTCTTACCCCTGCCCCCAGAAAGCATGAGCCTGCATCCATCCCCAGGCTGGTCTGGTTGGGCAGCTTCTCTCTGCTTCTAAGCACTTCTTCACTTGCTGTGCTCCCCATCTTTGCGTCCTCTGAGTCCCTCTGCAGAAATCACACAGACCAGGCATTTCCACAGACAGATACTTCTAGAGAGAGCAGGTTCCTAGAGAAACCTCACTTCTGAACTGAGTGGTTTGGGCATGCTTACCATGGTACCATGTAAGTGAACGCTGAGATGTGAGTGAACACAAATTATGTAGCTGGTCCTGGGGGAGACAGACAAACCAGTCTTTAGCAGGATGGGAGGAAGTCATCTTCGACATATTTGTGAATAAGAAAAGTCTTAGATTAAGTTATTGGCGCTTGAACTGTGTCAAAAGACAGGTAGGAAAAGTGTTGAGGGGTACCAATGATTATGCTATAACAGAATTATTTTCTGGAGTATATATAAATGGGGGAATTAAATAATGTCTTACTTTTGTTAAGTATTAACAATTCTATGTAGTATGTTCTCCTTCTCAACCTCTAATGACTCCTTTTATGTGAATTTGCTCTGGGCATGTGCAGGAAGATCCAGCTGTGAAATATAAGTGAGAAGTGGGATGGCAGCTGGGTGGCTGGACTGATGGCCACTGGTGGACAAATGGCCAAGGACTAACTGCTGCTAAAGTGAGAGGCAGGGGAATGTGGCCAGAGGGCACCAGTGGGGCAGAAAGACTGATTCAAGTGAGGGGAGTAGTGAAATCACAGGGCTTTCAAACCCAGGACAAGTCAGAGAATAGCTTCGCACCTGATCCTACCCACACAAAGCCTATTATGGGAGATGGTAGTGAATTAATTAGGCTACAATGGCTGTACCTTGTGATTTGTGGAAGATCCCAAAATATTTTTGGATAATGCAGAAGAGAGATAAATAACTATATGAAGAAGAGGGGAAAGAAAGAAGGAAAAAAGAAAGTAAGGGAGGAATGGAGGATGGAAGGAAAGAAGGAAGGAATGTAGGAAACACTGAGGAGCATACAGGTGAAAGAGGTAAAGACAGGAAAAGAAGGAAAGAAAGTGGGAGGGAGGAAACATATTTAGGGTTTATTATCATATTTACTATAGTTTACATAAATCTACATTTTACATATATTTACTCTAGAGGTAGGGACTATTACTATCACCATTTTATATATGGAGAAACTGAGGCTTAAGGAGGTTGAGAAAAGTCTGTAAGTTCACATGCCTAGTAAGTGGTAGAGCAGAGTTCCAAATCAGAAAAATTAACTCCAGCAAAAACAAATGTAATATAATAAAATAAAAAGTATGTTCTCTAACAGACGTTCTGAAAGCACAGAGGAGGAAACAAGGTTAATAGCATAATCTCAATCTACTCCCTGAGACTCTTGCAATTAATATGATTTAGGGCACATTTGGTTGTTTTTGGTTAAATTTATTTGCAAATAAATTTTGTTACTTTACTCTCTTATTTAGAAAGAGCTATCACTACATGTTAATTTCTAATGGGGATGGAAAATATTCAACACGATATCCCCTATTGTGTATAAGGTGTTACTTTTGTGTTTAGATAGATTTTCTGTAATATTTTGTTGCATTTGTTTGATAAGTCTTGATAAAAATACCTACTAACTGACTTACACTTGTCACTCAGCAGCTACCTATTCTGCATCTTCACATCTAAATTATGCAACTGAAATAAATGACATCAGAAGCAGAGATTTGTTTATATTTTCATTTAACTAATTTAAATATATATCATACACACATGGAAAAAATACAAAGGGAACAAAAACATATACCATGAAATAGATACATATGTCTCAGCCATTCAGTTACCTTTCCTAGAGGCAACTGATGTTTCCAAGTTTTAGTATACCCTGCTGAAGATATTCAATGCATAGGCAAGCATGTATAGATACAAATACAGAAACACACACACATGAATGATGACTTTCTTATTCTAAATCTTTTTTCACCTATGTATACATAGAAAACAGAAAAATAGGAATAGATAATATAGGTAGATAGATGACAGACTGATGATAGATATAGATAGATAGATAGAAAGAAAACTATTTCATATTAATACCTACAGAGCTGCCTCACTCTTTTTAATGCCATATAGTATTCCATTTAATAGACATAGTATGCCCATTAATTTCTCTACCACTCCTTGTTGATAAATATTTAAGTTATTCTCACTCTGTGCTATTACAGACCATGTTGTAATGCATCTTTGTATGGATGTCATTTGGGACATATATATTTGTGGAATAAATTCAGAGAAATAGAATTGTTGAATCAAAAGATATTTATATAATGTTGCTATGAGCACTAGGGTACATATATATTTTCAAATTAGTGTTTTTGTTTTCTTTGAATGAATACCCAGGAGTGGAATTTTTTTTTAATAACCATGATATGGAGGAAACCTAAGTGGCCATCAACAGATGAATGGATGAAGAAGATGTGGTACACATATACAGTGGAATATTACTCAGCCACAAAAAAGAATGAAATCTTGCCATCTGCAACAACATGGATGAAGCTGGATGGTACTATATTTAGTGAAGTAAGTCAGAGAAAAACAAACGTTTTCACTTATATGTGGAATCTAAAAAATGAAACAAAGGAACTGATAACAAAACAAAAACAGACTCACAGATGGAGAACAAACTAGTGATTACCACAGGGGAGAGAGATGGGAGGAGGGGTGAAATAGGTGAAGAGGATTAAGAGTTATAAAGTGACAGTTATAAAATACATAAGTCACAGGAATGTAGTGTACACATAGGGAAAAAGTCAATATTTTATAATAACTTTTTATGATGTGCAATCTATAAAGATATCAAATCACTATGCTGTACATCTGAGACTAATATAAGTCAACTGTACCTCAATAAATAAATTTTAAATTAAAAAATTTTAATATTTACATTTTAATTTTTAAGAAATATTTGTCAAGGAGACAGGGGGAAGATGGTGGAAGAGTAAGCCGCAGACATCACGTTCCTCCCCACAGATACAACAGAAATACAGCTACACGTGGAACAACTCCTACAGAACACCTACTGAACGCTGGCAGAAGACCTCAGACCTCCTAAAAGGCAAGAAACTCCCCACGTACCTGGGTAGGGCAAAAGAAAAAAGAATAAACAGAGACAAAAGAATAGAGACGGGACCTGCACCACTGGGAGGGAGCTGTGAAGTAGGAAAGGTTTCCACACACTAGGAAGCCCCTTCGCGGGCAGAGACTGTGGGTGGCAGAGGGGGAAAGCTTCGGAGCCGCGGAGGACAGCACAACAACAGGGGTGCGGCAAAGCAGAGAGATTCCTGCACAGAGGATCGGTGCCGACCGGCACTCACCAACCCGAGAGGCTTGTCTGCTCACCCGCCAGGGTGGGCGGGGCTGGGAGATGAGGTTCAGGCTTCGGTTGGAGTGCAGGGAGAGGACTGGGATTGGCGGCGTGAACACAGTCTGCAGGGGGTTAAGTGCACCATGGCTAGCCCAGAGGGAGTCCGAGGAAAAGTCTGGACCTGCTGAAGAGGCAAGAGACTTTTTCTTCCCTCTTTGTTTCCTGTTGAGCGAGGAGAGGGGATTAAGAGCCCTGCTTAAAGGAGCTCCAGAGATGGACGCAAGCTGAGGCTAACAGCGCAGACCCCAGAGACGGGAATGAGACGCTAAGGCTGCTGCTGCCGCCACCAAGAAGCCTATGTGCGAGCACAGGTCACTATCCACACTTACCCTCCCGGGAGCTTGTGCGGCCCACCACTGCCAGGGTCCCATGATCCAGGGACAACTTCCCCGGGAGAACGCACGGCATGCCTCAGGCTGGTGCAACATCCTGCCAGCCACTGCCGCCGCAGGCTCGCCGCGCAATCCGGGCCCCTCCCTCCCCCGGCCTGAGTGAGCCAGAGCCCCCGAATAAGTGGCTCCTTTAACTCCGTCCTGTCTGGGCGAAGAACAGACGCCCTCCGGCGACCTACACGCAGAGGCGGGGCCAAATCCAAAGCTGAGACCCGGGAGCAGTGCGAACAAAGAGAAAAGGAAACCTCTCCCAGCAGCCTCAGAAGCACTGGATTAAAGCTCCACAATCAACTTAATGTACCCTGCATCTTTGGAATACATGAATAGACAACGAATAATCCCAAATTAAGGAGGTGGACTATGAGAGGAAGATTTATTACTTTTTCCCCTTTTCCTCTTTTTGTGAGTGTGTATGTGTATTCTTCTGTGTGAGATTTTGTCTGTATAACTTTGCTTTCACCATTTGTCCTCAGGTTCTCTCCGTCCATTTTTGTTTGTTTGTTTTTACTTTTTAAAAAAATTTTTTTCTTAATAATTATTTTTTTATTTTAGTAACATTATTTTATTTTATCATACTTTATTTTATCCTCTTTCTTCCTTCCCTCCTTCCTTCCTTCCTTCCTTCCTTTCTACTTTTTCTCCCTTTTATTCTGAGCCGTGTGGATGAAAGGCTCTTGGTGCTGCAGCCAGGAGTCAATGCTGTGCCTCTGAGGTGGGAGAGCCAACTTCAGGACACTGGTCCACAAGAGACCTCCCAGCTCCACATAATAACAAACGGCGAAAATCTCCAAGATATCTCCATCTCAACACCAACACCCAGCTTCACTCAACGTACAGCAAGCTAAAGTGCTGGACACCCTATGCCAAACAACTAGCAAGACAGGAACACAACACCAACCATTAGCAGAGAGGCTGCCTAAAATTATAATAAGTCCACAGACACCCCAAAACACACCACCGGACATGGACCTACCCACCAGAAAGACAAGATCCAGCCTCATCCACCAGAACACAGGCACCAGTCTCCTCCACCAGGAAGCCTACACAACCCACTGAACCAAACTTAGCCACTGGGGACAGACACCAAAAACAACGGGAACTACGAACCTGCAGCCTGAAAAAAGGAGACCCCAAACACAGTAAGATAAGCAAAATGAGAAGACAGAAAAACACACAGCAGATGAAGGAGCAAGATAAAAACCCACCAGACCTAACAAATGAAGAGGAAATAGGCAGTCTACCCGAAAAAGAATTCAGAATAATGATAGTAAACATGATTCAAAATCTTGGAAACAGAATAAACAAAATGCAAGGAACATTTAACAAGGACCTAGAAGAACTAAAGATGAACCAAACAACGATGAACAACACAATAAATGAAATTAAAAATACTCTAGATGGGATCAATAGCAGAATAAATGAGGCAGAAGAACGGATAAGTGACCTGGATGATAAAATAGTGGAAATAACTACTGCAGACCAGAATAAAGAAAAAAGAATGAAAAGAACTGAGGACAGTCTCAGAGACCTCTGGGACAACACTAAATGCACCAACATTCGAATTATAGGGGATCCAGAAGAAGAAGAGAAAAAGAAAGGGACTGAGAAATATTTGAAGAGATTATAGTTGAAAACTTCCCTAATATGGGAAAGGAAATAGTCAAGTCCAGGAAGCACAGAGAGTCCCATACAGGGTAAATCCAAGGAGAAATATGCCAAGTCACATATTAATCAAACTGTCAAAAATTAAATACAAAGAAAACATATTAAAAGCAGCAAGGGAAAAACAACAAATAACACAAAAGGGAATCTCCATAAGGTTAACAGCTGATCTTTCAGCAGAAACTCCGCAAGCCAGCAGGGACTGGCAGGACATATTTAAAGTGATGAAGGAGAAAAACCTACAACAAAGATTACTCTAACCAGCAAGGATCTCATTCAGATTGGATGGATAAATTAAAACCTTTACAGACAAGCAAAAGCTGAGAGAGTTGAGCACCACCAAACCAGCTTTACAAAAACTGCTAAAGGAACTTCTCTAGGCAAGAAACACAAGAGAAGGAAGAGACCTACAATAACGAACCCAAAACAATTAAGAAAATGGGAATAGGAACATACATATCGATAATTACCTTAAATGTAAATGGACTAAATGCTCCCACCAAAAGACACAGATTGGTTGAATGGATACAAAAATAAGGCCCATATATATGCTGTCTACAAGAGACCCACTTCAGACCGATAGACACATATAGACTGAAAGTAAGGGGATGGAAAAAGATATTACATGGAAATGGAAAGCAAAAGAAAGCTGGAGTAGCAATTCTCATATCAGACAAAATAGACTTTAAAATAAAGACTATTAGAAGAGACAAAGAAGGACACTACATAATGATCAAGGGATTGATCCAAGAAGAAGATATAACAATTGTAAATATTTATGCACCCAACATAGGAGCACCCCAATACATAAGGCAAATACTAACAGCCATAAAAGGGGAAATCGACAGTAACACATTTATCGTAGGGGACTTTAACACCCCACTTTCACCAATGGACACATCATCCAAAATGAAAATAAATAATGAAACACAAGTTTTAAATGATACATTAAACAAGATAGACTTAATTGATATTTATAGGACATTCCATCCAAAAACAACAGAATACACATTTTTATCATGTGCTCATGGAACATTCTCCAGGATAGATCATATCTTGGGTCACAAGTCAAGCCTGGTAAATTTAAGAAAATTGAAATTGTTTCAAGTATCTTTTCCGACCACAACGCTATGAGATTAGATATCAATTAAAGGAAAAGATCTGTAAAAAATACAAACACATGGAGGCTAAACAATACACTACTTAATAACGAAGTGATCACTGAAGAAATCAAAGAGGAAATCAAAAAATACCTAGAAACAAATGACAGTGGAGACACGACGACCCAAAACCTATGGGATGCAGCAAAAGCACTTCTAACAGGGAAGTTTATAGCAATACAACCCAACCTTAAGAAACAGGAAACATCTTGAATAAACAACCTAACCTTGCACCTAAAGCAGTTAGAGAAACAAGAACAAAAAACCCCAAAGTAGGCAGAAGGAAAGAAATCATAAAGATCAGATCAGAAAGAAATGAAAAAGTAATGAAGGAAGCGATAGCAAAGATCAATAAAACTAAAGGCTGGTTCTTTGAGAAGATAAACAAAATTGCTAAACCATGAGCTAGACTCATCAAGAAAAAAAGGGAGAAGACTTGGGCTTCACTGGTGGCACAGTGGTTGAGAGTCCGCCTGCCGATGCACGGGACGCAGGTTCGTGCCCCAGTCTGGGAAGATCCCACATGCTGTGGAGCGGCTGGGCCCATGAGCCATGGCCGCTGGGCCTGCACGTCCGGAGCCTGTGCTCCACAATGGGAGAGGCCACAGCAGCGAGAGGCCTGCGTACCACAAAAAAAAAAAAAAAAAAAAAAAAGGGAGAAGACGCAAATCAATAGAATTAGAGATGAAAAAGGAGGAGTAACAACTGACACTGCAGAAATACAAAAGATCATAAGAGATTACTACAAGCAACTCTATTCCAATAAAATGGACAACCTGGAAAAAATGGACAAATTATTAAAACTGCACAACCTGCCAAGACTGAACCAGGAAGAAATAGAAAATATGAACAGACCAATCACAAGCACTGAAATCGAAACTATGATTAAAAATCTTCCAACAAACAAAAGCCCAGGACCAGATGGCTTCACAGGCGAACTCTATCAAACATTTAGAGAAGAGCTAACACCTATCCTTCTCAAACTCTTCCAAAATATAGCAGAGGGAGGAACACTCCCAAACTCATTCTACGAGGCCGCTGTCACCCTGATACTAAAACCAGACAAGGATGTCACAAAGAAAGAAAACTACAGGCCAATACCACTGATGAACATAGATGCAAAAATCCTCAACAAAATACTAGCAAACAGAATCCAACAGCACATGAAAAGGATCATACACCATGATCAAGTGGAGTGTATTCCAGGAATGCAAGGATTCTTCAATATACGCAAATGAATCAACGTGATATACCATATTAACAAATTGAAGGAGAAAAACCATATGGTCATCTCAATAGATGCAGAGAAAGCTTTTGACAAAATTCAACACCCATTTATGATAAAAACCCTCCAGAAAGTAGGCATAGAGGGAACTTTCCTCAACATAATAAAGGCCATATATGACAAACGAACAGCCAACATCGTCCTCAATGGTGAAAACCTGAAAGCATTTCCACTAAGATCAGGAACGAGACAAGGTTGCCCACTCTCACCACTCTTATTCAAGATAGTTTTGGAAGTTTTAGCCACAGCAATCAGAGAAGAAGAGGAAATAAAAGGAATCCAAATCGGAAAGGAAGAAGTAAAGTTGTCACTGTTTGCAAATGACATGATACTATACACAGAGAATCCTAAAGATGCTACCAGAAAACTACTAGAGCTAATAAATGAATTGGTAAAGTAGCAGGATACAAAATTAATGCACAGAAATCTCTGGCATTCCTATACACTAATGATGAAAAATCTGAAAGTGAAAGCAAGAAAACACTCCCATTTACCACTGCAAGAAAAAGAATAAAATATCTAGGAATAAACCTACCTAAGGAGACAAAAGACCTGTATGCAGAACATGATAAGACACTGATGAAAGAAATCAAAGATGATACAAGTAGATGGAGAGATATACCATGTTCCTTGATTGGAAGAATCAACATTGTGAAAATGACTCTACTACCCAAAGCAATATACAGATTCAATGCAATACCTATCAAACTACCACTGGCATTTTTCACAGAACTAGAACAAAAAATTTCACAATTTGTATGGAAACACAGAAGACCCCAAATAGGCAAAGCAATCTTGAGAACGAAAAACAGTGCTGAAAGAATCAGGCTCCCTGACTTCAGACTATACTACAAAGCTACAGTAATCAAGACAGTATGGTACTGGCACAAAAACAGAAAGATAGATCAATGGAACAGGATAGAAACCCCAGAGATAAACCCATGCACATATGGTCACCTTACCTTTGATAAAGGAGGCAGGAATGTACAGTGGCGAAAGGACAGCCTCTTCAATAAGTGGTGCTGGGAAAACTGGACAGGTAAATGTCAAAGTATGAGATTAGATCACTCCCTAACAGCATACACAAAAATAAGCTCAAAATGGATTAAAGACCTAAATGTAAGGCCAGAAACTATCAAACTCTTAGAGGAAAACATAGGCAGAACACTTTATGACATAAATCTCAGCAAGATCCTTTTTGACCCAACTCCTAGAGAAATGGAAATAAAAACAAAAATAAACAACTGGGATCTAATGAAACTTCAAAGCCTTTGCACAGCAAAAGAAACCATAAACAAGACCAAAAGACAACCCTCAGAATGGGAGAAAGTATTTGCAAATGAAGCAACTGACAAAGGATGAACCTCCAAAATTTACAAGCAGCTCATGCAGCTCAATAACAAAAAAACAAACAGCCCAATCCAAAAATGGGCAGAAACCTAAATAGACATTTCTCCAAAGAAGATATACAGACTGCCAACAAACACTTGAAAGAATGCTCAACATCATTAATCATTAGAAAAATGCAAATCAAAACTACAATGAGATATCATCTCACGCCAGTCAGAATGGCCATCATCAAAAAATCTAGAAACAATAAATGCTGGAGAGGGTGTGGAGAAAAGGGAACACTCTTGCACTGCTGGTGGGAATGTGAATTGGTACAGCCACTATGGAGAACAGTATGGAGGTTCCTTAAAAAACTACAAATAGAACTACCATATGACCCAGCAATCCCACTACTCGGCATACACCCTGAGAAAACCAAAATTGAAAAAGAGTCATTTACCAAAATGTTCATTGCAGCTCTATTTACAATAGCCCGGAGATGGAAACAACTTAAGTGCCCATCATTGGATGAAAGGATAAAGAAGATATCACACATATATAATGGAATATTACTCAGCCATAAAAAGAAACGAAATTGAGCTATTTGTAACGAGGTAGGTAAACCTAGAGTCTGTCATACAGAGTGAAGTAAGTCAGAAAGAGAAAGACAAATACCGTATGCTAACACATATATATGGAATTTTAGAAAAAAAAATGTCATGAAGAAGCTAGGGGTAAGACAGGAATAAAGACACAGACCTACTAGAGAACGCACTTGAGGATATGGGTAGGAGGAAGGGTGAGCTGTGACAAAGCGAGAGAGAGGCATGGACATATATACACTACCAAACATAAGGTATATACCTAGTGGGAAGCAGCCGCGTAGCACAGGGAGATCAGCTTGGTGCTTTGTGACCGCCTGGAGGGGTGGGATAGGGAGGGTGGGAGGGAGGTAGTCGCAAGAGGAAAGAGATATGGGAACATATGTATATGTATAACTGATTCACTTTGTTATAAAGTAGAAACTAACACACCATTGTAAAGCAATTATATCCCAATAAAGATGTTAAAAAAACACAGAAATTTCACAATTTGTATGGAAACACAAAAGACCCCGAATAGCCAAAGCAATCTTGAGAACGAAAAATGTAACTGGAAGAATCAGGCTCCCTGACTTCAGACTATACTACAAAGCTACAGTAATCAAGACAGTATGGTACTGGCACAAAAACAGAAATATAGATCAATGGAACAGGATAGAAACCCCAGAGATAAACCCACGCACTTATGGTTATCTTATCTTTGATAAAGGAGGCAAGAATATACAGTGGAGAAAGGACAACCTCTTCAATAAGTGGTGCTAGGAAAATTGGACAGCTACATGTAAAAGTATGAGATTAGAATACTCCCTAACACCATACACAAAAATAAGCTCAAAATGGATTAAAGACCTAAATGTAAGGCCAGAAACTATCAAACTCTTAGAGGAAAACATAGGCAGAACACTCTATGACATAAATCACAGCAAGATCCTTTTTGACCCACCTCCTAGAGAAATGGAAATAAACACAAAAATAAACAAATGGGACCTAATGAAACTTCAAAGCCTTTGCACAACAAAGGAAACCATAAACAAGACCAAAAGACAACCCTCAGAATGGGAGAAAATATTTGCAAATGAAGCAACTGACAAAGGATTAATCTCCAAAATTTATAAGCAGCTCATGCAGCTCAGTAACACAAAAACAAACAACCCAATCCAAAAATGGGCAGAAGACCTAAATAGACATTTCTCCAAAGAAGATATACAGACTGCCAACAAACACATGAAAGAATGCTCAACATCATTAATCATTAGAGAAATGCAAATCAAAACTACAATGAGATATCATCTCACACCAGTCAGAATGGCCATCATCAAAAAATCTAGAAACAAATGCTGGAGAGGGTGTAGAGAAAAGGGAACACTCTTGTACTGTTGGTGGGAATGTAAATTGATACAGCCACTGTGGAGAACAGTATGGAGGTTCCTTAAAAAACTACAAATAGAACTACCATATGACCCAGCAATCCCACTACTCGGCATATACTCTGAGAAAACCGTAATTCAAAAAGAGTCATGTACCAAAATGTTCATTGCAGCTCTATTTAAAATAGCCAGGAGATGGAAACAACCTAAGTGTCCATCATCGGATGAATGGATAAAGAAGATGTGGCACATATATACAATGGAATATTAATCAGCCAAAGAAAGAAACGAAATTGAGTTATTTGTAATGAGGTGGATAGACCTAGAGTCTGTCATACAGAGTGAAGTAAGTCAGAAAGAGAAAGACAAATACCGTATGCTAACACGTATATATGGATTATAAGAAAAAAAAATGTCATGACGAACCTAGGGGTAAGACGGGAATAAAGACACGGACCTACTAGAGAATGGACTTGAGGATATGGGGAGGGGGAAGGGTAAGCTGTGACAAAGTGAGAGTGTGGCATGGACATATATACACTACCAAATGTAAAACAGATAGCTAGTGGGAAGCCGCCGCATAGCACAGGGAGATCAACTCGGTGCTTTGTGACCACCTGGATGGGTGGAATAGGGAGGGTGGGAGGGAGTGAGATGCAAGAGGGAGGAGATATGGGAACATATGTATAACTGATTCATTTTGTTATAAAGGAGAAACTAACACACCATTGTAAAGCAATAATACTCCAATAAAGATGTAAAAAAAAACACAACTTTATGATAGTTACAAGTAAAAGAGTATAGTATATAATAGTTTTGTGCTCTGATAATATAGGTGAAATACAACAATCAAAAATGGGGAAATTGGGTTTTCCTGGTGGCATAGTGGTTGAGGGTCCGCCTGCCGATGCAGGGGACGCGTGTTCGTGCCCCGGTCTGGGAAGATCCCACATGCCGCAGAGCGGCTGGGCCCGTGAGCCACGGCCACTGAGCCTGCGCGTCCGGAGCCTGTGCTCCGCAATGGGAGAGGCGACAACAGTGAGAGGCCCGTGTACCGCAAAAAAAAAAAAAAAAAAGGGTAAATAAAGGGGAGAAAACCTCAAATTAGAATAGACTTGTAGAATGCCTTATAGCTTATACGTAAGATAAAGGAATATTACTTCAGTTCAGAACCTGGTAGATAAAGACTGGAGGGGAAGAAGAAGTTACTAGTTATTCCAATGTTGCTAAGAGTAGGGAACCGGGCTTGCCTGGTGGCGCAGTGGATGCGAGTCCACCTGCCAATGCAGGGGACACGGGTTCGTGCCCCGGTCCGGGAAGATCCCACATGCCGCGGAGCGGCTGGGCCCGTGAGCCATGGCCGCTGAGCCTGCGCGTCTGGAGCCTGTGCTCCGCAACGGGAGAGGCCACAGCGGTGAGAGGCCGGCGTACCGCAAACAAACAAACAAACAAAACAAAGAGTAGGGAACCAATAGAAAATAACTAAGTAAAAAAAAAAGGGATTTAGAATAGCATATAAAAGTGTTAGTATAAAAGTAAACAGTAGTACAAAAATGCAACCTTCCTGAGACCAAAAAATGTACTGAAGAAATATTTAGAAAACAAATAATGGAAGAAGAGATCATAACTTCTTCAGTAAGTGAAGGGAACAGGGAAAGAAGCTTGAATTCTTTGAATATGTTTTTTTAATATTTGAGTTAGGAATTAGAGCAATATTCCCCCAAACAATTTGAAAAATATTAAAATTATAAGTCAATATCCTCAACTAAAAATAAAATAAACCTAAACATGTATTCAGTTGAATGAACCGTTCCAAGAGACTGTAAAACACACTAATTCAATGTAACACGACTAGTAGAATATACTCTAGTGGAAAAAGTGCAAACAGGGTCTTCAACTGTTTTCACTCATCAAAAGTATTTGTAGTAGTAGATTTTTACATCTGTGTATTACGGGATAAAGCAAATAAGTAACTGTGGGACATTTTTTCCAGCACCACCAATGAGAACTGTAATTCCTTCCACGTGATAAAGGCAATATAGTTGAAAGAAAGAAGACAAGTTAAAAACCTGTTATTCTTACTTTCAAACTCATGGAAATATCAAAATAAACTCATGATACTCATTTATCTTAAAAAAAATACATCCTAGCTCTGTTCACTGAAAAGACTTAGAAACAATGTCCATACCAGTAGCAATATATACTCCAATTGTCCACATTGTAGTCTCCATATACCATTTTACACTTAAAGGAACCAGGACTTAGAGAATTGGCTGATTCATTTCTGTATGAGTCTGGAACATTTTGACGTACCAGAGAAACTATCAAACGCTGTTAAGTTGGGGTCAGAATAACTCAGGAGCCAATCTGGAAAGGCTCTCACTATCAAAAACGGGAAAATTTGTGCATCAATTAGAACTAAAACTGTAATGAACTGAAACATAACAAATATATTTCAAACTATTAGTTCAAGTAATAGTAAATTTTTTATCTTAATTGGTCACTATGCTAATGGTTCAATTTATTATTTGAAATCTTTTATTTGAAGAATAAAAGGAGATAATCAGATATTCATGCTAACTTTCCCATATTCTATCAAGACAGATAACCAAATCAAGATAAAGGGAAGTGTCTTTTTACAGAAATACTCTGGGTAATAAATAAAGAAGAAATGATACAAGTAAAATATCACCATAAATAAATGGATCAATAATTGATCTAGACAGTGTATATCAGGGACGGCTAACAACCAGGCATTATGTGAAAACATCAGTAATAAAATAGTCATGCTGACAGTGTTGACACTCAATCTGATCAAGCCCCTAGGTCAAACTACAATTTACACAGAATAAGTAGTGTTAAATTCCACCAAGTATATGTTATTAGCAAAATTTAGAGTGGTGAAAATTCTCCAGAACAAACGAGCCAGCTTCTTCAACATAGAAATTCCAAAATTAAGTAAATAATAAGAAAAAAAGTAAAAATAGAAGAAAAGGAAGCTAGGAGATTAAAAGATTTAAAAGATAACACTCACCCATAGCATCGTAGTCTTATTTGGATTCTGAAATGTTTTATACGTATATGTATAATATATATATATATGAAATTAAAACAACATTTTTAGAGGTTTGGAAATTTGAACACTGATGGCTATTTAATGATACTAAGAAATTACTGAGAATATTTAGTTGTGATAATTTTATGGTTACTTTTTGAAAAAGCCCTTGTGTTTTAGAGATACACAATAATATATGTATAAATTAAGGAATAGGATATCTGAGATTAGCTTCAAAATAATATTGAGGGAGTAAGAGGGTGAGAATGAAACTAGATTGGGGCTAAATTTGATCATTGTTAAATCTGGGTGATGATAAATGGGGGTCCATTACACTACTCTGCCTACTTTGGTAGATGTTAGAAATTTTCCATGATAAAAGTTTTTTTAAAAAATTGAGAAAAGGAAGGGGACAAGTGATGACAAAATAATCATGATGTATGAGAATTACTTGAAAATAGACTTGTTTTAATTGGCTATAATAAGGAAGTAAAAAATACATTTAATTTCATACACAATTATCAAATAAAGTGCTATATCCTCTGACCTTCACTATGAAGAATAATTATCTTATATAGGCTTTATCACATGAGAGTATCTTATCTCTCAGGCACAGTGATTATATCAGGAATGAACACAGATTCAAACAGAGAGAAACCATATGAAAATTCTGGCAACTGAGAGGATGCCCCCTTTATCTGCTATATACAGACTATACTAGGTTTGTGTATATAATCCTAGGTCTGCTGAAGACCCCCATACAGAGACAAGTTGCATCAGAGTTAGTGCATCCCCAGAAGAAAGCAGATGCATGACAGAGAAAAAGACTGAGTCCTCACAATGTCATGTACCTCCCTCTGGAACCATCGAGCTGTAATTAAACAGGGTCCTCTGTACTTCAAAATAGGTTTTTAAAAGAATATTTATTATTAAATGTCAATAGATTTTGGTAAATTCTCTCTTAGCATTGTTGGAGGAATCATGGAGAAATATGAACTGGAAGATGGTACAGTTAAGTAGATTCCCAACAACTTGAACAGTTACACATAGAATGTGGATAAATGATAGTTACAGACCTGAAGGGAGGATTTGTTCTCCAATATTCTGAGTCTGTACTAACCAGCATTTTATCATAATCTTGGTTTAAGATACAAAAGGCATACCTATCAAGTTTTATGTGCACGAATCTGGGAGTCATCAATAAATTACACAAATTTAAAAGAAGATTTAGAGATATCACAATATCTAAAAAAACTGGTTACATTTGATGAGATTCTGTTTTATATAGATAAATGAATAGTTCTGCACAAAAACTAAAGAAGTCAATTTCATAAGCACAGAGAAAATAAAAGAATCTAACAGCAAATCATGGGTAAAGGCCTGGGATTTCAATTTAATGCAAGTTCAACTAACCTGTTTATAATTGTGTCAAAACAAAAACATCTATTATATATATATAATTTAATTTATAAATTATCTATATAGATAACATATAAATTTTAATAGGAGTAATATCTCTAAATCAACTGAAGTAATAGTCCCAACTGCATTTTGCCTTTTGCCCTTGCCAGAGTATTCAGTTCTTATTAACATATTTAAGGAAACAATTTTTAAAAGTGGAAGACTCTATAGGAGGAGAAAGGATGATTATCTGAGACTGTTTAGCCTAAGGAAAATCAGACTGCATGGCAACTCTCTTATTTAAAGAGAGAGGTGAAAACATGTGGGAAAGGTATTCAATTTATTCCATGTAGACCCAGAGCTGGGATCCAAGGATGGAATTACAGAAATGTAGGTTTAAGCTTAAGAAAAGAAAAGATCTTCTAACAATCAGGGCTGTCTGAAATCAGAAGTTTCCTTATGGAAGCAGTAAACTCACTCATCACCACAAATGCGCCGGATGAACACCCCTTTAGGTGACTAGATACCTCCCCATTAAAGGCAGGTGGCAATTTGAGCTAAATGACCTTCATAGGCCTTTTATGATTTAATATCATATTATTATTATTATATATATTTTTTGCCATATGATTCTTTTTATGTGAAAATCTGGAAGGGACAATTCACATATATAGTGATAGAAAGAGGATCAATGTTTGCTGGGAGTTGGGGTAGGGTTGGAAATGGACTGGGAAAGGGCAAAAAAGAAACCTTTGGAGGGGTAATGAAAATATCCTGTATCTTGACTGTAATGAGAGTTACACAGGTGTATACATTTATCAAAGCCTATTGAATAATATAGTTAAAATACATGCATCTAATTATATATATATTATACACCAATAAAATAAATTTTATATTTAGTACAGTGAACCCATATTTCCTTCCTTCTTGAAAATATCATATTATTAAATTATACTAACAGTCAAATAAATCAGATTTACTATCAGGCATTTCATAAACCTTATCTATAACAGGATGATATTATTTTATATTTGCTATTACCCATTTTTTAAAAATTATTGAGCCTGAAGAACAACACAAGAAAAACTCTCGGCTTCTTGTATGTATTTGCTCCTTCTTGACTCCAATTTTTCCCCATTGTATCTTTCAATCTAACCAACTCAGCTAATCCGCCAAGCATGCCACTCTATGCGCTTAATAACATCTAATGTGCTGGCCAAACTTTCCATGAAACTTTTACATTTTGTGAATCAGCAGCTCTCCAATTGATTTAAGTTGCTTCTTCCTTTCTCTACTGATTGCCAAGCAAAAGTTCACGACAGATATATGAATATATTCAGCTTAGCATAATCTAAAGCCACATAACTCTTCACAGCAAAAACCACGTGAAAGCTTACCTAGATTCAGGGCATCTTATATGCCTAAAACTTAAATGTGTGATTTATTGCATAAAATGGAATCAAAGGTCACACTTCTCCTTGTTTCTTTTAATCTAAATATTAACTTATAAATTATATCAGAGTACATTTCACCAAATTCAGATGTTTAAGGTGTAACCCTGAATATCTCTAGTTTGCATCACTCTAGATGGATGATGTGTGAATCCATAAATCAACTTATTCATCAAATATTTATTGAGTGGCTATTTGTCACACCTTGTTCTATACCCTGGGAATAAAAGATGGACAAAACAGTCATGATCCCTGTCTTCATGAAGCTTAAAATCTAGTAGAATAGATAGACATCAATAACTAACACATTGATATCCTATTATCAGACATGAAACTTGAGTTGTGATAACTACTACAAATGAGAGGTACGGGATGTTGTGAAAGCACATGAATAATGGGATTAGGCCCCGTCAAGGTCAGGGATAGCTTCCCTTTATAGCAACAATAGAGCCTCTTTAAAGAATGAGTGAAAGTTCGCCAAGACACGGAGAGCCACTTTATGCTTACAACATTGCAAATGCTTCCCAGTGGAATAAACTATCTCAAGTATAAGAGAATGGAAGAGATCTGTGTGGCCAGAACCAAGAGGGGCATGAAAAAAAGAGCCTAGTGAGACACACCTGGAAAAATAGGTAGGGCCAGACCACGCAAACCCTTCAAAGGGGCAGGTGGTCAATATGATTGGGATCAGATAGCATTTCAAATAGTCATGGGTCATGTGGTGAGATGGGAGAGATATAATGATGCAGAATGGAAGCCAGTAAACTAGTTAGGGGGCTGTTTTACTGGTCGATTTGAGAGAAGGGTGGCTTGGATTGGATTGGCCATGAAGGTAATGAAATTGGTTGTATTCAGGAGATATTTAGAAGGTAAATATGATAGGATTTGAATACATCTAAATCTGTCTTTTGCCTGTAACTTACATTTAAATAAACTGGTTGCCTAGTGCCTCTTTATCCAGAGAATTCCCCGAGTTCGTGAGCTACATTAGTCAGGGTTCTCCAAAGAAATAGAACCAATTGGAAATACAGAGAAAGATTTATTTTAAGGAATTGGCTCACACAATTGTGGAGGCTGGCAAGTCCAAAACTGTAGGGAAGGCCAGCATGCTGGAAATTCAGGCAGATTCCTATGTTAGTCTGCTGGCAGAATTCCTTCTCAGGACAACCTCAGATTTTGCGCTTAAGGCCTTCAAGAGATAAGAGACGGATGAGGTCCAGCCACGTCATTGAGGATGCTTTACTTACAGTCGATTGATGGTACATCAACCTTCACAGCAACATCTAGACTAGTGTTTGACCAAATAACTGGGCACCACAGCCAAGTTGACACATAAAATTAAACCACTGCATGAGCCATGTATAAATTTACCTCTTTTGGTACCTCAGAGGATCCCTCTAAATTTGGCATTGAAATCTAGTGAACAAATCCATATGAACCATATGAATTTATTAGCTCTAATAAATGAACTTTAATAAAACATTATTTATTTTAGCTTTAGGTTTTCCAGGATTAAAAATTATAGTTTGTTTTCAACTTTCCTCATGTCCAGCCCTCTGTTATACTTATCTACTTTCTCAAACAACTGTAAGCTCCTGGATTTTCTAGAATAGCATAGATGTTAAGAATAAGGGAAAATGTATTATGTTAACTTTGATGCATGTCTTGGTCTGAGATTAGTCTAGAAACAAAGCTACATGACACTACAAATCTGCCCAACTTCTTAGCACATCTGTGAGGGATCTGAGTATTGGAAAGTCCCCAGTGTACTAGCAAACCTGGAGGTTTTACTGAAAACTAAGAAATTTATTAAAAGTTTTCATGAGGTCCAATCATGCCAAATACTTGCAGGAACTCACTTTAACAATCCTGGAGACAAAGAAATGACCAGATTTTTCTTCTATTTTGGTAAGTTGACTTCCTCATTTTTTCTCCTATATGAATTTCCCAAGCATAAGCAACACCACCACCATCAGAATGATAACTTCGGTGTGTGTGGGGGTGGCACACACGTGCATTTCATGTCAATCTTCGGTAAAATTTTGAAGTTAAAGTAAAGAATATTTTCTGATTTCTCCTTGTTGAAGTGTCCATTTACACATCATAGCCCCCAGCACATCACTTCCCCTCCCCCATCAGTGCATACACAGACACACATACTGTGGAATTAATATATATTTCCCCTGATATTCTGTAATAAAGGCAGTATATCAACCTGTAGGATGAATGCACTGCGTTTTCCTGAGAGTAAAGAGTAAAGAGAATAAAGAACCTTCCTTCTTTAATAGAAGATTTGGAGGAAAAATGTTGTCAAATAACTAGCTGGAATTTTTAAACATTTCTCTTGTCTCTTCCTAGGACTTATTATCTTTATCTACTATTTCTACTGTGTCTTTAACTTTTCTATGTCTTTATTCTGGCCTGCCACCCACTAAGAGGTTTCCTCAATCTGAACTTCCCACTCACTGATTCATTTTCAGCTCTGTCCATCCTATTGTTCATCTCAGCTCTTGTGTTCTTAATGTCCACTACTATTTTTTCAGACCTAATATTTCTGCTTGATTCTTAGTATAAATTTTTCTGCTTCATATCCTCCTATAGTTCATTGAGCATATTATTTTGCTTATTATAAATTCTTAATTCATCGGTTCCAGTAATTGCCATATTGTATGATCTGTTGTCTTTCTTTATTGTAGTTCAGCTTCTCAACTGCCTGATTATTTTGGTCAGTGGACTCATGTTCCCCCGAGTATATCAGCTACTGTATCAGGTAATGTGTAAGGGAGAAGGGCCAATACCCAGTCCCTACTTTGTGTCCTTCTTGGCGAGTTGCAGAAGTGAAGGGATGAGCCCTGGGGAAGATTCCACTACAGGCAGCATTTCCTGCTTCCATTTGTTGCCACATTGTGCCAGTTAGGGATCCATGTTTTAACCACTAGAATAAAGCAGCACTGGGAAGGGGCAGCCTCTTTAGTAATTATCATTTGCCCTGGGAGTTTGGAAGAGAAGGGGGTAGAGAAGTAAATACCTGAGAGCAGCCAGTCAGCCAGTCATTGAGCATCAGTTACTTACCCCAGCAGTCCTTTTTATGGCTTGATATCGCCTTCCAACACCAGGTGGCCTGAGCTGTTGCTGAGACGATAGAATCAGCAATGATTGCCTAACTCACTGTGAAGGAAAAGCAAGAGCAGAATCTAAAAAACACGCTCAGCCACCTTCTACTGCTGTGTCTGGCTGACCTCTATTCTGAGTTCCTGAGACACCCAATTTCAAGGTTTCTTATTATTTTTGTGTTCACTTCTCAGATGACCTGCCCTCTAACCTCTTTATGGTTGATTTTAGAGACGGAGCTAACAGCTCATGCTATATCATATTTTTTAGGAAACAGAATCCAAAACATAGTTTATCTCCTAAAGCAACATTATTATGGAGTAGAATGTAGTTTCACATGAATATATCAGATAAAATACAAAAATTAACATACTTTTTGGGGAATTCCCTGGCAGTCCAGGGGTTAGGACTCCATGTTTCTACTGCAGGGCACACTGGTTCGATCCCTGGTCGGGGAACTAAGATCCCATAAGTTGCAAGGCACAGACAAAAATAATAATAATAAACTAAAATAAAATACATTTTGTTCTTGCAGAATATTTCTTCAAATTATGCCCAACGTGTACTTTCTTAAATTCCCAGGGTGTACCTGTTCGATCTACTTTGCCATTTTAAGTCATCTTTGGGAAAGTCTCAGAAGTGCTGGTTTCAGTAATCAGTGGAATAATCCTTTGTTACAAATCCCACCAGTCTGCCCTCAAAAGAATGAGATTCACTGGTCTGTAACTCTTGGTCTCCAGGGAACCCTTCTCACTCATGGTTCGGAGTTTCCTTGGCAATCACACAGCAGAGTGGCCTGTATATGGCAGCATGCATATTTATGCCAAAGACTCCACAGTTTCACCCCTGAGTTCCTTTAAAACTCTCTTGACAGGTCATCAGCAGCAGAGGGACTCGGGGATCTGAGAGATGTTTGGACCACATAACAGGGAAAGAGAACACAGAACCCTTACCAAGTACCAGGACCTGGGCAGAGTCATGAACCAGATATGCAATAGGTCTCGAGCGCATACATTTATACAGAGCAGAGTAAGAGAGGATTCTAAAGTCTGAAAGGTCAGTGACGGAGCACATGGGGAGATAGCATGCAACCTGGAGCGTGGACTCTATAGAGGAAATAGGAACAGAACACAGAGCAGAGAGGAAAGCATGGTCTCTACTGGGATGCCTCAGCAGGTGACCAGCTGCCTTCACGTTCCTCTCACCTGGGTATGAACCAGTCTGTACTGAACCTGGCCAGGGGGAGACACTTGCAAATAGCTGCCATGCTAGACAGTGAGTCTAACCGTAGGGGGAGCAAAGGCATTTTCCTGACAAAAAAACTATGATGGATGATCTCAGTCCAAGTTATTTGTCTTCATCTAGTTTTTCAATTACGTATAGAACATACCCAGCATTTCCTGGCATTTGATCTAGTATCCCTGATCTGTCTTTGTTAAGATATAATTTGGAATTGGAGATTCCTTTAATGTCTTCCTCAGAAAACCCCCCAAGCAAAAAATTCATTTCTTCTCCTTGCTCTCTCTTTTGTTCCCAAGTGCAGCCTTCACACAACCATTGCCAAGGGTTTTTCCCTCTGGTTTTCGGCCTTTGGTGTGCTTAAAGAAATTATTATTGGCATTAGAGAATCTTGCATGTTTTCCTTAAATTTTTTTTGATTTGCCTAATTTTACTATGCCTTTGACCTGCCACAATTCTGTACTACCTTGGTCTCATCTCTTAACTAATTTTCCCGTTTCTGCAAACATAATTTTCCTCATTGCCAGGCTCCTTTTTGAAAACTTGACTTTCAGGCTTGCTGTGATTTATGTGCTTTCAATTTTTTTCCCTTTTATGGTATCCTTAGCATTTTCTTTAAGTTTTTTTCAAAATAAATTTATTTATTTATTTTATATTTTATTTTTGGCTGCATTGGGTCTTCATTGCTGCATGCGGGCTTTCTCTAGTTCTGGCAAGCGGGGGCTACTCTTCGTCGTTGCAGTTCGCGGGCTTCTCATTGCGGTGGCTTCTCTTGTTGCAGAACACGGGCTCTAGGAGCGCGGGCTTCAGTAGCTGTGGCACAGTGGCTTAGTAGTTGTGGCTCGTGGGCTCTAGAGCACAGTCTCAGTAGTTGTGGCGCACAGGCTTAGTTGCTCCGTGGCATGCGGGATCTTCCCGGACCAGGGCTCGAACCCGTGTCCCCTGCATTGGCAGGCGGATTCTTAATGACTGTGCCACCAAGGAAGTCCTCCCTAACATTTAATTTTGTCAATTTTCAATCTCTAAATTTCAATTTTATGATGAACGTCTTTTTTCTTGCTCACTTTCCTTTCCCCATAAGATCACTGTGTTAAATTTTGGTGCTGCTTCTTATTTTCCTTAAAAATAAATAAGGCACAAAATTTTGTTCCCTACAAAGAACTAAGCCAATGTAGCAATTTTCTTTGTGAATTTTAAGATAGCCCATTCTAGGAAGTAGACAGAACTCATCCACATACTTTGCTTCTACTTAAGATTTCACCCTGGCTTGGCTTCTATTGGGTGGATACTCCATTGGGTGGATACTTGAAAACATTCTATCTAATTTGACTGCCCAAATTCAGTTTCTATCTCATAGGAGGTGTGTGGTGTACTGCTTTTATATTTTTGTCACTTTGGTGCTGCGTGAGGTTTTCTGGTCAAGCTTTACACATATATTCCCTTCTTCTCTGATCCTACTGATCATCTTAACTGTTGCCAGATTTTTATCCCAGAAGCCCCACGTTCATCCAAGAGCAATTAATTGAGCAGTCACTATGTTTCGGCACTATGCCAGGTCCAGGGAGACCGGGCAGTCACCAAGAGAGAATTCCAGCACTTAGAAAGCTGAGAAGTCTTCAAGGCTTTCCACCACTGTCAAGCAAACATTTATAATTTTCATAGATGCATTTTTATTTATTTTTTTATTTTTTTTTCGGTATGCGGGACTCTCACTGTTGTGGCCTCTCCCGTTGTGGAGCATAGGCTCCGGACGTGCAGGCTCAGTGGCCATGGCTCACGGGCCCAGTCGCTCCGTGGCATGTGGGATCTTCCTGGACCGGGGCACGAACCCGCATCCCCTGCATCGGCAGGCGGACTCTCAACCACTGTGCCACCAGGGAAGCCCCATAGATGCATTTTTAGATTAAAGTAGACTTATTATTTTAAAATTATCTTTGTCATCTGGTGTTGTCAGTAAAAGTCATCTTTACTTTCTTTGAATATGACATTATCTAATGAGTCTGAGTAGATGGAGTGGGAGGTGAAAAGGTTTGGTCAATTCTTACAAGAAATTCCTTTGTGCTATACTATAGTTTTCACTGAGGTTTTAGTTAAAAAATAAACTGTTTTGTGATTTCTGATTCAAAAAATTGATAACCCCTGAGGCAGCCTCTCTGCCTAAAAATACCTATGAAAACCATAAAAGGTAGAAATAATAAAAACATCAAAAAAGACTGACAGTTAAAAAGTTATCTGGATCTAAGAGAAAACTTTGCTAACTATCCAGGCTTTATCTTTCTTTCAACAGAGCTGCCACATCCACTGAAACAAAAGCCCAGTGCACCTCCTTCTTCCCTCACTTTCATACCTCTAACCTACAATACCTCTTCTATGCAGGTGATGCCTTTTAATTAAATATAATTCTCCTTATCCTACCCTATAATGTGAATTTCATATTTTTACTTTATGACACTCTGAGAAGACAAATATATCAAAGCCTTAATAATCTTAGTATGAGCTAACATTTATAGGAGATTATTCTGTGCAAAACATGGTGCTGAGCACTTCACATATATTATTTCATTGAATCCTCACAACTCTCTTATGGGAGTTTTATAGATGAAAACTTTATAGATGAAAATGACTTGTGTCCCATCCATTTTATAGATGAAAAAATGAGGAACAGAGGTTCTCTGTCACAAGATTACTTACAAAGGAAGAGGCAGGGCCAGGATATAATAAGCATTCTAGCTCTAAGTACCTTAGTGTAAACTAGGATGATCTAGAAATCATGTGTCTGGAGGCTCTGAGCCTAAGAAGTTAATTGACCCTGCTACTGATCATAATTCCTGCCATGTTGTTATGAAAGACAACGTGCTGATGCTACTGTGTTTGATGATGTGTCAGAGTTAAATTTTCAAGGAAAGAGAGTGAGTGCATATGAAAAAGCGATTACAAGGTGGAAAGAACAGAGCTGAACTCTATTTTCCAATTTATGTAAATACTCCTCTTTTTTCTTCCTTTTTCCAAATCAATTTGATAACACCTTCAGGGACCATTCTTCTTATAAAAATCATAGGTGTTTATTTCTACTGCATTTTAACTTTTATTCAATCTGGGGAAGTTACTTCCCTCTTTAAACCTCAGGTGTCCATTCATGTCTCTTCTCAAGTGCTCAATTAATCATAGTTTGAGTTATTATTTTTATTAGTATCATAGTCACTATTAGTAGGTTTTTTTTACATCTTTGGCCAAAAGCTCTTTGAGAACATCAGCAACGGCTTATTGTTCTTTATGTAAGAACTGACTAGCATTGTAATTGTTACATTGTAACAATTGACTAGCATTGTAATTGTTACATTGTAACAATTGACTAGCATTGTAATTGTTACATTGCAGGTGCCCAATACATGTTAAAGGAACACTAAACTTAATAACCAAACTATAAATCTTCTAAAAAGTATCTCAGACACATAGAGTTAGCACCAGGGTTGATTGCCCAAAAGATGACATATCTGATGACACAAGCCTTATTTTCCTTCCACAAAATCTGTGGCCAAGGGGTCCCTACATGGTAGCACCATGCCCTTGAATAGAGAGGGGAAGAAAAATCTGCCCAAAGTTGGCTTGAAAAAGTCATCACATATATTAAGTCTATAGTGATTTAAATTATTTAATATTCAATATGGAAAAGAATACTTCAGTTTCCATGTGCCATAATGAAAATTCTAGACTAGTTTCTGAGTGCTTCTGCAACCACAGATTATATCAAGAGAAGCACAAACACAGATACTCATCACCCCTGAGAAACAAAAATCTATAGTTTTCATGGTATCTGAGAGGAAAACTAGACAAGTTAATTAATTTATATTTTCTCTCCCAAACAGAAGCAATAGCATGACCCACAAACTTTCACAGCATCTATATGTAGTTGTCTTTTGTTTTAAAGGCAAGAGAAATAGAAGTGTTTTCCCAGAGAATGGACACTATTGGCTACAAGAACAGATGTTCAAGGTAATAGACTGTACTGTGGTAGAGCTGTGTGTTTGCCAAAGTGAGAGCCACCCATATTGTTTTAAGTAAGTTTATGTTTTATGTGTTTGTAATATGTGGGACCTTAAAGAATGAAAAGCCCATGACAAGACATTATTTGCCCTAGTTTATGGATGATATTGTGTACCAGTCCCATCATGGTCCAAATGCTTGTCACATGAATACTTTAGCAGTTTCAGGAACTAAAATATTAGTCTCCTAAAACAAGGTTTGTCAGAAATCATCCAATACATGAATCAATACTTGCCTAGAGAAGAGCTGAAATAAGCATTAGGATGAAAATAAAATGAGAAGGGGGGAGGGGAAAAGGAAGCATAAAAATAGCGGGTATAAAATTTATGGGATATTGCAAAAGCTGTACTTTAAAGGAAATTAATAGCTACAAATACCTCTATTTAGAAAAGAAAAAGATCTCAAATTAATAACCTCATCTCCCATTGTAAGAAACTAGGGAAAAAAGTGCCAACTGAACCCAGAGAAAATGGAAAGAATGAAATAGGTACAATTAGAGCAGACATTAATGAAAGAGAGAATAAAAACTAATAGAGAAAATCAATAAAAATAGAAATTGATTCTTGAAAAGATCAACAAAATTGACATGCCTGTGGCTAGAATCCAAGAAAAAAGAAAAGACTCAAATTACTAAAATTAACAATGAAAGAACAGAGATAGCTACTGATATTACAGAAATAAAAAGAATAATAAGGGCACAGAATAAACAACTACATACCAATAAATTAAATGAAATCAAAATTCTTCTAAAAAGATAAAAACTACTAAAATTGACTTAAAAGGAAACAGAAAATCTGAATAGACCTATAAGTAAAGATATTTATTTAGTAACTTTAAAAAATCCCACCAAGGAAAGCTCACTTTAGATGGCTTTACAGGTGAAAACTACCAAACATTTTTTTTTAAATATCAATTTTTCACAAACTCTTCCAAAAAATAGAAGAGAAAGGGACATTTCTTACTTATTTTATGAGGTGACTATTGTCTTTACACCAAAACCAGACAAAGAAATTACAAGAAAAGAAATGATAGAACAATATCCTTATGAATATAGATGTAAGTTCCTCAACAAAATACTAGCAAACAGAATCTAACATTTAAACAGAATTATAAACTGATCACAAGTGACTACTGTGAACAATTATATGCTAACAAATTTGATAATCTAGAAGAAACTGATAAATTTTTAGAAACATACAACCTACCAAAACTGAATTATAAAGAAATTTAAAAATCTCAGCAGACTTATAACTAATAATGAGATTAAAGCAGTAATTAAAAAACAAAACAAAACAAAAAACCTCTTAACAAAGGAAATCCCAGGACCAGATGGCTTCACTGGAAAAAATCTACCAAATATTTAAAGAAGAATTAACACCAATCCTGCTCAAATTTTATCAAAAAATTGAAGAGGAGGGAGAAATTCCAAATAAAGCCAGCATTACCCTGATGCCAAAATCAGAAATAGATACCATGAGAAAACTACGGACCAATATCCCTGATGAACACTGATGCAAAAATCATCAAGAAAATACTAGCATCAAGAAAATACTAGCAAACCAAATTCAACAACACATTAAAGTGATTATACATCATAATAAAGTAGGATTTATTTCTGGAATACGAAGATGGTTCAATATAAAATCAGTCAATGTAATATAGCACAGTAAGAGAATAAGGGACAAAAACCACATGAGCATCTCAATTGATGCAGAGAAAGCATTTCACAAAATTCAATACCCTTTTGTGATTAAAAACACTCAGTAAACTAGGAAGAGAAGGAAATTACCTCAACACAATAAAGGCAATGTATGAAAAGCCCACAGCTAACTTCATACTCAGTGGTGAAAAATGAAACCCTTCCCTCTAATATTAAGAACAATGCAAGGATGCCCACTCTTGCCATTTCTATTCAACACAGTACTAGAAGTCCTAGCCAGAGCAATCAATCAAGAAAAAGAAATAAAAGTCTTCCAAATAGGAAAGGAACAAGTAAAATGTTTGCAGATGATGTGATCTTACACACAAAAAACCAAAAAGATTCCATAAAAATACTGCTAGAACTAATGAACAAATTCAGTAAAGTTGCAGAATACAAAGTCAACACCCCAAAATCAGTTGTGTTCCTATACACTAACAATTAATAACCCTAAAAGGAAATTGAGAACAATTCCATTTATAATAGTATCAAATAGATAAAACAAACTTAACCGAGAAGGCAAAAGACATATACACAGAAAGCTGCAAAACATTGAAAAAAGAAATTAAAGATGGTACAAATAAATAGAAAGACATGTAGTATTCATGGATTGGAAGACTTAAAATGTCCATACTACTCAAAGTAATCTATAGATTCAATGAAATCCTTAACAAAACCCCAACAACATTTTTTGCAGAAACAGAAAAATTCATCCTAAAATTCATATGGACTGCAGATAGTCTAAATTTTCTTGGAAAAGGAAAACAAAGTTGGCAGTCCCCCACTTTCTGATTTCAAAACTTACTACAAAACTACAGTAATCAAAACAGTGTGGTACCCACATAAAGACAGACATATTGACCAATGGAATATAACAGAAAGCCCGGAAATAAACTCTCATGTACATGGTCATATGATCTTTGACAAGAGTGCCAAGGCTACAATGGGTAAAAGATAGTCTCTTCAACAAATAATGCTGGGAAAACGGAATATCCACACACAAAAAAGAAGTTGGATTCTTCCCTTATAACAAAATAAATAAAGTACCCCATGCTTTAAGGGAGTTGGTGCTTCCCTTAACTCAAAATAAATAAAGACCTAATATATAATGTGAAAGTATAAAAGTTCTACAATAAAAAATAGGAGGAAAGCTTCATGCCACTGGATTTGGCAATGCTTTCTTGGATATGATACTGAAAGCACCTGCACAAAAAGCAATAATCAACAAGTGGAACTATATCAAACTTAAAAGCTTCTGCATGGCAATCAACAGAGTGAAAAGGCAACCTATGGAATGGGAGAAAATATTTGCAAACTGTATCTATGATAAGGGATTAATATCCAGAGTACATAAATAATGCCCACAACTCAACAACAACAAAAAACAATTAAATTTAAAAATGGGTAAAGGACTTGAATAGATAATTCTCCAAGGGAGATATACAAATGGCCAACAAACGTATGAAAAGATGCTCATTATCATTACAAGAAACACAAATCAAAACCACAATGAAATATCACTTCACACTTGATAAGACAGGCACTATAGAAAAAAAAAAAAGAAAATAGTAAGCATTGACAAGGATGTGGAGAAATTGGAACACTTGTGCACTGTTGGTGGGATTGTAAAATGGTGCAGATACTAGGGAAAACATTATAGAAGTTGCTCAAAAAGTTAAAAATAGAATTACCACATGATCCCACTTTTGGGTCTATATCCAAAAGAATTGAAAACAGGATCTCAAAGAGAAGTTTAATCACCCATGTTCACTGCAACATTATTTGCATTAGTGAAGAGGTGGAACCAACCCAAATGTCCCTCAACAGATGAATGGATAAAGAAAATGTGGCACATACATATAACAGAATAGTATTCAGCCTTACAAAAGAAGTAAATCTTGTCCTGTCATATGCTACAACATGGATGAACAGGGAGGACACTATGCTAAGTGAAATACCAGTCACCAAAAGATACTTTAAGAGTATCTTAAAGTATCTAAGAGACCTCTGGGACAACATTAAATGCACCAACATTTGCATTATAGGGGTCCCAGAAGAAGAAGAGAAAAAGTACCTGAGAAAATATTTGAAGAGATTATAGTTGAAAACTTCCCTAACATGGGAAAGGAAATAGCCACCCAAGTCCAGGAAGTGCAGAGAGTCCCAGGCAGGATAAACCCAAGGAGAAACACACTGAGACACATAGTAATCAAACTGACAAAAATTAAAGACAAAGAAAAATTATTAAAAGCAACAAGGGAAAAATGACAAATAACATACAAGGGAACTCCCATAAGGTTAACAGCTGATTTTTCAGCAGAAACTCTACAAGATAGAAGGGAGTGGCACGATATATTTAAAGTGGTGAAAGGGAAGAACCTACAACCAAGATTACTCTACCTGGCAATGATCTCATTCAGAGTCTATGGAGAAATCAAAGCTTTACAGACAAGCAAGAGCTAAGAGAATTCAGCACCAACAAACCAGCTCTACAACAAATGCTAAAGGAAGTCCTCTAAGTGGGAGACACAAGAGAAGAAAAGGACCTACAAAAACAAACCCAAAACAATTAAGAAAATGGTCATAGTAACATATATATCAATAATTACCTTAAATGTGAATGGATTAAATGCTCCAACCAAAAGACACAGGCTTGCTGAACGGATACAAAAATAAGGCCGATATATATGCTGTCTACAAGAGACCCACTTCAGACCTAGGGACACACACAGACTGAAAGTGAAGGGATGGAAGAATCAGCTGAACAGATCCTTTGCCCTGTTTGGAACATTGATAATGATAAGTAATGAAGATTTTCTAATGAGGTAAACTACAAAAAAATTGGATAAAGTGCAAAATTCATCTTCTTAGAGGTGTCATTCCTCCCTCATTCCATGAGTTTAAATATCTTTTCAAATATTTAAGAGATACTTTGTACCTTTTATTTGTGAATTGTTTTCTTGTCTTTTCCCCATTTTCTACCAGGTTTTTGATTTTTTGTCCTCTAATTTTTTAGAGTTCCTTATACATTGGGGATATTATCCATTTGTGATAGGTGTTACAAAGATTTTCTTTCACTTTTTCACTTGTCTTTGATTTTGCTTATGGTATTTTGTCATTCACAGGCTTTTAAAACTTTTTATATAGTCAAGTTTTTCTTTTTAAAAATTGCCTCTGGATTTTGAATCCTAACTATGAAGTCTACCTACACAGAAGTTAAGTGGAGTTCAGCTTTGATTTCTTTCAGTATGTGTATAGTTTAACTTATTTCATGTAGGTCCTTGGTCCTGTTGGAGTTTATTCTAGTGTAGGTGTAATTTTGTCCTCTTTCAAGTAGCTAATCATTTGTTACAGAATAAATTATTAAATAATCCATTTTTGTCCCAGTGGTTTGAGATGCTACCTTTATGATATCCTCAATTTTCATATGAACTTGGGTTTATTTCTGAGTTTTCTATACTATTCCATGGGTCTGTTTACTCATGTATCAGAAACACATTGTTTTGATTGTACATGTTTTTTACTATTTTTTCAAATACCTGATAGAGCGGGTTAACCCTTGTATTTTTTTTTCTATTCTTGCGTGTTTGTTTTACTATATGAACTTTATCACCAATGTGGATTTGACACAGTAGCTTGATTAGTGCAGTGAACATAAAACAATATATATACAAAAAACGTCCACTCATAATACATTAGTATCATCTTCCCTATGGAGAAGGAGACACAGAATCCCAAACGCAAGTAATTAGGAACTAATTATTTATAAGCAAGTAGAAAGTTAGGGAATGGTCTGATATGTTCCCCTAGTTTCTGCTTTGCCTATCAAATTACACCTTTTCCCTACCATTTAAGAATCTGTTTTTATAGAAAAGATAATAGTATGTTACTGTTAAGACAAAAATCATGAAATCTACAAGCAAAGAAGACAAAACATTTTTGCATAAGAGGATGGAACAAAGTGCCAGCTGATTTGATTGCTGTTACATGTCTGTTATTTATTTCATCATCAGTTTCCTCTTGTCCTGCCTCTCTCTATTGGTGTTCCAGCAAGAACTTACTTCTGTGAGCAAGATGGTGACTAAGCTTAAAGTCACTATGACTTTGACTAATTTACTTCTGTGAGCAAGATAGTAACTGAGCTCAAAGTCAGATACTCCGTTGTAATGATCACTATTTGCCTCCTAATTCCTTACTTGTCAGGGTTTGGAAAACATTTAAACCAGTAATAATGGGGAGACTATGGCTTCACTTTTCCTGCCTCCTCAGACTGCAATTTACATGGAATGCATTTTATTTTAGGGGAAAATATTTAGTTTATTCTCTTTCGTTTTACCTGTATAAAATAATTTAACATTTTTGTAGCTTTCTTCTTGGTTGTACCAACCCAGAGCTGGGAATGCTAAGGAAAGTCAAGTTGACAGTGATGAAAAAGATGATTTGAAAAACAAGTAAAAATTATTATTTTTCTCTACCTTCACCCTTCTTAACTTCCTTCAGTCTTATGCTTTTAGATGTTTCAAACCCACGGGCAGTGGCTGACCAGTATTTTGGGAAGGAAAAAACGAGTTCTTTGAAACTAATCTACCAAGAGACATGGCCTTTCCTTTCCTTTTTTAAATCACAAAATGCCACAAACATTTATTTGTTAGCTTATGAGAAAGGAAATTGAGATATTTTTACTAACTCCAACTCCAAGTATATATTGATAACAGGCCAATCCATTGTGTTCAACGTCAGAATCTAATTCTATATTTTTCAATGTGATTTTAATTTCAGAAAGAAGAGGCTATTAATAATAAACTTCCATGAAAAATTAAAGAGAAAAAGCCTATGTATTTGAAACAGATGGAAAACCTGAAATAACCCTCCAAAATTCTAGTCTCCTTTCATTTTTCTATCAACTTATTTATTAAATATTCACACGAGACTTTTTTCTTTACATCTTAAATTATTAATGAAAAATAAGAACCAGTGACATTCAGTTGCAAATTCAGCTTTATTTCTTACCTTTTAAAAGTTATTCTTTTTTTCTCCTTATGTGGGTCCTCTTTTATTTGCTCTTTTATTGAACAATTCAGATAGTTTTATCAGGATAGTCTTCACAAACTATAAAATTTACCCTTTTAAAATGTACAATTTGGTGGTTTAAGTATATTCACAGAGTTATGCAATCATCACCCCTAACTAAATGTTCTAAAAAATGTTTTAGGGGCTTCCCTGGTGGCGCAGTGGTTGAGAGCCCGCCTGCCGATGCAGGGTACACGGGTTCGTGCCCCGGTCCGGGAAGATCCCACATGCCGCGGAGCGGCTGGGCCTGTGAGCCATGGCTGCTGAGCCTGCATGTCCGGAGCCTGTGCTCCGCAACGGAAGAGGCCACAACAGTGAGAGGCCCACATACCACAGAAGAAAAAAAAATGTTTTAGAAGATTTTCATCACTCCAGAAAGAAACCCCACATCCATTAGCAGTCACTCCCCAGTTCTCCTTTGCTCTCTTCTGTGGAAACCACTAATTTACTTTCTGTCACTGTTACTTTGCCTATTCTCTACTTTCTACATAAATGTATTTATGCAATACGTGGTCTTTGTGATTGATTTCTTTGATTTTGTATAATGTTTTCAAGGTTCATCCATGTTGTAGCATGAATCAGTACTTCATTCCTTTTTATTGCCAAATCATATTCCATTGTATAGGTAAACCACATTTTGTTTACCCAATATTCAGTTAATGGACATTTGGGTTGAATACATATTTTTTTTTTTTTTTTTTTTTGTGGTACGCTGGCCTCTCACTGTTGTGGCCTCTCCCGTTGGGGAGCACAGGTTCCGGATGCGCAGGTTCAGTGGCCATGGCTCACAGGCCTAGCCACTCTGAGGCATGTGGGATCTTCCCAGACCGGGGTATCGGTAGGCGGACTCTCAACCACTGCACCACTAGGGAAGCCCTACATTTTTTGATTATTACAAATCGTGATCTTATGAACGTTAGTACACAAGGTTTTTTGTGGATGTATGTTTTTATTTCTGTTCAGTATGTACCTAGGAATGTAAATGTTGGTTCATATGGTAACTCTATGTTTAACTTTTTGAGGAACTTCCGAACAGTTTTCCAAAGCAGCTGCACCATTTTACATTCCTACCAGCATTGTAAGGGTTGAATTTCTTCGCATTCTCACCAATACTTGTTATTGTCTGTATCTTTAACTTTAGCTACCCTAGTGTATGTGGTATCTCCTTGTTCTTTTCATTTACATTTCCCTAAACACTAATGATGTTGGACATCTTCTCATGTGCAAATTGGCCATTTATATATCTTATTTGGAGGAAATGTTTATTCAGTGCTTGAGCCTGTTTGTCAGCTGTATTGTCTCCTCATCATTGAGCTGTAAGAGTTCTTAATACATTTTCTGAATACCAATCACTTAACAGATATATGACTTACAAATATTTTCTCCCATTCTATGTGCTGTTTTTTCTTTCTTTATGGTATCCTTTGAAGAAAAAAAAAACCTTTTTAGATTATGAAGATTTCCAATTCTTTCTATTTTTTTCTTTTGTTGCTTGTGCTTTTGGTATTTTATCTAAGAAGTTATTGTCTAACCCAAGGTCACAAAAGTTTACTACTTTTTTTCCCTAAGATTTTTAGTTTTACTAAGATTTTTAGTTTACATTTGTGTCTATTATCTATTTTAATTTTTGTGTATCTTTTGTGGTAGGAGTCCAACATTATTCTTTTGCATGTATATCAAGATGTCTCAGCACCATTTGTTGAGAACAGTATTGGTTTCTATTTTATTGTCTTTGCACCAGTGTTAAAAATCAATTGACTGTAAACGTAAGGGCTTATCCCTGGACTCTGAGTTTTTTTCCCATTCATCTGTATATCTGGGTTTATGTCAGTACCACTCAGTCTTAATTAATTTAGCTTTGTAGTAAGGTTAGAAATTGAGAATTATGAGTCCTTTAACTTTGTTCTTCTTTTCAAAAGTGGTTTTGGATATTTTAGGTCACTTGCATTTTCATATAAATTTTAGGATGTTTGTTAATTTCTGCAAAAAAAAAAGCAGCTGGGATTTTGACAGGGACTGCATTGAATCTGTAGATCAATTTGAGGTGTATTTCCATCCTAACATTTTAAATCTTCTCATTCATGAATATGGGCTATTGTTCCATTTATTTAGATCTTTAATTTCATTCAATAAATTTATTCCTAAGTATTTTATTATGTTTGATGTTCTCATAAATGGAATTGTTTATTTTTAGTTTCATTTTTGTATTATTCAGTGCTAATTCCAGTGATTTCTGATACCAGCTACTCAGAGTTGGGCCAAATTTCACAGGTTAAGGCACAGTCCTCTATGAGACTTCTCTCACGTGAGACACCAGCCACAAGTTTGGTGGTCCCCAGGCTACCCTCACTTTTGAGCAGCAAGCTACAAACTGCAGGATTTCTACTTCCCCCTCAGGTTTGCTAATTTGCTAGAATGACTCAGAATTCAGAGAAGTGCTATACTTCTTATTATAACTCAATTATAGTCAAAGGATGAAAATCAGAATCCAGCAAAACAGGAGACACATAGAGCAAGGTTCAGGAGGGTCCCAAATGCAAAGATTCATTGTGCTCTCCCCATGGAGTTAGGACATGTCAACCTCCTAGCACATCAGTGTGTGACAATATGCACAGTATTGCCAACCAGGGAAGCTCACCTGAGATTGGTGTCCAGAGTTTTTTACTGGGGTTTTATTACCTGGGCGCAATTGATTGAATCATTTGCCATGGTTGAAATAAATCACTAATCTCTTCCTGTTTCCTGAGGTTGGGTTGATATCACATGACTCAAAGCCTCAACCCTCTAATTGTATGGTTAGGCTTTCTGTCATGGCCAGTCCTCATCCTGAGCCATCTTGTTAGCTAAACTATTTAGGAGCCCACTGTGAGTCACTTCATGTGCATAAAATATCAGGGACCATGATAGTCTCCTATCACTTGGGAAATTTCAAGGATTTACAGGTTACCCTCTAAGAAACTGGGGATAAAGCCGGCCAAATTCTTTATTGCACAGGACTAGCATATGGAAATAGAACTGATTTTTATATATTCATCTTAAATTCTCCAACCATATTGAATGTGTTTATTCATTGTAATGGCTTGTCTCTCTCTCTGTGTGTGTGTGTGTGTGTGTGTGTGTGTGTGTGTGTGTTTTCCTTAGGGTCTTTCTGTAAATAAGATAATGCCATCTTCAAAGAAAGAGGATTTTGATTCTTTTGTTTTAATCTGGATATCTTTTATTTCTTTTTCTTGCCTAATTGCCTTCGTTTGAATCTCCTGTACAGTCTCAAACAGAAGTGGTAAAAATGGATATCCTTGTTTTGTTCCTGGTCATAGGAGGAAGCTTTCATTTTTTTCACCATGAAGTATGGTTATCAGCAATAGGTTTTTCATAGACACTGTTTATCACATTGAAGAAGTTTCCTTATACTCCTAGTTTGTTGAGTGTTTTTTAGTTATGAAGGGATATTGGATTTTGTCAAATGTTTTTTCTGAATATATTGATATGATCATGTGTTTTTTGTCCCTTATTCTATTAATGTGATGTATTACATTCACTGATTTCAGGATATTAAACCAACTGCACATTCCTAAAATAAATCCCATTTTGTCACAGTGTTTAATTCTTAAAAAATTTTTCTTATCATTTATAATTTACTTTGATACTTGATGCTTGATGAGTTTTTTGTTTGTTTTAATGTTCAATACTCTTGTGTATGCATAAAAAAAGGAAAATATAAGGGAAATAAATCAGTTATTTCCCAACCTTTTTCACATTTAAACTCTGCCTCTTCTGTATCCTTTTGACTCAGAATCAATGTTTGTGTTTTCCCACGCATTAAATCCTCCATCCAACTAAAGTATCCGTTCTTCTGCCGCAGTTATTCTGCTATTGATTCCTTCTAGTGTATTTTTCATTTCAGTTATTATATTGTTCATCTCTGTTTGTTCTTTAATTCTTCTAGGTCTTTGTTAAACATTTCTTGCATCTTCTCTATCTTTGCCTCCATACTTTTTCCCCCGAGGTCCTGGATCACCTTCACTATCATTATTCTGATTTTTTTTCTGGAAGATTGCCTATCTCCACTTCGTTTAGTTGTTTTTCTGGGGTTTTATCTTGTTCCTTCATCTGGTACATAGCCCTCTGCCTTTTCATCTTGTCTGTCTTTCTGTTAATGTGGTTTTTGTTCCACAGGCTGCAGGATTATAGTTCCTGCTTCTGCTGTCTGCCCTCTGGTGGATGAGGCTATCTAAGAAGCTTGTGCAAGCTTCCTGATGGGAGGGACTGGTGGTGGGTAGAGCTGGGTGTTGCTCTGGTGGGCAGAGCTCAGTAAAACTTTAATCCACTTGTCTGTTGATGGGTGGGGCTGGGTTCCCTCCCTGTTGGTTGTTTGGCCTCAGGCGACCTAGCACTGGAGCCTACCCAGCTCTTAGGTGGGGCTAATGGTGAACTCCAAGAGGGCTCATGCCAAGGAGTACTTCCCAGAACTTCTGCTGCCAGTGTTCTTGTCCCCACGGTGAGCCATAGCCAACCCCGACCTCTGCAGGAGACCCTCCAACACTAGCAGGTACGTCTGGTTCAGTCTCCTATGGGGTCACTGCTCCTCGCCCCGGGTCCTGATGCACATACTACTTTGTGTGTGTCCTCCAAGAGTGGAGTCTCTGTTTCTCCCAGACCTGTCGCCATCCTGCAATCAAATCCCGCTAACCTTCAAAGTCTGATTCTCTGGGAATTCCTCCTCCCGTTGCCGGACCCCCAGGTTGGGAAGCCTGACGTGGGGCTCAGAACCTTCACTCCAGTGGGTGGACTTTGGTGGTATAATTGTTCTCCATTTTGTGAGTCACCCACCCAACAGTTATGGGATTTGATTTTATTGTGATTGCACCCCTCTTACCATCTCTTTGCAGCTTCTCCTTTGTCTTTGGATATGGGGTATCTTTTTTGGTGAGTTCCAGTGTCTTCCTGTCAGTGATTGTTCAGCAGTTACTTGTGATTCTGGTGCTCTCACAAGAGGGAGTGAGCACGCGTCCTTCTACTCTGCCATCTTGAACTAATCTCCCTGTTCAGCTGATTCTTATGTAGATTTCCATATGCTTCTCCTGTTTTCACCACACCTGCTCCCTCACTTTCAAAGGTATTTAGTGCCCCCTTTCCTAAGGCTTTCTTGGGGTCTAGAGTATCGATCATTTGGTTTCTGTGCTTTTGTTTTCTATGCCCATCTATTTTCTAGCATCTGAAATGTATTTCTGCCTTCTCTTCTGTACTTACTGTTCATGTGAGTTTCCACTTTTCTTATTCCTCAACCACAACTTTACTGGAACTTTGGAGGGACTGGAGATAAACCTGAGTTTCTTTTTATTTATTTTTCCCCAACTTTATAAGGAATAATTGCCAAATATAATTGCATATATTTAAAGTATACAATGTGAGGATTTGATATACATTATGGAACGATTACTGAGTTATATTTATATCTGATGGCCTCAGAGGCACTGAAAGTACTTCAACAAGGTGACCAACAGAAGAGATTCTGAGCCAAGGGGATTCCACTGGTTTCCTGATTTTCACATTGGAATGTTCCTGTTGTGAAACAGTACAGCTTAGTGTTCAGAGCATGGACTCTCCAACTTATTATGTAACCTCTGAGCATAAGTTGCCTCGGAATGCAAATGTATATAATAATCGTACCTACCTGTTAAGGTTCTTTTGATGGCTAAATGACTTAATGCCTATAAAAGCACTTAGGACAGTGCCAGCCACAAAATAATCATTCGATATGTATTGGTGTTTATTACCATTACCACAATGCCCCGAAAACAGTAGTTATGTCTATCTTCAACCAATCCTGTGGTAGAAACTCTAGGTAGAGTCATGAGACTCACTGTCATTTGTACTGTGAAGTTTTAAACACTCAGACTATCTCACCTGGTTTTATTTGGTGCCTAATTTTCTCATATCCATAGTTACACATTTAAGTAACAGCAATGGGGGAAAGATATATAGGCAATTTTCTTTCCATTTAATTTTTTTCTAATCAGTTCACTATGTATCTATTGACTATGCAAATCATTAAGTTAAGTATATTGGAGGACAGAAAGATTTATAATAGGGACTATCTTCTAGGAGTATACATGTAATGATAACATAACAGGTGAAAACTATATTTCATAAAAGATTTAAGTTACATTTCATGGAGAAAATAGAAAAGATGGTTAAAGGTATATTGGATTCTTAAAATATAATTGAAAAACTGAGTCATAATATTTCTATTGAAATCATTCCTGAATTATTTAAGTAAACCATTTAACACCAGGGATGGGCTTGCCATGAAGTGAATGGAACTTTAGGATTCAGGGACCCTCATTTACATGGGGCTCCTAACAGGCCCTATGAGGGGTTCCAAAAATGTGTTCACCAAGTCACATGTTTATATAAAATTTGGAGAAGTAAGATGGTTTAAAAACGGTCTCTTTAAACTCTGACTTACGTTTCATCACTGTTGCCCTTGTGGCAGGTGGCACTGGAGTGACTGTGAGCATTTTGGGACCTCTACAAAGGAGAACTTCAGTGGAGAATGTATTTCATTTGGGCTTAGTAGGATATATATTATGTGGTTCACAATCAATTCTGGTGTAGGAACAGATTCCAAAATACTTGCATGTCTTGCTGCATGAACCCACTCTGTGAGGTGGCACAAGTGGTATCAGAGGGCCTATTTATAGTATGAACATGCCCTACAGCTCTCAGTACAGGAAGTATCAGGATAATGGGGAGAAAAAGGTTTGAAATATTTGCAGCCAGGAGGCAAGTTGTGGAAATTTCTTCCAGTCATCAGTGTTGTAAAATTATAAGCAGTGCTTTCAATTTTCATGGAGTCTAGTCAAAACAATGCCACCTGTCAGGAATATACTCAATAATGCAGCAAACACCATTACCAACATATCACAAATTTTTAAAGGAGAATTGTGCATGAAATTTAATTTATCAGAATTATTTTGTTTATAGGGCCCACACCTGTCCTTCAAGGAGCCAGGACACCAGAATGTGTCTATCTGTTGTATGCATCCCAAGGTATTGGGCTGTATCTTAGCACATCTGATGCATCTTGCCCTGATGCAGTCTGGCATGTCCAGACAAATCAGTGAGCAAAACTGCCACTAAGGCCCCAAAACAGCCTGAAGACACAACACAAGTGTTCCAGTGACAAAACTCCTGATACCTGTTGATCGGTAAGTCAATGAATGCAACTGAAGAGTAATTCAATTACACAATTATGTAGCTCAATACATAATGGAGTCACACCTTTTAAATGCCTTTGATTTGTTTTTTCCTTGATTTCAGATTAATTTTGCATTTTTATACTTATTGATTGTACCAAAATTAAAGTATTATAGAGGTGTGGGAGGCAGTTAATTAAAGTTTTTGTGCTATCTTGTGTATGTATGTTTGTGGTATTTGTCAGCTTTTTAAAATTTGCAAGTTTTGTAATTTTTTTCATTTTCTAAATATATATTCACACATAAATTGTACATACTGGATCCTACAGCCTAGGGTCATGGCAAGGTTGACAAGATTTGTATAGGCACAGCCCTTAGTGCAATGCTTATCACACAAGGAGTTCTCAAAAAGTCCTGGCCCTCAGTGTTATTTAAAAGTAACCAGCAGGGTGCCTGACACAGAGCAGGGTCTAAGACCTATCTTCTTCCTTTCTTCACCACTTTTAAAAACTCACGTAACTGCCGTGGAACCCAGTGGCTTCACTGAATTACAATAACTACCAACCAACAATAAGCACTATGTGGCTTTTCATATTTTTCACCTCTAACGTGCCCGATAATGTGGATATGGCCCAGAACTTGTAGGCTGGAAAAGGCAAATATCATCCTAAATATTAGAATACTAGAATAGGAAGTATAACCTCAAAGCTTTACAGGAAGGTCAGAGGGAACACACACCCAAGAGCCGTACATACTTCAATAGAGTCGTCAAAAAATAAATAAATAAACAAACAAAAGAGGTAACCAATGTCCTATTATTTATTCACCATCTTGCTTTTTTCCTTTTTTAAAGTTTTCCCCTTTCTTTTCTCTCTCCATACTAGATCTAATATTCCCTTTATTATTCTTTTAAAATACGTGTACTATTTTTACCCCAGTTATTTTTGTCTATATTGTTACCATTTTAATTCTTTTTTTTTAATTTTGAATTGTGCTTTAATTTCCCCCATATACACTTTTAGTTCTTCTCCATATTGGGGTACTTAGGATATCTTTTGTAGTCTTTTTATTTTTCACTCCAACTCTTTCAATAACTGCCTTTCCATTGCCCCCCTCTCATATGTAATGTCCCCATATCCCACGCCATTCCAACTCTGCTTTCTAGCATCTTCGGCTGCACTGTTTCATAAAAACGCCCTGTAGGAAAAGGTAACTGCTTTGCGAATTGCTAATCCCTAAAGCCAATGGGAAATTTTGGAATTTCCTATTAGTCTCAAGACTGAAATCCTACCTCAATCAGAGATAATTATCATACTAAGCAAGAGAATTTCAATAGTCTTCTCAAATTGACCCCAAAGATGCCACCTGCAATGCTGCTGCCTCATTCAGCTTTAGCCACTTTCAATTAACTGAACAGCATAGAGCACTCCCAAGGGATTAGGAGCAAACAAAATCCGAATTACAAACAAGCAGAGATAGCTGAAGCAATTAAGCCCTTGGTGGCTTAACTCCAGGATGCCCAGAAGTCTTATTCAAGGCCAAGGACCCAATCGCGATAGGTGCTATATTAAATCAGTCCAGTCCCAGGAAGCAGCTAATAACTGATAAATTTGGGCTCTGCAGACATTATATAATTAATAAGAGAAAAAAGCGGGCAGGGGGACTTGTGGCCTGAATAATCTGATTTAGCACTCTCTACAGCCCACTTCCACAAGGTAATGTCCAAATCTGTACTTTACTTTGCAAACATGACCTCATTTACTTCCTAGCACAACACAATACTCTACTGTAAAACTGCATTATATATAATTCCTTAAGACCCCATCAGATAATCTAAGCCAAGCAGCTCTTTAAATGAATTATATCACCAGCAGAACTAAGTGGGTCTCATTCATGGAACTGGACAAACGTAAAGAAGAGCCAGTGGCTGGGGGGGGAAGACAGGGGAAGGAGAGCAGAAGCTGGAAAAACTAAACAGAAAAGGAAGCAAGGAAGTGTGTGTGTGAGTGGTTGAAGTAATGGAGTGACTCTAAAAAAACAGTCCCCAGAGTGAATCCCCATAGTGGTGCATATCTGATAATGGGGTCAAAGAAGCATTTCAAAGGTGCTTACGTTCTGACTCAGCACTGGATTACAGAAGTCTCTGCCAAGCTTCTTCCAGGAGAAGGCAGATGCTAAGTCCTAGTTCCTCCTTCACTGCTTCCCCTCACTCTTCCCCCTCCCCTCCTATCATCACAGAGCAGCACAGAAGGAGAGTTCTGGGACTAAAGAGGCTTATCTGTACTAGCAGCTTATCTATGGCTAGCAGTAAACCTTGAAGTTAAAACTAAAGGAATTCTAGCCCTCCTGACATTTCTCTTTTTTTCAAAGCTATTCCAATTACTTGGAGTTTCTTTTCCCAACTTACGCAGTCTGATCAATCAAACAAGCGGTAAGTGCAAATTCAGGCCCTACTGTGCTCCAGAGACCATGCAAGGCCTGAGGACATAAACATGAAGATACTCTCCCTGATACCAAAGAACTTACGCCACTGTTGAGGATATAAAGCCTAACCGTCAAAGGACCGAAAAGAGCTAGACATCAACTGGTGCACGTTGAATTACAGTGCAGATGAGTAGGCTCTGAGTTCAAAGGACAAAGAACTGAAGGGCTGGGTAGTTAGGCCCTTGAGGTGGAAGCAGAAACTGGATATGCTTTAATAGACAGAGTGGGGGAGGACAAAAAGTCAGAAAAGGTTCATGGCATGAGCATAACCACTTGAAAAATAAGGCTGACCTTTGGAGGGAGTAAACCAGCCTGGTGTGAGGAAATTCCTAAGGTATTGACGGAAAATTGAAGGAAAATTCAACTCCACCTCTAGAAGCCTTTAGACCTCAATCTAAAGAATTTGGACCTTTTTCTGCTAGATGTGGGAAAACAACAGTGTGTTTAAAGAAGGACTAGCTTGCTCAGTTGTCTGTTGATGAATACATGAAGGTACCGTGGACAAAACAACGCTGCCTGTCATTTCAGTAAACAACAAATGTTGCCCATCATCAAGCTATCAGCCACTGCAGCTGCCCCTGATGGTGAGACCCAAGGGGAATTCAGGATGGAGGAAAACAGGATACCAGACCTGGAGAGTTAAAATGAAAATCAAATTTCAATGAACCCAGACTCTCACATCCTCCCATACATAGAAAAGCATGAAAATCCTTAACTTGAGATGTCTGGTTTTTGTTATTAGAAGTAATCTTTTTGATGTTTGACTACATTTTTTGTTTCAGAAAAAAACTCCTTTATATTCCGGCTTCCCCTATACCTCTTTGGAACAGTTCCTCAGAGCATCTGAGAGGCTGTTTCCTGGACTATAGTCCTCAGTTAGGTCCCCAAACAAAACATAACTCTCAACATTTAGGTTGTGCTTTTTTTTTTTTTTCAATCGACAGTGTGCATGTGAAGGTATTTATTAATTTTCACTTAGTCCCTACCTTACTTCTGCAAAAGATTTAGCTTTATAAGAACAGAAATCTATACCATTTGGAAAAACAAGTGGGTAAGAATGTCAGACGTAATTTTAAGGAGTAATACAAGAAACTAAACCTTTTGGGCAATAATTCATCTTTTCAAGTCAAAATAATTTCAAATGTAATGAAGATATGAGAATAGCAGATAAACTGGTAGTTAAGAACAGAGCACAGAAGTAGTTCTTAATATACACAATAATTATATAGTAAATATATTTTGAGTACACGTTATACATGTATATATTTCTATTGATATATTTATAATATCTTTATAAATAAATATTTAAGAAGATAATCACAATAACCATCACAGAACTCAAAATCCCTGGGTTTATCCTTATTCACCTCACAGGAACTCGAATTATGGAATTACCAGCAAATGTCTTACCTGCTCTTTATGGACCACTCCTCTGAGCAATAATATGGCATGAATTATGGACACCCCGTTATTTCAGGCACACTGATGGTGTGGGTGGTGGAAGCAGTGCCACAGATAATAGTGATGCAAGACAAAGATAGGTGATCACTGCCGCCCAGTTCTGTCTGCATTTGGGCAGCCAAAGTGATCAGGGCATATTGTCTGCATGGAGGGCCTTGGTATATGTGCTATTAAAGGAATCAGTGCTGCACACAATCACTGCAGACAGCCCTAGCACATCTGTTTCAGGAACATTATGCAATGAATGAGCTACAGAGACCATACTGAAAAAGCCTTTGGTTTTCAATCTTTCATTTATTGCAGTCCAACCAAAAGGCAATCACCATGAGCCAACCAAAAGACAATCTGAGCAACAGACTTGTTATATGCAGAGTTGCCCCTTCTTCTTAACTATTGGGTCATTGTCTTTGATCCATTGGGGTCTCTTCTCTCTCTCCCTTTAGAAGTTAGTGATAAAGAAGAACTGCCCTCCCACGTGATAGTGCCTTGGCAGCTCCTCCCACTAGACTTCATGGAAGCCCAGACACAGCTCAGAATTAAGCTGACACCTTGCTATAAAAGGAAAGCTGGACCAAAGTAGAAGTACACACATTTCAAAATTCTGAAACTAGAGGAGGGTGACTTTATAAGTTTGAGGAACACAGTCATGAAGCAAATAATTATAGATGATTGCAAAGGGATGTAAACTTTCTGTCACATTCTCTCCTCTTTCCCAATGTTAAAAACAAAAAATAAGACAAGTCCAAAATGGAGTTGCTTAAGCTAAGCTCCACAACACCAAACCAAGACTTAATTACAATTTCAGCTCTCCCAGAAATGGAAACTTAAGCCAGTCAATCAGGAATCTCCTGATGAGCACTAGTTAGGTCATCTGCCCGACAGACCCTTGTCATCACCTAAAGGAAAGGCACTTTGCAATAATCAACCCACTTTTAGTCAATATAATTTCCTTGTTCCCACTCCCTTCTGCCTATAATAGTCTTCAACTTTGTACAGCTCCTCAGAGCTCCTTTCTATCTGCTACACCAAATGCTGCCCAATTTGAATTGTTCTTTTGCTCAAGTAAACTTTAAAAAAATTAAATATGCCCCAGTTTATCTTTTAACAGTACTGGTGTCAGAAGAGGGAACTGAAGGAGACCCAGGAGCAAAAAGCAACCAGGCATTAGGTACCTGTTGGAACCCTTGCTGCTTGCTTGCTTTCTTGCTGCTTCTAGAGGTCACTTGTGGGTAAATCCCTCTCAGAACCTAGCATCACAGATTTTGTATCATGAACTTTCAGACATTATTTGAGCATTTCTTTTTCTGGATTGGGTCCAGAAACCTGCCAGAGTCAGACTAGGTCTGGGTTAGACTGGGTCCTGCTTAAGCTGGACAGGTCCAGTGTGAGGCCTTGGGTGAATAAAATTTTGTTTTAAGGGTGAACAAGCAGATTAACTTTACCAAAGATAATCCTGAATTACAGTAGCCACAGTGGGGAACTTTCAAGCTAGATAAGCTTATTCATTTAGGAGGCGCCCTGGAGAAAAATAGGTCTCAAGTCAAGCACTCACCATAAAGGATAGAGGGAAAATTATTTTTCCTCTTCTAGAGTTTCTGGTGACCAGGATGAGACCCACTGTGACACCCTATGCACTCCAGACCCTGCAGATAGGATCCTGGGAAAACTGGTAGAAGCCAGCAAAGAGTGAGAATTCTTCCCAAAGTCAGCTCCTCCAGATCTCTATCTGTAGTGTCTGCTCAAAAGAGGAAGGTAAAATTTCACATTCCTTCCTTTTCAAATTCAGATTGGCAGGACAAACATTTGTAAAAATTAGATCTGTGAATTGTGACTCGTGAATCTGCTTTCAGGTACCCACTGGTTGTTGATCCTTTTTCTTTCAGGGACAGCTATTGCCTTTCTTGTTTGTCTTGCTCTGTGTCCTGAGAACTTGGCTTGGCAACTGTCAAGTTGGGGGGCCCCCAAAATATGGCTAGACAGAAGTGTGAACCGCACCTCATTTATGACTAGATATGGCTGGACAGAAATATGGTCTGCATCCCATCTGTGGGTAGAGTCCCACCAATTGTTGCCAGCTCTCAGGGGAATTGTTAAAGTCTTTCTTTTGGTTGTCTTTGGAAGTAGCTCTGGATCTTGGGAGAGCAGTATCTTTTGCACCATCTTTGGAGATGCTTCCTATGTCCCAAGGGTTGTTCAATACTGCTGGGAATATTTACTGTTTGTCCCAGCTGAAACCTGACAAGATATTTGAAATAATTTTTTTTTTAAGTATCTCTATGGTCAGAAGTTGAAGAAATTGGAAGCTGATATTCAGAGCCTGATAGAAATCTGGTTTTTAGGTCTTCTCTTCTGGGCTAAAATGAAACTATGTACCCAGAGAGAAAAACAAAAACATTGTGAAGCCTTTGTGGAAGGATTTACTAAAACATTTCAAAGACACACAGGTCTAAATCTAGAACATAAGACTCTTTTGACTTCCATCTTAGTTGAAGAGCTCCCTGACATATTTAAAAAGAAAAAAAGAAGCAAATTGAAGATAATGTAGTTGAATGGGTGGGGCAGCCTCCATATCACTCAGATTGCACTCAATTCTTTGAGGAATTAAGAAACAACTGTACTTGTCTTACAAATCTAGTGTTTAAAAGAACAGAAATGTGGCTAGAGAAACAATTCAGGGCCCACTTATCCTCTTTCTACCAATCCCAAAACCTCTGCTATACATCTCGAAAGACTTCATATCGTAAAAGATCTAGACTTCAGAAACAAAAGTTCTACATAGTGGAACCTGCATTCTTTCTCTGTGCCTTTTGAGATTATTCTATCTACTGTTCTCCAGGAACCAAGGTAATTTTTATCACAAAAAGGAAAAAGAAAAAGCTATATTGAAAAACAGGCCTATGAAAAATCTTAAAAGTCTCTTCCACAAATATTGCTAAGAAGCCTTAGTCATCTGAGCAGGTAACCTTAACTGAGTCCACCTACCAGAAACACAATTGTTTTATAAACTCGTGAGTTGTGCATTATTGTACCTGTCTTGTCACTAAAATTTTAAAATGAAAGCTATAAAAGCTCTGTGTCTGTCTGTATGTTTATGTATGTATATGTATATATGTTATAAATGTGTGATTTTTTTCCTACCTCTGGATGGTTTTTCAAAAACTAATGTGTAAAGAGCTCGATTTAATTGACTTAAAGACAAACAAGTGTTCCTATAAATTAACTATACTCTCAGAAGCATCGAAACTAACTTAAGTTTTTCAAGTTCAAATGATCTAGCATAATCTTCAGTAAATAAAAGCTAATTTAAGTTTGTTGGTTTAATTAAAACAGGCATGTCTTACAGTTAACAGCGTTAAATAAAATACCTTTATTCTACTTCACTTTACTAAAAGTCAAATAAGCTTATGTTATCTCTGTTACAGAATTTAACAGCAAGAAAGTTAAAATGATGGTTAGCTATTTAATGTTTCATGAAATTTTTATGAGTAATCAAAACATAATTGTTAAGAACAAGCAAATTAGATGTAAGTAAGAAAAGTTTATATGAGTTTTTCAACAATTATTATGCTTTAGGGTATGTCTACTTAAAAATAGTTCCCCATATTTTTTTGGTAATTTAAAACCTTAAATTTATACTGAAATAAATTAAATGATGAATATTCACTGAATATCTAGATCATTTCCAAGTAAGATAAAATACTGAAGCATTAATTATTGAACATAGGCTTATACACATTTGGCTTCCTTTTACAGAGGAACTAAAGATATTTGGATCTAATAGTAGACTTTTTTTTTTTACCTCACTGAAAAATTTACTATAAGGAAGACTATACTTCCAGAAATTATAAGATATATTTATAAATTTGCCAATCCACAGAATGCTAGTGTGACAGACAATTCATAATTGCTTACTTCTTAGTTTTCACTTGGAATTAAGGACTCTAAGGGTTAAGAATTTGAATTAATGTATGTAATTTATGCTGTGTGGAAAAAAATCAGGGTAAAGAAAAAAACTGTGTATAAAAAGTAGGTAAGGAAAGTAAAATGACTGATTGTTCCAGAATGAGAAAAAGGAAAAATCACAGAACAAACTCTAAATGAATATTAACCCCTGAAAAAACTAATGAAAAAGAAATAAACAATTTACTAGATAAAGAATTCAAAAAGTAGTAATAAGAATGCTAACTGAATTAGGGAAAAATTGATGAACACATCGGCAATTTTAACAAAGAACTAGAAAAGATAAAAAGGAATCAGTCAGAACTGAAGGATACAATAACTGAAGTAAAAGACACTAGAAGGAATGAACAGCAGACTAAGCAATATAGAAGAACACACAAGTGATCTGGAATATAGAACGATGGAAATCACCATATCAGAATAGCAAAACAAAGAATAAATTTTAAAAAATGAAAACAGTTTAAGGGATCTTTAGGATAACTTCAAGTGTACCAAAATTCACCTTATAGGGGATCCAGAAAAAGAGTGAGATAAAATGGTAGAAAATATATTTTATGAAATTAAATGAAAACTGGAAATTTCACAAGCCTGAAGAAGGAAACAGGTGTCCAGGTATTGAAAGCACAGTCTCAAAGAAGATGAACTCAAACAATCCCACATTAAGGAATAACATAATTAAAATGGCAAAAATTAAAGGTAAAGAAAGAGGAAATTCTAAAGGCAGCAAGAGAAAAACAAGGGAACCCCCATAAGGCTATCAGCTGATTTTTCTGCAGAAACTTTGCAGGTCAGAAGGGAGTAGCTTGATAAATATTAAGTAATGAAAGGGAAAAACCTGCAACCTAGGATATTCTACCCAGCAAGATTATAATTCAGAACTGAAGGAGAGATAAAAAAACTTCCCAGACAAGCAAAAACTAAAAGAGTTTATCAATACTAAACCAGCTTTAAAAGAAATTTAAAGGTCTTTCTCTAAGTGGAAAAGAAGGCTATGACAAGAAGTTAGTATCTATAGGAAATGAAAAATCCCACTGGTAAAGGAAAATATATAGTAAAGGCTGAGGATCAACCACTTAAATAAGCTAGTATGAAGATTAAAAGACAAAAAATTATAAAGTCAAGAAAAACTACAAGATTCAGTTAAATAAACTTGAGGATGTAAAATATGACATCAAAAACTCAAAGTGTGGGGAAAGGGAGTAAAAATTGTAGATCTTTTAGACTGTGTGTGAACTTAAAGGACTACCTGTTTAAAACAAATAGATATAGTTATAAGTCATCATATATGAACCACATAAATGATAACCATAAATCAAAAGCCTACAATAGATACACTAAAATAAGAGAAAAAGTAACACAAGCATACTAAAAGAAATCATCAAACTACAAGAGAAAAAACTAAAATAAGAAGAAAAGGGAAGAACTTAAAAACAACTGGAAAACAGGTAGTAAAATGGCAATAAGTAAATACCTATCAATAATTACTTTAAATGTCAATGGACTAAATGCTCCAATCAAGAGACAGAGGGTGGGTGATTGGATAAAAAACAAAACCCATCTATACGCTACTTACAAGAGACTCACTTCAGAACTAAAGACACACAGAGACTGAAAGAAAGGGGATGAATAAAGGTATTTCATGCAAATGGAAATGATAAGGAAGTGGAGGCACCAATACTCAAATCAGACAAAATAGGCTTTTTAAAAAGTCAGTAACAAAAGACAAAGAAGGGCATTATATAATGATAAAGGGATCAGTGCAAGAAGAAGATATGATACTTGTCAACATATATGCATCCTACATAGGAGCACCTAAATATATAAAGCAAATGTTAACAGACATAAAGGGAGAAATTGACAACAAAAAAATAATAGTGGGGGGCTTTAACACCCCACTTACATCAGTATAAAGATCATCCAGACAGAATTTCAATAAGTCAACAGTGGTATTAAATAACACAATAGATTAACTTGACTTAGATACCTACAGGACATTCCATCCAAAAACACCAGAAAACATATTCTTTTCAAGTACACGTAGAACATTCTCCAAGATAGATCACATGCTGGAAAACAAAACAAGTCTTAAAAAATGTAACAAGTTAGAAATTATATTAAGCATATTTTAGGACCACAGCAGTATGAAACTAAAAATCATTTACAGGGAAAAAAAATGGGAAAAGCACAAACACATGGAGACTAAGCAACACACTACAAAAAAAACAATGGGTGAATTAAGAAATCAAAGAGGAAATCAAAAAATATCTCAAGACAAGTGAAAATGGAAACACAACACTCCAAAATCTATGTAATGCAATAAAAGCAGTTGTAAGAAGGAAGTTTATAGTGATACAGGCCTACCTCAAGAAACAAGAAAAATCTCAAATACACAACCTAACCTTACATCTACAGGTATTGGGGGGGGGGGGGGAAGAACAAACAAAACCCAAAAGTCAGCAGAAGAAGAAAAGAAATAATAAAAATAAGACAGGAAATAAATAATAAAGAGGAAAAAAAATCAATGAAACCAAGAGGTAGGTCTTTAAAAAAAAGAAAAAAAAAACAGTCAGACCCACCAAGAAGAAAAGAGGACCCAAATGAACAAAATAAGAAATGAAAGAGGAGAAAAAAAGGAAAAACGGATACCACAGAGATACAAAAAAATCATGAGAATACTATGAACAGTTATATGCCAAAAAATTGGACAAACTAGAAGAAATGGACAAATTTCAAGAAACAAACACCCTTCCAAGAGTGAATTAGGAAGAAACAGACAATGTGAACAAACTGATCACTAGTAGAGAAACTGAATTTATAATTTAAAAAATCCCAGAAAACAAAAGTCCAAGAACAGATAGGTGGCTTCACAGGGGAATTCTACCAAACATGTAAAGAAGAGCTAATACCTATCTTTATCAAACTACTCCAAAAATTGACGCAGACGGAACACTCCCAAATTCATTCTACAAGTCCACCATTACCCTGATACCAAAATCAGACAAACATAATAAAAAAGAGAAAATTACAGGCCAATCCCTGACGAATATAGAAGCCAAAATCCTCAAGAAAATATTAGCATATCAAATTCAAAAATATATAAAAAGAATCATGCACCATGATCAAGTGTGATTTATTCTAGGAAAGCAACAATGATTCAATATTTAAAAATCAATCAGTGTGGTACACCATATTAGCAAAAAGAAGGATAAAAATCACATGATCATCTCAATAGATTCAGAAAAAGCATTTGACAAAATTCAACATCCACTCATGATAAAAACTCCCATCAAAGTGAGTATAGAGGGAAGGTATCTCAACATAACAAAAGCCATTTATGACAAACCCACAGCTAACATCATACTCAACAGTGAAAAGCTGAAAGCTTTTCCCCTAAAATCAGAAACAAGTCAACCATGTCCCTCTCACCACTTCTATTTAACACAGTACTGGATGTCCTAGCCACAGTAATCAGACAAGAAAAAGAAATAAAAGGTACAAATTGAAAGGGAAGAAGTAAAACTTTCACTGTTTGCTGATGACACAACACACTATACACAATACCCTAATGTCTCCACCAAAAAATTCTACAAGTAAGAAATGAATTCAGTAAAGTTGCAGGATACAAGATTAACATACAGACATCTGTTCCTTTTCTATAAACTAATAATGAACTCTCAGAAAGATAAATTCAGGAAACAGTCCTGATTACGATCACATCAAAAAGAAGAAAATAGGGCTTCTCTGGTGGCGCAGTGGTTGAGAGTCCTCCTGCCGATGCAGGGGACATGGGTTCATGCCCCGGTCCGGGAAGATCCCACATGCCGCGGAGCAGCTGGGCCCATGAGCCACGGCTGCTAAGCCTGCATGTCCAGAGCCTGTGCTCTGAAATGGGAGAGGCCACAACAGTGAGAGGCCCACGTACCGCAAAATAAATAAATAAATAAAATACCTAGGAATAAACTTAACCAAGGATATGAAAGACCTATACTCTGAAAACTCTAAACACTGATGAAAAATTTGAAAATGATATAAAGAAATGGAAAGGTAGCCCATATAGTTGTATTGGAGGAGTTAATATTGTTAAAATGGCCATACTACACAAAGATATCTACATATTTAATGCAATCCCTATCAAAATACCCATGACATTTTTCACAGAACTAGAACCAAATAATCCCAAAATTCACATGGAACCATGAAAGACCCCGAATTGCCAAACAATCCTGAGATAAAAGTACAAAGCTGGAGGTATCACACTCCCTGACTTCAAACTATAGTACAAAGCTACACTAATCAAAACTATATGGTCCTGGAACAAAAATAGACATATAGATAAATGGAACAGAATAGAGAGCCCAGAAATAAACCCACACACTTATGGTTGATTAATCTACAATCAAGGAGGCAAGAATATACAATGCAGAAAAGACAGACTTTTTAATAAGTGGTGCTCAGAAAACTGGACAGCAACATGTAAAACAGTGAAATTAGAACATTTCTTTGCCATATACAAAGTAAACTCAAAATGGATTAAAGACCTGAATTTAAGGCTAGAAAACATGTGAGACCTTCAAGATGGTGGAGGAGTAAAATGTGGAGATCACCTTCCTCCCCACAAATACATCAGAAATACATCTACATGTGGAACAACTCCTACAGAACACCCACTGAAGGCTGGCAGAAGACCTCAGACTTCCCAAAAGGCAAGAAACTCCCCACATACCTGGGTAGGGCAAAAGAAAAAAGAAAAAACAGAGACAAAAGAATAGGGATAGGCTTCCCTGGTGGTGCAGTGGTTGAGAGTCCACCTGCCGATGCAGGAGACACGAGTTCGTGCCCTGGTCTGGGAAGATCCCACATGTCGCGGAGCGGCTGGGCCCTTGAGCCATGGCCGCTGAGCCTGTGCGTCCGGAGCCTGTGCTCCACAACAGGAGAGGCCACAACAGTGAGAGGCCTGCGTACCACAAAAAAAAAAAAAGAAAAGAAAAGAATAGGGACAGGACCTGCACCTCAAGGAGGGAGCTGTGAAGGAGGAAAAGTTTCCACACACTAGGAGGCCCATTCACTGGTGGAGATGGGGGATGGTGGGGGGGAAGCTTCAGAGCTACAAAGGAGAGCACAGCAACAGGGGTGCAAAAGGCAAAGCTGAGAGATTCCCCCACAGAGGATTGCTGCTGACCAGCACTCATCAGAATTAGATGTTTGTCTGCTCACCCGCCGGGGCGGGTAGGGGCTGGGAGCTGAGGCTCCGACTTCGGATGTCAAATCCCAGGGAAAGGACGGGGGTTGGCTGCGTGAACACAGCCTGAAAGAGGATAGTGTGCCACAGCTAGCCGGGAGGGAGTCTGGGAAAAAGTCTGGTCCTGCCTAAAAGGCAAGAGACCATTGTTTTGGGTGCGCGAGGAGAGGGGATGCAGAGCACCACCTAAACAAGCTCTAGATATAGGTGTGAGCCGCGGCTATCAGTGCAGACAACAGAGACGGGCATGGAACGCTAAGTCTGCTGCTGCAGGCACCAAGAAGCCTGTGTGCGAGCACAGGTCACTATCCATACCTCCCCTCTCAGGAGCCTGTGCAGCCTGCCACTGCCAGGGTCCCATGGTCCAGGGACAACTTCTCTGGGAGAACACATGGTGCGCCTCAGGCTTCTGCAATGTCCCTCTGGCCTCTGCCGCCACAGGCTCACCCTGTATTCTGAACCCTTCCCTCCCCGTGGCCTGAGTGAGCCAGAGCCTCCTAATCAGCTGCTCCTTTAAGCCCGTCCTGTCTGGTCAGGAACAGACTCCCTTAGTCAACCTACGTGGAGAGGCGGGGCCAATCCAAAGGTGAATCCCAGGAGCTGTGCAAACAAAGAAGAAAAAGGGAAATTTCTCCCAGCAGCATCAGGAGTAGTGGATGAAATATCCACAATCAACTTGATTTACCCTGCATCTGTGGAATACCTGAATAGACAATGAAACATCCCAAAATTAAGGTGGTAGAATTTGAGAGAAATGTAGACTTGGGGTGTGCTGTATGCGACTGACTGCTTTCTGGTTTTATGCTTATCTCAGTTTAGTATTTAGAGTTTATTATCTTTGGTAGATATGTTTATTGATTTGGTTGCTCTCTTCCTTTTTATATATAGATATATAGTTTTTTTTCCTTTTTCTCTTTCTGTGACTGTGTATGTCTATGCTTCTTTGTGTGATTTTGTCTGTATAGCTTTGCTTTTACCATTTCTTCTACGGTTCTGTCTGTGCGTGTTGTTTGTTGGTTTGTTTGTTTTTTAGTATAGTTTTTAGCGCTTGTTATCATTGGTAGATTTGTTTTTTGGTTTGGTTGCTCTATTCATTCTATCATTTTTCTTTTTTTAATTACTTTTTTATTTTTAATAAATTTTAATTTTTTATTGAAATAACTTTTTTTAAATTTCCTTTTTTCTTTATTTCATTCTTTTTTTCTCCCTTTTCTTCTGAGCTGTGTGGCTGACAGGGTCTTGGTGCTCCAACCGGGTGTCAGGCCTGTGCCTCTGAGCTGGGAGAGCCGAGTTCAGGACACTGGTCCACCAGAGACCTCCCAGCTCCACGTAATATCAAACGGTGAAAGCTCTCCCAGAGATCTCCAGCTAAACGTTAAGACCAAGCTCCATTCAACAACCAGCAAGCTACACTGCTGGACACCCTATGCCAAACAACTAGCAAGACAGGAACACAAACCCACCAATTAGCAAAGAGGCTGTCTAAAATCATACTAAGGTCACAGACACCCCAAAACACAACACCAGATGCGGTCCTGCCCACCAGAAAGACAAGATACAGCCTCATCCACCAAAATACAGACACTAGTCCCCTCCACCAGGAAGTCTACACAACCCACTGAACCAACCCTACCCACTGGGGGAAGACACCAAAAACAACAGGAACACAAAACATGAAGCCTGCAAAAACGAGATCCCAAAAACAGTAAGTTAAGCAAAATGAGAAGACAGAGAAACATACAGCAGACAAAGGAACAAGGTAAAAAGCCACCAGACCAAACAAATGAAGAAGAAATAGGCAGTCTACCTGAAAAAGAATTCAGAGTAATAATAGTAAACATGATCCAAAATCTTGGAAATAGAATGGAGAAAATACAAGAAATGTTTAACAAGGACTTAGAAGAATTAAAGAGCAAACAAACAATGATGAACACCACAATAAATGAAATTAAAAATTCTCTAGAAGCAATCAATAGCAGAATAACTGAGGCAGAAGAACAGATAAGTGACCTGGAAGATAACATAGTGGAAATAACTACTGCAGAGCAGAATAAAGAAAAAAGAATGAAAAGAATTGAAGACAGTCTTACAGACCTCTGGGACAATATTAAATGTACCAACATTCAAACTATAGGGGTCCCAGAAGAAGAAGAGAAAAAGGGACTGAGAAAATATTTGCAGGAATTACTGTTGAAAATTGCCCTAATATGGGAAAGGAAATAGTCAATCAAGTCCCAGAAGCACAGAGAATCGCATACAGGATAAATCCAAGGAGAAAAATGCCAAGTCACATATTAAGCAAAGTATCAAAAATTAAATAAAAAGAAAAAATATTAAAAGCAGCAAGGGAAAACAACAAATAACATACAAGGGAATCCCGATAAGGTTAACAGCTGATCTTTCAGCAGAAACTCTGCAAGCCAGAAGGGACTGGCAAGACGTATTTAAAGTGATAAAGGAAAAACCTACAACCAAGATCACTCTACACAGCAAGGATCTCATTCAGATTCGACAGAGAAATTAAAACCTTTACAGACAAGCAAAAACTAAGAAAATTCAGCACCACCAAACCAGCTTTACAACAAATGCTAAAGGAACTTCTCTAGGCAGGAAACACAAGAGAAGGAAAAGACCTACAATAACAAACCCAAAACAATTAAGAAAATGGTAATAGGAACATACATATTGATAACTACATTAAATGTAAATGGATTAAATGCTCTAACCAAAAGACATGACTGGATGAATGGATACAAAAACAAGACCCGTATATATGCTCTTTACAACAGACCCACTTCAGACCTAGGGACACATATAGACAGAGAGTGAGGGGATGGAAAAAGATATTCCATACAAATGGAAATGAAAAGAAAGCTGGAGTAGCAGTTCTCATATCATAAAAAATAGACTTTAAAATAAAGACTATTAGAAGAGACAAAGAAGGACACTACATAATGATCAAGGGATCAACCCAAGAAGAAGATAGAGCAACTGTCAATATGTATACACCCACCATAGGAGCACCTCAATACATAAAGCAAACGCTAACAGCCATAAAAGGGGAAATCGACAGTAACACAATCATAGTAGGGGAATTTAACACCTCACTTTCACCAATGTACAGATAATCAAAATTGAAAATAAATAAGGAAACACAAGCTTAAAATGATACATTAAACAAGATGAACTTAATTGACATTTATAGGACATTCCATCCAAAAACAACACAATACACTTTTTTCTCAAGTGTTCACGGAAAATTCTCCAGGATAGATCATATCATGGGTCACAGATCAAGCCTTGGTAAATTTAAGAAAATTAAAATCATACCAATTATCTTTTCTGACCATAAAGCTATGAAAATAGATATCAATTACAGGAAACAAACTGTAAAAAATACAAACACATCAAGGCTAAACAATGTGTTAATGACCAAAGATTACTGAAGAAATCAAAGAGGAAATAAAGAAATACCTAGTAACAAATGAGAATGAAAACACAATGAGACAAAACTTTTGGGATGCAGCAAAAGGAGTTCTAAGAGGGAAGTTTACAGCAATACAATCCTACTTCAAGAAACAAGAAGCATCTCAAATAAACAACCTAACCTTACATCTAAAGCAATTAGAGAAAGAAGAACAAAAAAACCCCCAAAGTTAGCAGAAGGAATGAAATCATAAAGATCAGATCAGAAATAAATGAAAAAGAAATGAAGGAAATGATAGCAAAGATCAATAAAACTAAAAGCTCATTCTTTAAGAAGATAAAAAAAATTGATAAACCATTAGCCAGACTCATCAAGAAAAAAAGGGAGAAGAATCAAATCAATAGAATTAGAAATGAAAAAGAAGTAACAACTGATACTGCAGAAATACAAAGGATCATGAGAGACTACTACAAGCAACTATATGACAGTAAAATGGATAACCTGGAAGAAATGGACAAATTCTTAGAAAAGCACATCCTTCTGAGACTGAACCAGAAAGAAATAGAAAATATAAACAGACCAATCACAAGCACTGAAATTGAGACTGTGGTTAAAAATCTTCCAACAAAGAAAAACCCAGGACCAGATGGCTTCACAGGTGAATTCTATCAAACATTTAGAGAAGAGCTAACAGCTATCCTTCTCAAACTCTTCCAAGATATAGCAGAGGGAGGAACACTCCCAAACTCATTCTACGAGGCCACCATCACCCTGATACTAAAACCAGACAAAGATGTCACAAAAAAAGAAAACAACAGGCCAACATCACTGATGACCATAGATGCAAAAATCCTCAACAAAATACTAGCAAAGAGAATCCAACAGCACATTAAAAGGATCATACTCCATGATCAAGTGGGATTTATCCCAGGAATGTAGGGATTCTTCAGTGTATGTGAATCAAGCAATGTGATAAAACATATGAACAAATTGAAGGAGAAAAACCATAAGATCATCTCAACAGATGCAGAAAAAGCTTTTGACAAAATTCAACAAACATTTATGATAAAACCCCACAAAAAAGTAGACAGAGAGAACCTACCTCAGCATCATAAAGGCCATATATGACAAACCCATAGCAAATATCATGCTCAATGGTGAAAAAGTGAAACCATTTCCTCTAAGATCAGGAACAAGACAAGGTTGTCTACTCTCACCACTAGTACTGAACACAGTTTTGGAAATTTTAGCCACAGCAGTCAAAGAAGAAAAAGAAATAAAAGGAATACAAATCAGAAAAGGAGAAGTAAAGCTGTCACTCTTTGCAGATGACGTATTATACACAGAGAATCCTAAAGATGCTACCAGAAAACTACTAGAGCTAATCAATGAATTTGGTAAAGTAGCAGGATACAAAATTAATGCACAGAAATCTCTTGCATTCCTATACACTAATGATGAAAAATCTGAAGAAGAAATTAAGGAAACACTGACATTTACCACTGCAACAAAAAGAATAAAATACCTAGGAATAAACCTACCTAAGGAGACAAAAGACTTGTATGCAGAAAACTATAAGACACTGATAAAAGAAATCAAAGATGATACAAACAGATGGAGAGATACACCATGTGCTTGGATTGGAAGAATCAACATTCTGAAAATGACTATACTACCCAAAGCAATCTACAAATTCAACGCAATCCCTATCAAACTACCAGTGGCATTTTTCACAGAACTAGAACAAAAAATTTCACAATTTGTGTGGAAACACAAAAGATTCTGAATGGCCAAAGCAATCTTGAGAAAGAAAAACGGAGGTGGAGGAATCAGGCTCCCAGACTTCAGACTATACTACAAAGCTACACTAATCAAGACAGTATGGTACTGGCACAGAAAAAGAAATATAGATCAATGGAACAGGACAGAAAGCCCAGAAATAAATCCACAGACATATGGTCACCTTATTTTTGATAAAGGAGGCAAGAATATACAGTGGCGAAAAGCCAGCCTCTTCAATATGTGGTACTGGGAAAACTGGACAGGTACATGTAAAGAATGAAATTATAACACTCCCTACCACCATGCACAAAAATAAACTCAAAACGGATTAAAGACCTAAATGTAAGGCCAGACACTATAAAACTCTTAGAGGAAAACATAGGAAGGACACTCCATGACATAAATCACAGTAAGATCCTTTTTGACTCACCTCCTAGAGAAATGTAAATAAAAACAAAAATAAACAAATAGGACCTAATGAAACTTAAAAGCTTTTGCACAGCAAAGGAAACCATAAACAAGACCAAAAGACAACCCTCAGAATGGAGAAAATATCTGCAAATGAAGCAACTGACAAAGGATTAAACTCCAAAATTTACAAGCAGCTCATGCAGCTCAATATCAAAAAAACAAACAACCCATTCCAAAGATGGGTGGAAGACCTAAAAAGACATTTCTCCATAGAAGATATACAGATTGCCATGAAAGGATGCTCAACGTCACTAATCATTAGAGAAATGCAAATTAAAACTACCATGAGGTATCACCTCACACCAGTCAGAATGGCCATCATCAAAAAATCTAGAAACAATAAATGCTTGAGAGGGTGTGGAGAAAAGGAACCCTCTTGCGCTGCTGGTGGGAATGTAAGTTGATACAGCCACTATGGAGAATAGTATGGAGGTTCCTTAAAAAACTAAAAATAGAACTACCATACAACTGAGCAATCCCACTACTGGGCATATACCCTGAGAAAACCATCATTCATAAAGAGTCATGTACTACAATGTTCATTGCAGCTCTATTTACAATAGCCAGGACACAGAAGCAACCTAAGTGTCCATCGACAGATGAATGGATAAAGAAGATGTGGCACATATATACAATGGAATATTACTCAGCCATAAAAGGAAACGAAATTGAGTTATTTTTAGTGAGGTGGATGGACTTAGAGTCTGTCATACAGAGTGAAGCAAGTCAGAAAGAGAAAAATAAATACTGTATGCTAACACATATATATGGAATCAAAAAAAAAAAAGGTTTTCATGAACCTGGGGAAGGACAGGAATAAAGACACAGATGTAGAGAATGGACTTGAGGACACGGGGAGGGGAAAGGGTAAGCTGGGACGAAGTGAGAGAATGGCATGGACTTATATATACTACCAAATGTAAAACAGGTAGCTAGTGGGAAGCAGCCGCATAACACAGGGAGATCAGCTTGGTGCCTTGTGACTACCTAGAGGGGTGGAATAGGGAGGGTGGGAGGGAGACGCAAGAAGGAGGCGATATGGGTATATATGTATATGTATAGCTGATTCACTTTGTAATAAAGCAGAAACTAACACACCATTGTAAAGCAATCATACTCCAATAAATATGTTAAAAAAATAAATAAATAAAATAAAGTGACTATACTTAAAAAATAAATAAATTAGAAGACTAGAAACCATAAGACACATAGAAGAAACATAGGCAGAACACTCTTAGACACAGATTGCAGCAGTATTTTTTTGGATCTGTCTCCTAAACAAAGGTGACCTAGTTAAAACTTCAAAGCTTTTCACAGCAAAGGAATCCATCAACCAAACAAAAGGACAACCTATCAAAAATATTTGCAAATAATATGATCAATAAGAATTAATAGCCAAAATTTATAAAAAGCTCATATAACTCAATATCAAAAAAATAAAGAACCCAAAAAATGCGCCAAAGACCTGAATAGAAATTTATTGAAAGAACATATCCAAATGGGCAACAGGCACATGAAAAAATGCTCAACATCACTAATCATCAGAGAAATGCAAATTAAAAGCATAATGAGATATCACCTCATACCTCTCAAAATGTCCATCATTAAAAAGTCTACAAATAGCAAATGTTGGTGATGCTTATGGAGAAAAGGGAATCCTATTACACTGGTAGGATTGTAAATTGGTGCAGCCAGGATGGAAAACAGAATGGAGGTTCTGCCAAAAAACTAAAAATAGAATTAGCATATGATCTGGCAATTCCACTCCTGGATATACATCCAGAAAAAACAAAAATACTAATTCTAAAAGATAAATGCACCCCAATGTTCAGAGCAGCACTATTTACAATAGTCAAGATATGGAAACAGTCCAACTGTCCATCAACAGATGAATGTAAAAGGAAGAAGTGGTATATATATATATATATATATATATATATACACACACAATGGAATACTACTCAGCTGTACAGAAGAATGAAACTCTGCCATTTGCAACAATGTGGATGGACCTAGAGTGTATTATTCTTAGTGAAATATGTCATACAGAGAAAGACAAGTACTGTTATCACTTATATATGGAATGTATAAAATAAACTACAGGAATGTACATAATAATAGAGAAATAGACTCACAGATGTAAAGAACAAACCAGTGGTTACCAGTGGGAAGAGGGAAGGGTGGGGAGGGAAATAGGGATATGGAATTAAGAGACAGAAACTACTATGCAACAGGGATATATTGCACAGTACATGGAAATGTAGCTATTATTTTGTAATAACTTTAAATGGAGTATAAGCTATAAAATTATTGAATCACTATTTTGTACACCTGAAACTAATACATTTAAGTCATCGACATGTCAAGTTAAACATAATAATAAAATGAATAACTACAGAAAGAAAAAAGAATATGAACCTCTTATCATGACCTATAAATACCACAATGTGATTCAGCAAAATATGTCATGACCTGTGAATACCATGCAGAGATTCAGAAAACAACTGGGAGAAGTCCAAAGCAGTAGCTGGGAGTAGCATCTGTGAGTAGTTCACATCTCTCTGTTAGAGTCTGACTAAAAAGGGGGGAATTGTTAAAAAGAAGATAATAGGCCCAAAATAGAGTTGCTTATGCTAAGCCCCATGTCACCAAACCAAAACTTAACTTACAGCTCTCCAGAAACAGAGACTTACACCAGTCAAACAGGAATCACCTGATCAGCACTAGTTAGTTTTCATGACAGACTCCTGCCTTTTCTAAAAGAAAGTGTGCAATAACCAATCTGCTTTTTGCCTGGTATAACTTCCTTGTTCCTACTACCTTCTGCCTATAAAAGTTTTACATCTTTTACAGCTCCTCAGAGCTCCTTTCTATCTGCTAGATTGGATGCTGCTAGATTCAAATCAATTTTTGCTTAAATAGACTCAATTGTTTTCATATGCCTCAGTTTACCTTTTAACACTAATGACTATAAAAAGGAAAAATCCTGCTGAATCTGGAGCCCCAAGTCATGGTGCCTGTACTCCAAGTCAGTGTGGATAATGACACTAGTTTAGTAAACCTAATATTAGCTAAAAAGAAGCATACTAAGACTTCTGGTTTCTGGTATCCCATATAAGAAGCTTGGAAGTTGCCATTCTGTCCTAACAACAAATAAACTGAACAGAATGAAAAGTTAATAAATATTCTTGGATCCTTAAGAGAGGGAAGGACCCAGGGCAAACTGCTATCCCCAAGATTGAAGAGACAGACAGGTGGATACCAGGAGGCATGGCTTACCAGAGCAGAGATTCATGAGCTGAATCCACCACAGGAACCAGTGCTGCGATAGGAAAGTCTTAACCGTAATTGACAAAATTGCTGGAGGCTCAGTGCAGACAACTCTGAGAATTAAAAACTCCAAGGGACCCAGTGTAGTGCAGGGAAGGACACAGTACTGTGAGATGTACCTCCAGGAGCTCTACCAGGTTCCCAAAGTAAATATTAGAGAAAAATCCCATCCTGCTTTGCAGGGGGAGGAGAAAAGGAATCATTTGAGATACTCCAGAGCACTCCGTTTTTCTTAATGAGGCCTGCCCTCAGGAGAAACTAGTTAAACAAAGCCTTGCCTGCTGAGGAAGGGGAAAACCCAACTCCTGTCCCACCTACTGGGGGAGAAAAAAACTGAGAAACTCCTGTGAAGTTCCTTGGCCAGAAGCACATGGTTGTGAAAAGACTGAGACCTTATGATAGGATATAGATCCCTTCCCCGCCCCCACACTTCACCACCATTTTATTAAAGACCTATTTGCAATAATTCCTTTTATTCAGTACATATGTATGACTATCAAGAAAAAATTATATACAGAATTTGAAAAGATCAGAAAATACAAAGAACCTTTGGTAAGAAAACAAACGATCCATTTAAAAAATGAGCCAAAGACCTTCAGACATTTGACCAAAGGAAATAGCCCCATGGCAAATAAGCATATGAAAACATGCTCCACATTATTTCCATAAGAGAAATGCAAATGAAAACAATGATGAAATACCACTATACATTTATTAGAATGACCAAAATCTGAAATACTGACAACACTAAATGCTGGCAAGGATGTGGAGCAACAGGGACTCTCATATATTGCTGGTGGGAATGCAAAATGGTACAGCCACTTTGGAGGACATGTGGAGATTTCTTTAAAAACTAAGCATACTCTAACCATATGATCCAGCAATCATACTCTTTGGTACTGATGCAAGGGAGTTAAATACTTATGTCCACACAAAAACTGGCACACATACATTTGTAGCAGCTTATATCACAATTGCCAAAACTTGGAATCAGCCAATATATCCCTCAGTTAGTAAATGGATAAACTGTGGTACACCTAGTCATTGGAATATTAAAAGAAATGAGCTATCAAGCCAGAAAAAGAAATGGAGGAGACTTAAATACATATTACTAAGTGAAATAAGTCACCCTGGAGAGGCTACATACTTATGTTTGCAACTATATGACATTCTGGAAAAGGCAAAACTGGAGAAATTAAAAAGATCAGTGATTGCCAGAGCAAGGAGTGGGGAGATGAACAGGCAGAGTACAGAGGATTTTTAGGGCAGTGAAAATATTCTGTATAATACAATGAGGGACATATGTCATTATACATTTGTCCAAACCCATGGGATGTACAACACCAAGAGTAAACCCTAAGGTAAACTATGGACTTTAGGTGATTATGGTGTGTCAGTGTAGGTTCATCCTTGACAAAAAATGTCCACTCTGGTGAGTGATGTTAATAATGGGGGACTTTGTGCATCTGTGGAAACAGGGACTTTTGGGAAACCTCTGTACCTTCAATTTTGTTATAAACCTAAAGCTTCTCTAAAAAATAAAGTCTTTTAAAAATAACCATATTAAGAAATTTATATCAATAATTAGAATCTTCCATAAGTTTTAGGAGTGGAAGAAGTCCACAAAATCCTAGAAAAGCCCACATTTATATCTTACCTCCTCTAGTGATGACTAAGGATAAAAAGTGATTTTGTCTGAGCTCAATTCCAGGTAAAATATTTCCCTGTTAATATCTTCTACCCCAAATCAATGACATTTGTAGATTCCACCCTTACAGCAGTGATTCCAATCAATTAGCCTTTCTTTTTTCCTGCACACAGAACTCTCAAGTTAGCACCTGTGAAATTTTCCTTTAATCAGTCTGTCATGGCTGTGTCTCTCTGATCAAAAAATGAATATTCTGCCTGGTGTCGAAAGCAGATCTCTGCCGATGTCAGTCATCCTCTTTCTTCTCTCATTTCTTCATATGCTTTTCTGCCTACTTCTCTAAAGCAGATTCCTCTTTGTTTTGCACTTTTCTACAGTTCTAATAGTCCTTAAGTATTTCTGGAGTGTCCTTCTTTAGGGTTCTTAAATATGGCTATGTAAGTATCTCATCCTGGATGACCATATCATACTAAGGACATCACTTCCAAAGAAAAGACACATATTTCCTGAATTTCCAGTTTTTCAGGGTACAAAATAGATTTTTCAGAATTACTTTTTTTTTTTTTTTTGCTTTATGTTAGTCATGTATCATATTACCCAGGGAGAAGTCCATTCTGAAGAGCAAAATTAATCTTAGCTTAACTCTTCCCTCAAAAGTTTAAATCTTCCCTGTCCCTGTTAAAGTAGAGATAGAAGAAAGAGGTGGTGGGTACCACACAGAGCCAGCAGGCAAAAGTACCCAGAGAGAGGCAGCTTGAGGGACCAGCAAGCAGGGATGAAAACTATTCCTGGATATGAAAGACTGTGGCAGTTATTTTGCAGAGCATATTAACAGGAAGCAAAAGATCATCAGAAATCAATTAGCAAGAACACTGCTATTTCATATGCAAACTCAGGCAGTAATAAACATTCTGACACAGTTTATATGAAGCACTTATACAAAGAAGTGGTCATTTCCATATAGAATATTAATGGAGCAGAAGAAGAGGCTTAGCCAAGCCTGAGGGCAAGAGAAAAGATTCTAAAGATCCCAAAAAGGATGGATTTCCTTGGCAACACTAACAGCTAACTAATTGTATCCAGTCCTAACAAGAAAGAATTGGGAATTCATGTCAGAATTTCTCTTTCTATTGTTCTGCGATTGGAGCCATTATTGGTCAGATATTCGAAAAAATAATTTAAAGGGGCAGGCATTAAAATAATGATGTATATGCATTTTATACACTTTGTTTTCATTTAAAACATATAAAGGCACATATAAATGTAATATTTTTACATAGGACCACAGCTGATAACATTATGGGTCACAATTCTTTCATTAACCACGGCCATAGGCATTGTCTATTTTTTCCCATTTCAGTGCCTTTAAAGTGCAACAGCAACTTAAGTATACTACTTGTAAAGCAACGTGAATGCAAAATCCTTCCAGAGTTTACACCTCTTTTCTATCTTTTGTCTCACTCTCCTTTATCAAGTCTTACCTAAGCATTTAACTTAGCTTTTATAGAATCAACAACAGTCTCTTTCTTTTCACACTTCTACTTCATTAGTTTAACTGTTATTTAATTAAATTGCTACAGTTTAATGAAAGTAAAACAACTAACAGGTTTAGGAATAAACACAATTGATCCTTGATCAGCACACAAACTGACAGGTGGAAAAGATGTGCCTGAGACTCTACACATACCAGACAGGACACAGCAGCTGTAAACATCAAGCTGGCCATTGGTACTATTCAGTGTGTTTCACAGAAAGAATAGAGAATTTCAGTTAATTTGGAGCTGATTGAGTACAAGTTGGTATCTATTATGTTTGGCATAAAATTTTCTTCATCTAACTTCATAGTAAAGAATTTAAATTTTTGCTTATATTTTGATTAAGTTTCAGCCCTATTCAGGTAACCCATGTTTTCCTGGGCCACACTACCTATAAAAGGAACATAATACAAGTAAAAAAATGGGGTTACTCTGGCTCAGCCTCACCAACTGAGTTATTGGATGGTAAGCCCCATTTTATTCCTCTTGACTCTGGAAATCCCAGAAGGTTACTAGAGTATCTTACCCATAAATACAGCCTTCCTGAACCCCATGTGGGATTCTTCTTCTCCACTACCCCCAGTGATAGCTGGGAGGGTCCAGGACCACTGGAGGAGGTAGGGTAGATACCCCGGCCACTCTACGCTCCTACTCTACTCAGCATGAGCCATCTCCTGCTCCTGGCACTGATGGCCATGCTCGTGAGACTCTCCACTCCCTGCATTATATCTGATTTCACATCCTTCAACAGCCAACTTGAGGGAGGAGGGAAAAGCCAATGAATGCCCTTCAATCCTGAGCCTTACGTATCATGAAGCTGACGATGCTTGAGTTTTAGGTCTCCTCATTTGCACCATCTCTTTCAAGGCCATGTACCTATTTTGGGATGCTTTTCTTAAAGAACTCCCCTCCAAATGATGTGTCAGACGCTGCTTCAACCAATTCCTTTCATTCTAATTTATTTATTACGCATGCAGCAGTTCTACCTTGATATCTTAGCATCTCACAGAGATTAGAATAGTTATGTTTTTAACTTTTAATATCACCTGGCACAGGTCTCAGAGGAGAATGGTGGGACCGAAAATAATATGAGCAATCCTCAGGTCTCCTCAAAACATCCCTTCCACTCCCATCTGTGAAGCCTCATTAGCTTCACATGGGGTTGGCCAGCCTCGACTTTCTTGCCTCACCCCAGAGTGAGTTTCTTCCCTTGAAGCTACTTTGTCTCTAAATCATACAGAATCTTTTGGTGGACTTTCCTTCCTTCTTTCATCCATGATCATCAGTGAGCATGACATATTTTCATCCATTTAGCTCAGACTGTGGTGACTCACTCTTCTCTATCAACCCTTTTGTATTCTTTACAAAGGCTTGAGTGAAAGAACTCCTCAAGGCATTGTAGAGACAAATATAGGACCCAGGCTGGCAACTGTAGCAAGTTTTTGGTGCTTGAACAAGTACTGGAGAAAGCCAGAGTTGGATGGTAGTTAAAGCAGTAAAAACAGATTTTACTCAGTTTACTCAGAAACTATTGCAACAGGAGGAAAGAGACCTCAGTGTAGAAATGGGCTGAATTCTGAATACAACAAGAACAAGTGGGGATTTATAGCCAAGAAGCAGGTTGGGGGCAGGGAAGGAAGGTCAGTGGATGGAAAATTACTAAGAGGAAATATCAGGGACAGTCTAAAAGGATTCTTGTTGAAGTCAGGTCAGAGTGATCAGATATCACCTGGAGGGTGGACAGAGATGAGGAAATTTGCTCTGATATTTAAGGTGAGGGATTCTCCTTAAATTACTTAGCAGGATTCTTGTAACAACTGGGTTTTTAAGGACAAGGCCCAGGGATGTAGCCTAGTTGGAAAAGGGCTCAAAGGACCTACTTCAGAATTTGGTCAGGGAGAGAATCTTCGTCACAGGCAAACCTCATCTCCTCCCAAGCACTGCCTCAGACGGGAGCATCCCTTTCTAGGTGAGCTACAGCTTACATCTATAAACAGGCTATCCATAAAACCCACATATAAATCAATTATTGTTTCATCCTGAAGCTTCACTAACTTAGCAGCAATCAAATCAAGAAAGTCAAAGTAACACCTATAAGCAATCATGAAATTCTTTAGTTAATGCAAGATGAAGAAAGGAAATCATATATCAGATTCAGATTCAGCAGCGTTGAAACTTCTACAAGCAGAGGGCTGGTCAGAACAAAGGGACACTTTAGGAAAAATGAGAGGTCCATGACCTGGAGAGGAGCAACTTTGGTTGCTGGTGAGAAGAGAGACATTTCCACAGGAGAAGCAGCTTCTCCACCTGGCTGACTTTATTAGACTTCAAATGTCATGGACTCTAAACTTGCTCCCAAATCAGTTAAGTGCACACCTAAGAAATGAGAAACTATCAGGAAACGCTGGGCCTTGGTAGGATCATCAATAACTGGAAGATCTGGAGGTGACCTGTGCAGTCACATTGAAACAATTGTTATTTTTGAATTGCTTAGGAACTTTGCCAATCACCAAAGGTAAACTAATAATGACAAATAGCACACCACTGAGATGCCTAAACCTCAGCTGTGAGGCGTCATGGAAATATTTGCAAGGGAGCAGTGGCAGGCTTCACGGGAGGGGATGGGCTTGCTGCCACACAATGGGAAGGAGAGGGGCAGCTGGATCACTGGTGACCCTATAAGGCTGTGGTTCTTTACTGAGGGCAATTCTGCCTCCAGAGGAGATACGCCTGGAGATACTTTTCATGGTCACAGCTGGGGGAAAGTTGCTAATTACATGTAATGAGTAGTTGGCCAGGGATACTGCTAAACATCCTATAATGCAGCTCCCACAACAAAGAAGGATTGGGCCCAAAATGTCAACAGTGCTGAAGTCAAGATAGCCTGTTATATTGCTACTCAGGAGGGAAAAGCAACCCAGAGCCCTATCGGTCTATCTCAGGTCATGACAGTAACCAATGATCTGCTCTAATCAAAGCCATCATTAGAGAGAGAAAAGATGGATGCTTTCAAATATGACTACAACGGATGGAAGCAAGTGGACAATAAAAAATATTTTACATTTCTAGATTTCCACTGGCTGGTGTAATTTTTTGTTCTGAAGCATTCACCCGTCGCGCTATCTGACGTTTTCCCCACTTCCTTCCTTCGACACCTACCCCTGACCGCCACTAACTTATAAGACCACATTAAGATCTACTGGAGATATTATTCAGAATGCTTTGCAGTGTGGATATCTGAGGATATTCTGAGGTAGTTGTGACCATTCTAATCGCAGGGTAGAAGATAGCCTGTTTGATGTGGGAATAATTGATCAAGTTTTAAGAACTTAAAATCACCTCAAACACAGCATGAGGTACTTAGGAACCTAAAACGATGGCAGTGTTATAAGACTTGTCCTTACATTGGCATTTCCCTCTTCTTTCACCTGTTCTGTAATTTAAAAATGTTTCTCCTGTAAGCATAAAATATATCTTGCCTACAAATCATACCATCTGATCCATGTTTTCCAAGCCCTGTTCTTCTTCAAATTAAACCAAAGCAAATAACAAATAAGGTCTTGCAAAGTACAAACATTCTCTTTCCAGGATGCTACTGTGAATGTCAGCTGCTCTCAGTCTCTCCCAGTGATTGCTGGGCATCTCCTAGACTATCACAAGTGCTCGTGTTCACTCTTGCCAACCTCCCGGTGTTACCCTGAGCCATGCGCACGCCCTGCTGAAGCAGCTCTCCTTGTGGCAAAAATGCCGCAATGTAGCAAAACACTCCTGCATCTGCTGCCACAGTGATGGCAGTGACTCAGGCCCCGGGTGACCATGCTGAGTGGGGTCTTCTGCTAGAATGTCTTTTCCCACCTCTGCGTTATTTTCTATTATACCACACTAGTCTTTTCTCAAATGGACTATGTCTATTTATTCCTTGTGCCCCAGTCTACACCAACTGACTCGGAAGAGTCTCTGAGAACACGGTCAAGACTGCATTTTCTTGTGCTTCCCAGGTGATCCTTGTACACATTAAAGTTTGAGAACACATGCTCCCAATACCTCACAGGATTTTTTTTTTTTTTTTGCGGTACGCGGGCCCCTCACTGTTGTGGCCTCTCCCCTTGCGGAGCACAGGCTCCGGACGTGCAGGCTCAGCGGCCATGGCTCACGGGTCCAGCCGCTCCGCGGCATGCTCCCGCACCGGGGCGCGAACCCGTGTCCCCTGTATCGGCAGGCGGACTCCCAACCACTGCGCCACCAGGGAAGCCCCCCTCACAGGAATTTTAATAAAGTTGTTTCACCATCTTTATTTAGGACCCTCTGTTTCAGGGACGGCTCTAACAGTGATGATGATGCTGACGACAAAAACAACACAACACTAAGGCACAGAGATTAGGTATGTCGCATGAAGTTTCATACCTAGTAACTGGCAATACAATGATCAGAACCACTCTTAAGCCAAAGCCCAGGGCAGGAAAGTCAACCTGAATAAAAAGATACCAAGCTCCACTCACAACTACTCTCTAATGACAGGGTGTTTAACTGGACCAGATGCTTGTGTCTCTATTAATTCATCCCTGTATGTGAGTCTTCACTCCTGACTCCCAAAGGCTCCCATAAGCTCTATACACACGCTTATCTTTTCTGTATCCCAGAGGTGCCTATCTCGCTCCACTATCAGTCTGCACACCAACCCACATCCATTCTCATCACCCAACACCTGCACCTATAAACATACAAATCCATAAGAGGTCAGATCATCTCATCCATTCAGCCTGCAATGCAAAATATACTTCTTTTGAGACAGACCTTGCCTCTTAACATCGCATCCACGTGTTTCATTACATAAGCATGTGGATGCAATGAAGTAATTAAGACTGACGTCAGATTGCCTGAACTGAGACCCCATTTCTTCCGCAATCAAGCTATGGGACCTTGGGACTTAAACCTCTCTTTATATGTTTCCTCGACTTTATGTTTGGAATAATCAAAGTACCTAACTCATAGAATTGTGGTGAGAATTACATGATTTTTCTCATATAACAGACACAGAACTATGTTTATCTCATTGAAAGTAACATGTACGTGCCAGATAATACATGTAACTTTTTAAGCTGTAAATTTCACCAGGAAAAAAATAGCTTTTGTATGTTTTCATGCAACTCACTGAAAGAAATAACAGTACACAAATACACATGCATATTTATATAACTAAAATAAGAGATGTGCAAAACAATAGTTACCATTTTATATGCATTGCTCTCTAATTGCTCTTATACATTCTATTTCATTTTTTAAAAAAGAAGATCCAAATTCATCTAATTAATTTCACAGTCCACTATTAGGCCCCAACACACAGTTTTAAAAACACTATACTAGACTGTATGTAAACTTCATGAAGGAAGTCACTACACCTGTTTTGTTTAACACTGTATCCCTGACTTCCTGGAACAAGACATGGCACATAATAGGTGCTTATTTATACATGGGTAGTGGATAAATTGGATAAATGAGTTCTCTTTTTACTAGCATTTAACATAGAAATAAGGAGAATCTATCTGTCCTTCTCTAGTGTTGATGTGTAAAGCTGTGAAAGACAGAATCCTTCCTACTCAATTGTTTGAGATTCTTAGGAAAAACGCTAAAAATCATTAAAACATAAAGCTTTTCTACAGGCTTATCCCAATAAAATTGGGCCTCAGTGGTAACACGGCAGCCAAAAATGTTACCTGGGTCATTAATTTGTGATCTTCTTAGAGGGATGGGAAATTCTTGTCATAACTTTTGTTGTTATCCTTAATTCAACTTTTTATTTCTATATAAATCATAGCATTTGGTATTATAGACATTCCCTATTATCTGTAATTGCACACTTCCCTTAAGATGACTACGATGGTGAGAATTCCTTTTCATATAGATATTTTACATATTTTTAAATTTACCAGTCAATGTAGCTCAGTTCAATCTTTTAGTTTCATTGGGAGCTGTATCTAGCAGGTAAACTTGGAGAGATACTGCTAATGAAAGACAGGCTAGTTTTTACTTTATCACTATTTGATGAGTTTCCGTCCCTTGCCTTCTCTCCCATCCTCCCTCCAGGCAAATACACACTATAAAGCAAACTGCGGGAAATTCAGCACTAGGAGAAATGTAAGATACAGCAGGAAAGCTTCATAGTTTATAAATATTGCAATGCCAGATTAACTGAACTAGCTACATTACACAGTCTGTAGTAATATCTGTGTTTAAAAGTAATGACGTCAGAGAGGTGGTATTGTACAATAGAGAAGAAAACAGAAATAAATAAATAAACTGAAATTAAAACACGAGTATTAGAATCACGTAGATCAAGGTCCAAATCCTGCCCACTACTTTCTAGTTACTTGTCTTTTCTTTTTTTTTTCCTGGTTATTTTTCTTATCTAGTCTTATCTGAAAGATGGGGTTGGTAGTTTCTACAACGCAGGGTAGTTGCGAGGACACAGTGGGTTATTACATGTAAAAGAACTACTTTAGGGTCTTGGAAAATAGCAATCATCACCATAAAGGTTAGTTTCTTCTCCCCTGTCCCTGGCCTGGGGGGTCTTAGGACCTGGCCTACAGACCAGCTTATTCTCAAGTCACTTGTTGGTGAAGCTGAACCTCATTTCTAGAAATAATGATGCAGTTTATGACATTCAATTCAATTCAATAAACATTAAGCTCCTTCTGTATACAAATTTCTATGGCTAGTTGTTATAGAAAATGGAGGAAAGAAATAAAATGAATGGAAATTGCTTCCTCTTCTGAAGAAGCTTCAAATTTATTCAGGAAATAAGGATGTAATTAATTAACAAAATAAGTACAAGCAGTAGGGCTACAAATGAGAAGCAATTAAGTTTAATTTTGTTGAGGGAAGGGTGAGCAATCCAAAAAGACCAGCCAGGAGACGGCCTTTGAACTAAGGTTAAAGAATGAGCAAGGTTTTTTTTAGGATGAGATGGTAGCAAGAGATTTCTAATCTAAAGCAATAACATGAGCAAAGGCCAGTAAAGCAACTAAGTGGTGATAATCCAGGCAAGAAAGCATGAGAGCCGGGAAAAGGATAATGGCAATGGCAACGAGAATGGGAAAGGAGGAGGGCGCACAGTTTCAGAGTTCAAACAAATAACTGCAAAATAGGACATGCTGCAGAGAACAGCAAATTGCTTGGCACTGATGTCTGTGGGGTGCTTCAGGTCATTACCTAAACCTATTTGTTTATTAAAGCCTCTTCTTGCCAAATAACCTTTTCCATTATCTAACTAGTTGGCTTGATAGTTTAAATATGTTTCACAGACTAAAACTGCCCCCCAAAATTTTAATAGAGTTGATTACTGTTTCCCATTTCATTTTCTTCCTCGCTTTTTAAAAAATTTTCTTTAGGCAGTTCAAATCACATTGACCTTTGTTTTAATCCCAATATTGTATTATAACTTTATTTTTATTTAGTTATCCACATGCTCTGTATCTCCTAACATTACCACTTACCAAATTTCTCAGGAGGTATATGAATCTGATTTAATTTCTTCCCAGATGTACTAGTTTACATTCTCCCAGTTTAATCTCATTTTGATTTGAGTTCATATTTGTAACCTTTTCAAGTTCCAGATAAGTAGTTTCTAAGTCATTATCCATATTTACAACATGGCCTAATATAGCATCATTTCAAGATATATTAATGTGCCACTTACTCCTGCCAATATTAATTGAAGCGTTGAAAAAAATGGAAGCAGTGTCTTGCCCCATTGCATCCATGTCCTCTGTCCCCTTCACAATTTATCAAGTTGTTCAGTCTACTTCTTTGTGGATAACTTTTATTACTTATGACTTTTTGTTATCCAATCTCATTTGAATTACTTTCCAAGAAAAATGAAATAAAATGTGGTTTATAGTCATTTAAAAATCAGGTTTCTGTTTTTTTTTTTCTTTCTTTCCATTTACTTGGAAGTCCTATTTAAAAAGCAGTCTTTCAAGGGGTTTCCCTGGTGGCACAGTGATTAAGAATCTACCTGCCAATGCAGGGGACAAGGGTTCAAGCCCTGGTCCGGGAAGATCCCACATGCCGTGGAACAACTAAGCCTGTGCGCCACAACTACTGAGCCTGTGCTCGGGAGCCCATGAGTCGCAACTACTGAGCACGCGTGCCACAACTACTGAAGCCCATGTGCCTAGAGCCTGCAACAAGAGAAGCCGCCACAATGAGAAGCCCACGCGCTGCAACCAAGAGTAGCCCCTGCTCACCACAACTAAAGAAAGCCCATGCGCAGTAACAAAGACCCAATGCAGCCAAATGTTAATTAATTAATTATTTTTTAAAAAAGCAGTCTTTCAAAATCTTTTCCCGCCTTGGATACTTTTTACTGATGACTGTAGATGTTTCAGATAGACATGCAGAGGGAGCTCTACAGAAGAAGACCATACTGCTGATCAGGGGACTCAAACCTGCTTGAATTTGATGAACATAGCTTGGCCCTGTGTCCATCCTTCTGACTGTGTTTTTTGTGTCCTCATTGAGCCCATTATTATTGTGTTCTTACTGTGTCCATCTGTAACTTTGTTGCTTTTTAGATATTTGCATACTTTTTTCTGATTTATAATTAATTTTATTAAAAATATGTTTTTCTGGACAGAAACTTTATAATTGTATTAATTGAGGAGTTCAGATATACTAATAAGATAATATAATAGATATATGAAAAGATAATTCACAAAAGATGGATTACATCTAGTTGACAAACAATGGAAAAGGCATCAATAGTTTTAAAAACATGAGATACTGTTTTTCAGCTAAGAAAGAGGAACATTTTTCAGTGACACTGTTTATTCCTGGGAAGAATCTATAGATTCTGGTATACTCAAAATTAGATTCCACAGTAGAAATTAGAACAACTGTTTTGTAAACAACTTGGCACTTTGCATCACAATTTTAAAAAATCATACTTTTTGTCAGTAATCTTACTTCTGAGACTCTAAGAATATAATACGGGGAAAATATGCAAGGAACATATTAATTATGCCTTTATATCAGTGAAAATGCTAAAACTACCTGAATTTCCAACAATAAGGTAATGAGCATTTAAATTATAAAACATCCATTGAAAGAAATAGTATAAAAGTTATCAAAATTGATGTTAGTGAAGACTATAAACATGGCAAAATGTTAAGTTAAAATATAGTTTAAAGACACAAAATGGCAGGTTTACTGCTACCACAAAATTACATAAAAAGAAAAAAATCTGCCTATATAATATTTTGAAGCTAATAAACATATTAAAATAATTCTGCAGGTTTAGGGATGGGTTTTTTTGGGGGGGTTGCTGATTTTTTTTCCTCTATTTTCTACTTTTTCTCCATTGTGCTTATTTTTTATAATAGGAAAATCTAAAGTTGGTGAATATTTATCAGGCATTTACTATGTGCTGGGTACTGTGCAAGTTAGGCCTTGCAAACAAAGAGGTAAAGAAGACAGATGTGGCCTACTCTCACAGAGCTCAGGGTCATCAAGCTTCGGATACTTGGAGTCATTCTGGACTCATCTCTCTGTCTCTTTCATCACACCCCAAAGCTAATCCATTAGGAAATGCTGTTTGACTTTAATTTCAAAATAATATCCAAAAGCCAGCCACTCCCCACTATCCTCACCGTAACATCCTAGTCTAAGTCACCATCATTTTCTGCCTGGGTTACTACAACAGCCTTGTGATAGAGAAAATCATGCCTCCCTCCCCCACAAGGTGTCATGTCCTAATCCCCAGAACCTGACTATGTTACCATCTATGGCAAAAGACTTTGCAGATGTGATAAGAACCTTGAGAGGGTGAGATTATCCTGGACTGTCCGGGGTGGCGGAGGCGGGGGGGGGGGGGGCTGATGTGATAACAAGGGTACTTAGTAAGTCACAGGGCCAGAGTCACAGAGATACAATGAAGAAAGCAGAGGTCAGAGTGACACAATTTCTGGAAGGAGGCCACAAGTCAAGGAGTGCAGGTAGCTTCTAGAAACTACAAAATGCAAGGGAACAGATTCTCCCCTGGAACCTCCAGATATGCAGTCCTACTGACTCCTCAATTCCAGCCCAGTGAGACCCATTTCAGATTTCTGACCTCGGAAACTGTAAGATAATATATTTGTGCTGTTTTAAGCCACCATGTTTGTGGTAACTTGTTACTGGCAGCAGCAAGAAACTAACAACAGCCTCCTAATAGATTTCCTTGCTCTTACCCATGTTTCTCTGCAGTCTGTTCTCAATCTAACAGCCAGCGTGACCTTGCTAAAACCTAAGTCATGTTACTCCACTGCTTTTCTATTTCACTCAGAAGAAAAACCAAAGGCCTTACAATGATCTACAAGGTTTCACATGATTGATCTCCTTTTCTCTTTGACCTCATCCCTTAAAATTCTCACTTCCCTGATTCTGTTCCAGTCATACCGGCCTCCTTGGTGTTCCTCAAGGTCACCAGGGATACTCTTGCCATAGATCCCTTGCACGGGTAGTTTTCTCTACCTAGAATATCTTGTCCCCGAACACTCACTTGACTATTTCTCCTATTTTCCTCAGGCCTTTCTTTGTTCAAATGTCATCCATCAGTAAAAGCTATTTAATGATACAGCCTGAAGCCCTACCCCCAAAACTCCACTCTATTTTTCTCTTTTTTTTACAGCACACACATCATATATGTGTTATTTTGTTTGCTTTTTAGTTGCTACCCACTTCCTCATACACACACACACACGCACACATGCATGCGTGCACACCCACACACATACTAATACACATACACACATTACACTGGAATATAAATTTCACAAGGACAAAGATTTAGTCTGTTTCATCTTCTGATATATCGCAACTGCCAAAAACAGTGTCCAGCGCATCACAGGTGCCCAATTAATGACTGCTAGATAAATAAATAAATAATTTTAAAAATTAGCTCTTTTGATACAGATTTAATTTTCTCAAATGGAAAAATTTAAACAATGAAGTAATCACTTTGAAGAATTTATTCAATTCACTAAGAAAAACACTAAGCCCATAATAGGAAAATGGCAAATTTACAAAAGAAGATATACAACTAATTAACATATGCTTGGCAATAATTCAAACTCTGAAGTTTGTCAGTAGGGCACTTTTCTTTTGCTTATTCATGGCCCTATACAATAAAAAGTTATTAAGGACATTTTAAAGCCTGTGATGATTTTGAGTTTCTGACAAATAATTCAGGCTTATATGGAAAGACGGAGCCTTGTTCATGGTCTATGAAGCACTCTTGCATAAGCTTCTGGCTGGAGAGTTATTGTATTGTGCTTTCCTCCTTGTCTAGTTTTATGGTTTTAGGTAAGGGTTCCAGATCCTTCTGTGTTACACTTGGATGGGCTTTTGCTGCCCACCTTCAGAGGTGATTTGTAGCCCCAGTCAAGGAGTCAAACACCTATCTGCTGCCTCTGGATAAGTGAGCCCACTTCCACTTTTCTCTTAGTTTTATTTTTTGTCTTATCTTGTTCATTCTCATCTCTGAAGTGTCACCAATACCATTAGAAGAATAACGAATACCATATAACATAACATTACCAAAAGCTGCGTGAATCTCATGCACTGCAGTGAGCTCTCCAGTGTTTATGACAGGTCCCAAGGCAGGTGCCTGAGAGATCACTCCACACCTGGTTTAGTCATAAGCTTGATGACATGAGACAGAACGGCTCCTCTCCATTCCAGAAGATAAAAAGAATGGGTCCTTGGGCATGTGAGGATACATTCCACTTCAATCATCTGATTAGAATGCTGGTGTCTCTATTATTTCCATTTGGATCACTTTGTTATTAAGTCTAATTATAACAGAGACTGCTTTGTTTAGAGAAATAAACGATTCTGTACACTAAGTCTCTCTACTCTGAGGTCAAGTAATCTAGAACTGTGGACTATTTCCATTAACTCCCAGCATAAGACCACAGCGATCACAACCTCCTCTTTGAGCACAAGGATGAGAATGTCTGATTGTTTATTCAACAATGAATGCAACTGAGTGCTCCAAATCTAATGACACCAAGAAGAATAAGAAGCAGTCCCTATGTTTAGAGGGCAGACTATGGTAGATGAGACCGAGATGCTACCAGGCAATTTATAGATCATCATTAAACACGGAAGGAGAGAAGTTTATGTGCTCTGGATACCGTGAAGCAAAAAGCAAACAGCAAACGGTGTTCTAAATGGTGGAACAGAGCAGGGGGACAAGACAGAGGAAGTAGGAACTGATTCCTTCAGGGTAAGTCAAAGCTTGGACATGGGATGAGCAATGAAAGAAAAGGAGATAAAAAGGGGAAGGGATTGAAGGAAACTGAGCAAAAGCTGGGAGTGGGAGAAAACGTAGAACCAGACACATTCAGAGAACTGTAAGTAATTTGGTGTGGCTGGACTGTAGGGCAAAGAAAAGACATGGAAGAAGATGGGGCCAGACACCTGGGCAGATGTCACATTATGGAGGCATATATACCCTACTAAGCACATATTTATTTTTTATCCAGAAAGTACTAGCTTTTTTCTTTCATTTTTCTACATCTCGGAATTTTCTTCTTGTTCACGTCGTATAAGACACATGGAGGATGGTACATAATGTTCAATCCAGAGATTTTATGTCTGAGCAGAATAATGTTGTCCTTTCCAACCTTGAGGTATTTACTCAATTTACTCGCTCGTTCTTCAAAAATAGCTGCTTTGCTAATACATATTTGCTAATTATAGTAGCTGCAGATAAACAATGCTTTGACTTGATGATTTGCAAATGTTCAAATTTTCTCCATGCTCTTTTGCATTCTTTAGGTCAACAGTTGCTTTATTATTTCTTAATGTTTAGACTCATGGGCTTTAGTTTTCTTCTTCAGGATAGATTTAAAAATGAGTTCACCCTAACCAAGTATTTTAATTGACATTAAATTTTATGTCCTACTCCATTTCTTAGCAGATATCTTTTAATGTGGATTTTCTTTTCCTCTAGCTAAACTGTATTTCTATGAGAAATGGGAGCGGTTTCCTATTAGTTATCTTTTTATTATTGCTTTATTTTTTTGCCTAGCATTCACTCATACAAATGCTTTATTGACCACTGAATCTGGTATAACAATGCACTGAGCTAGGTTTAGCCCCTTATTATTCTAATCTTATCTCTGTGAGTAACTAGCTATTTGAGCATAAGAAATTTACCTTTCTCCTCATCCGTAAAATGAGAGGGTTTGACTAGATCATGCCAAAATGCCCTTCTAGCTGAGAGAATTTAGTCTTGTGGCTAAGCATTATTATATAGGATGGACCTCATTATGGTTCCTTCCTCTGCTTATCTCATCTTTACATTTCTTCACTCATAAGTCTTTCTGCTTTGCTGCTTTCTCTTCTGTCTACAGATTGAAACAGCTGAGGGGCCAAGACTGAGTCATCTGCTTCCTTAGGTCACCATCAGAAGCACTGCTGAAGGTTCTCAGCTTGTAGCAGGTATTCAGTGACACTTTGTCATGACAAAGGCATAGGAGGAGTACTTATCTATGCTTCTGTGTCCCTTGTTGTGTGCTTTAGATGTTACACTTTTAATTTTTATTCCAAAGGAAACAGTATGGTGTCTGTGATATTATAAAGCCTATACGGGAATGTTCTGTTTCTAAGTCATCCAATCCTGTTGCTTCTATATCATCAGCTCTAATATATCCAGGAAAGGCTGGCCCACCTTGACCGCAGGGTTAAACTCGCTTGGCCTACTGCTATGACCCAAATGGTTTGGCTTTAGACAATGTAGCCTGTGGTGCCGCTGAGCTAAGTCATGTACAAGTGGCAAAACAAAACATAGTGTGCATTCCAAATATCAACACTGGAGTTTAGATGACATCCTCATTAGATGGTCTTCATCTTTGCTTCCTTTAATCTGCTTCTCTCCCTCTTGTCTGCTAAATTTGATCTATCTATTTCAGGAACTACTGAGGCAGCAGCTTCTCCTTGCTATTGCCTGGGATAGTTTCATACTACATAATCAAAGTTTATTGTCTTTGTATCAAAGCATGTTCTCTGCTTTCTCAATATCAAGCCCCTCTTCCCCTTACTATCTCTCTGATTCACTGCTCAGCAATCTGGCCTCCTTTGTTGGGACCTGGGTATATTTCTGGGAATTGATTTGCCTTAAAGCCAGGCTTGCAGAGGACATAATGGACTGGGGTACAACCACCGCGGAGGAGAGCCTGGTGGGGGCAACTTCAGAAGACTCACGGAAGAGCAGCATCCTGAAAGCAGAGCATTTCTCTTACGAGAAAAAATATCATCCTCGAACTGTAAAATGAGTAAATTTCGGCTTTGAGACAATTTTATCTGCATCTAGACCTGGAGATCTTCTTCATGGCCCCACTCAAGTGACACCAAGCAGATATGCTGATCAATTTAAAAATGAATAATCCCATGAATCTGGGATGGGGCATCCAGCAATGTTCCTTAATCATAGAGATTAGATCTTCTGGACCAGAATTAGGAACACATGGCTTGACAATGTAAATATCCTCCTGTGTTCAATCAGAAGACCGAGAAGGCAAGAAGTAAGCTAGCTCACAAACTGGTTGAGAGCTGGAATTAGACATTCAGTTATTTAAGGTCTTTATTCACAAGGCTGGAAGTGGCTAAGGCAGAGCGCTGAGGTTAAACAAGAGAAGCATATCCAGAATGAGTCATTAAAAGCAGCCTACCCAAAAAGATCGCTTCCCAAGTTATAGAGAGAAGCTGTATATCAGGATGGCAAATGCAAAGTGGTCTGGATAAAACAAAGAGATGCGGTATACACCTGAGGTTGATTTTAATATGCTCATTTCACATACTAACCTGTATGAGCAAAGTCCATCTACAGCCTCTGCTTTAGGCTGGAGCAGAACAGGTTAGAAATTATGGAGTCAATGAACATCAAGTTAGTAGTGGGCTTTGAAAGTACTTTGATTATTATACTCAAAACACTGAAATGGTCTAATTCGGCCCTGTTGATCAGCATACACACTACTACCACCACCATGAGTTTAATAAGGGAGTAGCCAAGGAGAAATAATAGTGTTGCTTTCTTTACTAGCTGCACCAGTTCCAATAACTCCAACCCAGTTCACAGCACAATTCAAAACTGAGCTGGAGCATGAGGGCCTAAATGCCCAACACCATGCTCAATCTTAATCTAGATTTTTTTTTTTTACCTTATTAGCCTTTGACTTGTTGCATGAAGAAAGACAGACCAAAGAGGAGACTCTATAGGGCTGATCAACAGAATAGACTCTGGTTCTCTGTACCTGTGTAGCCACATGTGTGTAGATGACACATGCTGTGCTGCCCAGAACCCCTTCGGGGACTGAAAGACTTATTCTCCCCACTACCGAGGGTGCTACTGACCAGCATCCCTTAGCTGTCAGGCCTCTCCAGCTGATGAGGGCTGCTTGTTAACGGCCATGCCTCCTTCCCAGGGGAAGCCTGCCACCAAGGTCTGGTTCTTATGAGAATACGAAGTTCCACCCTCCCATCCTAACTCAAGACAATTCTGAAGGGCTCTCAGCCTCAGAGTTCCTTATGGGGTTGACAGTATCACAACCCAATGTCTTCCTCTGCTCAGGATAGATTCCTTTCTTTTCCTATAAGTGTTAATCTCAACAGCACTTTTTTAATACAATTCTTGCATTCTAAATGACATTTCAGTGTCTACTTCCCAGATAACCCACCCTGCAACAAGGACAACAGGAATGGAAAAGCCAAAAATAAATGGGAAAAAGAAAAAGATAAGTTGCCTAGGCTTCTCTGAGAGGCCAAGCTTTGCACACAGCAGTTGAGCTCTCCACTTTAACTAGTGGGCTGCATCACCATGTAGAAATACTAGGAGTGGCCCAGATGCTCATGATACACCACACCTCCTGGGCCCACCTGAATTCAGGCCAGCCCTGATGAGGCCCAGGTCCAGAGCCAGTATCCCATATCAGGTACAAACCACTAGCCACATGCAATTGCCATGTAGAAGCACAGGGGAGCTAAATGTTCCCAGTAGCAACTCACGCCAGTGATGGAGAACTGGGGGATACATGGTCTAGCCTTTCCATCCTCTAGCGGGACGATTCTGAGGCAAGTGCTACACCTCCCAGTAACAGAGCAGCAATCCAGCAGGACTGAGCTATTGTCCCCACATATTAGAGTGCTAGGACTGCCATAATAAAATACCATAGACTGGGCAGCTTCAACAACAGAAATTTTCTTTCTCACCATTCTGGAGGCTGAGAAGTCCAAGATCAAGGCGTCCACAGGCTTGGCTTCCTCTAAGGCCTCTCTCCTTGGCTTGTAGATGACCACCTTCTCACTGTGTCCTCACATGCTCTTTCCTCTTTGGGACACACACTAACAACACATGTACACAGCTGTGTCCCAATATCTTCTGCTTATAAGGACACTAGACATACTAGATTTGAACCCACCCATATAAACTCATTTTATCTTAAGTACCTTTTCAAAGGTGCTAACTTCAATTACAGTCACATTCTGAGGTACTGAGAGTCAGGACTTCAACATATCAATTTGAGGGTGGGGGACACAATTCAGCCCATAACACCCCAGTAACTAAATATACGCATTTCCCTTTTCCCTGTCTCATTTTTCCTCTCCCACATTTCTTCTTCCATGGATCACCTCCTAAATAAACTAAGAAACTTCATCTTTGTCTCAGGTCAGAGGAACCCAATCAACTGCCTTAAACTCTGACCAACCAGAATTAGCAGTTCCTTGGGGAAGCTTGGAAGAGGTTGGACACAGACAGCTGTCACTTGGAAAACATATAAACCTCCTCTATAAACAGTATGTCATCAATGGAGCGTATCCCTTCAAATCAAATTTGCCCTAAAGATGAGAAACAGAGACAACCAGATAAGGCAAAGGTACACACACAAATCCACCGGTCTGCCTCCACCTCGTGAGCAAAATTAAGTTGGACGCAGAATGTAAAGACATGCGAATGCCTTAGCAAGAGCAGACAGTGTGTGTATCTAGCAGCACAAGGCTGTGATGCTCCCCTGGGGGCAGAGCAAAGTACCTGCAACAATACTGAGCACAGAACCAATATAGGCAATTTATGTGAATTTTCCCAAAAGAAAAAAAGTAGCATTCATCACCTCTTGGGTCTAGAATATTTTTCTCTTTACCTTGAGTTCTTCTTGTTTGAATTTTAGAATGACATATATGTTTTCAGGCAAAATGCTACAGATTTTTTTCATCACCCTTTGTCCTGTCATGAACTTCTAGTTTCTTTTTTGTTTTTTTTTACATCTTTATTGGAGTATAATTGCTTTACAATGGTGTGTTAGCTTCTGCTTTACAACAAAGTGAATCAGTTATATATATACATATGTCCCCATATCTCTTCCCTCTTGTGTCTCCCTCCCTCTCACCTTCCCTATCCCACCCTTCTAGGTGGTCACAAAGCACCAGCTGATCTCCCTGTGCTATGCGGCTGCTTCCCACTAGCTATCTGTTTTACGTTTGGTAGTGTATATATGTCCATGCCACTCTCTCACTTTGTCACAGCTTACCCTTCCCCTTCCCATATCCTCGATTTGAATTCTATAGGCTATTAGCCACCTTACCTCTGGAAAGCTTACCTAAATTGATCCTTTAAGATAATCTACTAATCATTATGAATGACCTGTAGGTGCATATTGGTCAATGGAGATTGAAACAAACAAACCGGAACCTAAATAATTGTAATAGTTGCATTTCATGATAAATGAAACTAACATGTTCCATGCTTGCAAAGGACTTAAATAAAAATAGCAATAATTTAATGAGCTTCCCCTCTGTATCAATCTCTAATTATCACATTTAATATCTCTAAAACCCTGAAACATGGATATTACTATTCTTCATGTTCTTAATATGAAGAAAGGGATTTGGAAAATATCCCTCAAATATAAGTGACACAAATGGGATTTGAACCCAAACCTGATTCTAAATCTTTTTTACTTCCAGTGATTCTCAATCAGGACTGGTCATTAAAATTAACTGGAAAGGGGCTTCTCTGGTGGCGCAGTGGTTGGGAGTCCACCTGCCGATGCAGGGGGCGCGGGTTCGTGCCCCGGTCCGGGAGGATCCCACATGCCGCGGAGCGGCTAGGCCCGTGAGCCATGGCTGCTGAGCCTGCACATCCGGAGCCTGTGCTCCGCAACAGGAGAGGCCACAACAGTGAGAGGCCTGCGTAACGCAAAAAAAAAAAAAAAAAAAAAAAAAAATTAACTGGAAAGCTTTTAACAGCTACAGGTGCTACCACACACACAAAAGTATTCTGAGATGGATCATGAAAGCTAAAAATAATCAAGCTTCTAAAAGAAAACACAGAAGATTACAATCATGACAATTGGATAGGCAGATTTCATAAACAATATTCAAAACACACTGACCAATAAAGAAAATACTAACAAATTGGACTTCATTAAAACTGAGATCTTCTGCTCATCAAAGGCACTATGAAGAGAGTGAAGAGGTAAGCTACAAATTAGAAAAAGATATCTCCAATACATATACTCAGAAAAAAAGCTGGATACAGACAATAAGCATTTGAAAAGGTGCTCATCTTTAATTATCACAGAAAAGAAAAATAAAGCTACCACACACCTACTTGAATATCTAAAACTGAAAACTCTAACAAATACCAAGGGGGTTGGTGGTACTATAGAAAAGCAAGGGCTCTCTCACATCGCTGGTGGGAGTGTTAAGTGCTAGAATAACCGTGAAAGACTCCTTTTCAGTATCTTGAAAGTTAAACATGATTATACTCTAATGATGTAGCACTTAGAATGCCACTTTTGGATATATACCCATCAGATTTAAGCGCTACGTCCATCAAAAACATATACAAGAATGCTCAGAGCAGCTTTACTCATAATAACTAAAAACTGTAAATAACCCAACTGTACATAAGCAGTAGAATGGATATGATATATTCATGTAATGGAATACTACATAGCAATGTAAAAGAACAAACTACTGATATATTAAACAATGAATGAATCTCACAGATATAATGTTGAGTGAGGGAAGTCGGACACAAAAGAGTACTCATTATGAGTCCATTTACATGAAGTTCAAACACAGGTAAAATAATCTGTGGTGAAAGAGGTAAGTCATCCATGAAAGTGGGGGGTTTACTGACTGAGAAGGATCACAAATGAGTTTTCTGGGATCTGGAAATCTTGATTTTACCTTAATTTTAGCAGTGGTTACATAGGTGTATGTATGTATATATTTATACATACCTATGTGTGTATATAAAGAATCATTGCTTTAACACTTAAAATTTACACACTTTACTGTATGTAAATTATACTGCAATCTTTAAAAAATAATTATAGTTACTGGATCTTTTCTCTAGGCCTACAGAATCAGAAGTAGGGCTGAGGGAGAGAAAGTACGTAAGTATATATACTTTCAAAAAGTTTCCCAGGTTACCCAGGTGATTTTGATACATGTCCTTGTTTACAAATCACTTTATCCCTAGACTCAGGTAACGCAAGCACTGTGTGAAGAGCCCTCACGGGTACAAGTTCTGGCTCTGCAAATAATGAGCTGAGTAACCTTGGATGATGTAGCCACGAAAAAAAGGGTATGGACTACGTGAGCTCTCAGGTCCCTTCCCACAATCATGCTGTAAATCCTATGACATAAATGCATACCCATTGGCCAACACACACAAGTAAACCCAGTACTAAAACCTAAGGGAAGCAGGCGATTGAATAACACGATATAATTTCAATTAAGGCTGCCCCAAAGTTCTTTCATTCTAAATATATTTTATATACGATCTTAAGAAATTCAATCTTCTATATTATGTTTAGGCGCTGGTTGAATGGCAAATTGTTATAAGATGGCAACCCATTAAGCTATTATCAGTCATTAACATTTCACTATGGATGTGACAATAGATCATTTTCAATTTGATAATTACCTAAAATTTTACCCTGTAAGAACAGGATGTAGAATTAAAGGCATGTTGGTGTATAGTGGAAAGAACACAGAACTGAGAAACAGGAATCTGCTTTCTACTCACACCTATACCATTAATTAACTGTATCTTTAAATAGATCCTTTCCTACCTCTAGACCACAGACTGTCTAACAGTAAAATGTGAGGAGTGGAACAGACAATCCCCAAGTGTCACGAGGCCTGTGTAATTCTACGACGCTTCTTAGTTCATGAAATGGGGAACGTAATCCTGAGTGGAGGCTCTGGTGTCCTGTCACTCTGAGAGACAGGGAGCCACGTAAACTAAGGACGGTGGCAGGAGACCAATGAACACTGAGACCAGGATTTTTTTTTTTTTTTGCGGTACGCGGGCCTCTGACTGCCGCGGCCTCCCCGTTGCGGAGCACAGGCTCCGGACGCGCAGGCTCAGCGGCCATGGCTCACGGGCCCAGCCCCTCCGCGGCACGTCTTCCCGGACCGGGGCACGAACCCGCGTCCCCTGCATCAGCAGGCGGACCCTCAACCACTGCGCCACCAGGGAAGCCCGAGACCAGGTTTTTTAAAGGCCAGTTTGAGCCCTCAGGTGAGGGCAGGCGCTATGACATTGCCTCCGTGTATGTGCTGCCCACAGCGTTTGCCTCTCATAGAATACTGGCTGTCCGGGTGGTAGTGGGAAGAGGGGAGAGGAATACCCTGGCTTTGCTCCTCAGGACAATTCACCCAGGATGTGCTTTTAAACCACTATGAAAGTGCAGAGGGTAGATGCAGCTGACCAACCTCCAAAAGTACAGGTCCTGATGGGCAACTCTCCTTATTCTCTAACCCTCACCCACCAGCTTTGTTCATCCCCTCAAGAAGGCGCCCTGGGGCTGGGAGCTGCAGGGAGAAGCCATTTCCCAGGGCTTGGGAAAAGGTTGTGGTACTGGATGTAAGCTTTTAGGCCTTCAGTGGCAAGACAACAACTCAAATGAGGGGAATCAAATAGCCTCCTACAAGCAGTGATAGAGGGTCAAATTCCAGAAGGAGAACAGAGGAGGAGGTGTGGTTTGTAGAAGCTCTCCCATGTGAGAAAGGGAAAATGAACTCAGTCGCAAGACAGCCATCCAACCATGAAGCCATGAACTTCGCAAGGGCTGAACACAATCATTCTGGTTTTCTAATGAGATTGGAAAGGACCACGTTTATAACAATGAGGCCCACTCAAAGTTAGGAGTATTTGAACTTTGACTTCCTTACTCCAGGTAGACAATCTCAGGACAATGGCTGGGATGTCAGGCTTTGATAACTGAAAGAATTACAGAGAACACACTGTCTTTCACCCTGTGTCTTTCAGTCCTAGGAATCAGCCACTACACCATTTTTCAGGACCTCTTCCAAGAGTAAATACTGCTAGCCCAGGAGTCTCTGGGCCCGGAAATACGATTAGGTGGACCCGTGTTTCCTAGGAAATGAATTGAAACCTACAATTTCAAGTGGTCCAGGAAATAGCCACAGAGCTAAGAATGGTGACAGGTTGCTACTGATCTCAGCCAAATAGGGGACTCACCTAAAACTGTACGAGGGAAATCTCACTCTTCAGAAACTTGCTTCATCTCATCCTCATTTGCTTTTAAGTGGCTCTTTCCCCCACCTCCACTGCCCTTCCCCCATTTAAGTTCTGGGTCTCCCCCAACCCCCCTTAAAGAAATATTTAGCTTATACTTGTAATGAGCCCTGCCTGCACACTGACTGTGATTTAGGGTGAGTTATGTTTCCATTACCTCTGTGTTATAGCATACTGGTGAGGGCAGGCATTATGTCATGTCAGAGATACAGGCGAGAGAAAATACAGCCGCCCCCATTACAGGCAGTGATGGAGCAGTTTTAATACTATTGGGGGAAAATGGAACATAAATGCCTTTCCAGCTGCACCATTACTACACATTAGCAACACCATGTGGCCAAAGTGACGGGGAGGAGGCTGGAGGGAGGAAGGGGTTACAGGTGACCCTGGAGCTTGTTCTCTGCATTTAGGAAGAGGCAAAAAGTCCTATTAAAACCTTAGAAATACGTGGGATTTTTTTTTTCCCTGTGAATAACAATCTCACCAGAGATATAAAACACTAACTTTTCAATAATAAAAAAAATCTAATTTCTACTGAGTTTTCCCGTTTCATGTGAGAAGGGTAACTCTTGCCTGTGCTCTCTCTCTCCCTCCTGGTCTCTCTCACTCATTTTCTCGGCCTCTTTATTTTCTTGACACAAATAGCTGTCATTGCTCAGAGAATGTGCGTGACTAGGCTGCTTTGTAATTCAAACCTTTTGTTCAGGTTACCCTTACGTACTAAAGAGGAGAATATATATTGACTAAATGGCCTTGTTATGGATGTTTCCAATTGTGAGTGGAAGGGTAGCTCCCTCCTCCAACACACACAAATCTTTCCAAACCAGGACTCTGTTCATCACTTACAATGGAATTTAGCTAATGCTAATTTCCACCTTTTAGTTTTCTCAAATAGCAGGGAAAAGCATCTATAGATATTTTTCTTGGCATGATTGGTTCCTTTAAGAAGAGGAAGTGACCAAAATGAGCAGCCACAGCCTGCTGATGATCTGTGCTGTGCCGATTGGTGGTTTGCAGGTGTGGAGCTCAATGAAATACAGAAAGAAAGATGAGGATGTAGTTGGCATTGGTGGGCTGGTGCTTCCAACAGCTGTTTAACTTTGTTCAGTTAGAACAAATACAGTCAGTCAGAAGTGCCCCTAATTTAACCAAAGAGGAATGGGTTCAGTAACCAAAATAAATAGTATATATGGTTGGTCTAACTTTCCTCTAATCAAAATGAGAGTGTAACCAAAAATAGAAAGAACTTGAAACACACATAGAAAATACATTGGGAAATAGAGAGAATTTTAAACTAGCTGGGGTTGGGGAAGAGACATGCTAAAGAAAGATAATTATGTATGTGTGTTTAATGATCTTTTTCTCCTTGTAGATGTAATTAGAACTTGCTGGAGAAAATTTGAAAATTTCATGTAAATATAAAAAAGCACCTCAGTAATTATTTCAATTATTTTAATCATTTTTTATGATTCTATCTAATGTTTTGACAAAATCATGCATTCATTCATTCACTAAACAATTATCATGAGCATCTTCTATGCAATGAGCAACGTTTTGCTCAATATGAAGACATCTAGTGAACGAAATAGGCGTGGTGAATACTCTCCTGGAATTTACATCCTATTGGCAGTGTTCCAAACAGGACAAGTGGCCCAAAATGGAGTCACTAAGCCCCAAGTCACCAAACTGAGGCTTAACTTAATTACAGTTTCAGCTCTCCCAGAAATGGAATCTTAAACCAATCAGTCAGGGATCACCTGATAAGCACTAGTTAGGTTTTCTGCCTGAAAGATTCCTGCCATCCCCTAAAGGAAAGTCACTTTACAATAACCAACCCACTTTTTTGCTTGTTCCCCCTCCCTTGTGTCTATAAAAGTCTCTCGTTTTGTACAGCTCCTCAGAGCTCCTTTCTGTCTGCTAGATTGGATGCTGCCCAATTCGAATTGAGTTTTGTTCAAATAAACTCTTCAAATTTTTAATATGCCTCAGTTTATCTTTTAACAGAAGAAATAGACAATAAACAAATCAACTACCTTCAGTTTGTGATGCAGTGGAGAAAGCAACTTGTGTCACAGCACAATAGAGAAACAACTTTAGAAAGTCTTCAGAGAAATAAGGATTATATTGTACTGTGATTTTGCATCCTGCCTCATTCGCTTAGAGTGCTGGGAAGGCTCTTATGTCACTAAATACTCTCTGAAAACATTTTTAATGGCTGGATAGTCTGTCTTTTAAACAAATCTTAATTTATCTATTGATTTTTTTCTTTGTGTTTTTCTTCCTTGACTTTATGCTGAGAATAAGTTTTTTTGAACATTTTTAAATAGTCGCCTATGTTTTCTTCTGTTTTTATTGTTGTTAGATGTGTTATATTTAACATTTTAAATTCATCTGAAATTTGTTTTTATGCAAATGATAGAAAAAATAAATTATATTTATGTTTTCCACATGAACATAAAGTTAAATAACAAGTCCTAAATCATACATAGCTTCTTCATTATCTTATGATGGACTATTTGTCACATATCAAGTATTTAAATATATTAAGAGTTTATTCCAGGATTACAAATTCTGTTGATCTGTCTATAAATATCTACATCAAAGGGTTTAAAATTCCTTTAGCTGTATAATCAATTTTAAGGTCCAGTAGGACAAATCCCCTTCTTCATTTTTCAATTTTTCTCAGCTCTGTTCCTACCACTTTGATTTCCGGATGAATTTTAGAATTATTCTCTCAAGACTACCTACAAAAAAGAAACATTAATAGGTAGAGTTAATCCTCATTACTTACAAATTCCATATTTGCAAATTTACCTATTCACTAAAACTTATATGTAACCCCCAAATCAATTTTCAGGGCAATTTCACCGTTATTTACAGATATAAAGGGAGTAGCAAATTCAGAATTCTCTAAATCAGTGTTCACAGCAACTCGATAGTATCTAACTACCATAAATAATGACAATCAACTGTATTTTTATAGCTATTGCTTTAAATCAATGTATTGAGAAGGATTAGCTTCTTTAAAATAAATACCTCTTACCTAGAAATGTGATATGTTTCAAATTTTTTCTTGAGCCCCTACTCATATTATTATGCCTATTCCCAGGCATTGTATTTTTCTTAATTGCTATTGTGAAAAAAATTATTTTTGTCTTATATTTTCTAATGAACTATTCCTGGTTTATAGAGCTACTGGATTTCACAAAATTATTTTGTGTCTGTTCATCTTACAAAACTCTTATTATCATAATTTGAAATTGATAGTTTTTCCTCAAAATAAAATACTATGCAAAAAATATTAATTATAATTCCTATTCCAATAGTTTTGTCTCTTATTCCTGGTTTTTCATCTTGTTCTACTGGAAAGAACTTACAGAGCAGTCAACTTTCTCTTGTTCTTGATTAAAATGGGACTATTTCTACTACTTTGCATTCAAGTATAAAGTCGGATCTTGTTTAAATGCTAAGGAATGTTTTCTAAGAGTTGTGAAGGAATGGGTGTTGAAGTAATCAGGAGCCTACTGAATATTTCTTGAGATAATCATTTTTCCCTTTTGGTCTACATCTAATTAACTGATCTCTTAATATTAATTCAAAATTACATTCTAAATATAAATATTACATTGTATTTATGGGTTATGTTTAAGGTACATTTAGATTCAATTTACTCATAGGTTTTTTTAGGCTTTGCCTCTTTGTATAAATGAGATTGTATTTTAAAATAAAAATACAGGTTTAGGTTTTTTTTGTTTTGTTTTGTTTTTCTGCAATCACTGTCAGGTTTTGCTATCTAAATCTGATAATTCTATTACATGAAATCAGTAACTTTATATCGTTTTTGAAAATTCTATTCTGTAAATCTTTAAAAAGAAGGACATACATATAAACAGTAAGAGCTATAATTTTTAAAATTTATTTTTATGAAAAATTTTCAATTTTCCTAATTTTTATTGTGTCCAGGCTTTCTCCTAGGCAACTGTGATAATATCTTTTGGAAAATTACTTCATTTATATTTTCGCATATATTAGCATTGTGCTGTGGTCTGAATATGTACCTCCCAAATCTCTCTCTCCCATGAGAGCAGAGCTCTCATGAATGAAATTAATGTCTCTATAAAAGAGACTCCAGAGGGATCCCTCACTCTTCCACCACATGAGGCCACAATGAGAAGTTGGCAGTCTGCACCCAGAAGGGGGTTTTCAGCAGAACCCACCCATGGTGGCACCCTGATCTTGGACTTCCAGCCTCCAGAAGTGTAAGCAATTTCTGTTGTTTATAAGTCACCAAGTCTGTGGCACTTTGTTACAGTAGCCTGAATGGACTAAAACACATAATATTACAAATAGTTTTATTTGCTAATTTAAATTTTTTCCTGTCTTTTTAAAACTCCTTTCTCATTTAAGTTTGTGTTTTACTTTATTTTTGTTATATTATTATAAGTTACGTTTGCCATAGCATGTCTATTTTATTTTATTTGTGTTTAAAAGGACCACATTTATTTAGGGAGAAGTGTCTTGAGAATTCTTTTGAGGATGGTTGAGGACACGCTTTAATAAAGGAGCAGGCTTGAGTGGGAAGATAAAAGTCCAAGATCAGGCGCAGCCCAGTTAAGGGGATGAAGACAGAACTCTGCGATGGGGAAGCTGGCATGCTTGCTTCTCAGGAGGCACAGAGGCAAAAGATGAAGAACTGCATGCACAGTTACAAAATGCAGTCAGGAGTGGGCATCTGTAATGGTGATAAATGGTGTGCCACTTTAAAATTTTCAGCAAGATGTGGAAGGACCAACATTATTCAGTTTTTAAATTGCTCTAGGAGGAATTCATGAAAAGGCTTAGAGATTCAGGTGAGAAGGCTTTCCAGGAGTGAAAGAGATCCAGGCGGGAAGGATTTCTAGTCAAGTCCTGGCCAAAGGAATGAGTACAAAAGAAACAGATAGGGCTGCTCTGGTGGCGCAGTGGTTGAGAGTCCACCTGCCGATGCAGGGGACACGGGTTCATGCCCTGGTCTGGGAAGATCCCACATGCTGCGGAGCAGCTGGGCCCGTGAGCCATGGCCGCTGAGCATGCGCGTCCGGAGCCTGTGCTCCGCAACGGGAGAGGCCACAGCAGTGAGAAGCCCGCGTACCGCAAAAAAAATGAAACAGATAAAAGATCCCACGGTTCTAATGAAAATACACTGCTTATCCAAAAAGGAGATATTCATCTGACAAGTATGAAAGTACTTATGGGGATATCTGGACAGCATATTTGGAAGTGTACCTGTCCCCCACATCCCCCAAATCCAGGACATTCTTCTTTGGGTTTCTGATGTATGAAAAGTCAGTGCTGAACAACTCCTCAAACAGAACTTTTAGAAGTTCTGTTCAATGCAACCAGCGTCCTAAACACGTGGGACATGGAAGAGAGAAAAATAAAAATTTGCCCCAAAGTTTTACATAACAATGAAGAAAATTGGGAAAGGCTGAAAAGTTTAATGGAGACAAAATGAAGAACTTTTCTGTTTTATTAGGTTTTGGGAATCTGCATGTAATTCCACAGTGAGCTGCCCAGAGGAGGTTAGCAAGCACCAGTAGGACTGGAGGGAGGCATGAAATTAAGAATTAGAAAATAAAATAATGGTTATAAAAATAATACCCCCGGGCTTCCCTGGTGGCGCAGTGGTTGAGAGTCCACTTGCCGATGCAGGGGACGCGGGTTCGTGCCCCGGTCCGGGAGGATCCCACATGCCGCGGAGCGGCTAGACCCGTGAGCCATGGCCGCTGAGCCTGCGCATCCGGAGCCTGTGCTCCACGGCAGGAGGGGCCACAGCGGTGAGAGGCCCGCGTACCGCAAAAAAATAAAATTAAATTAAAAAATAATAATAATACCCCCATTACTATTCTATGGCTATCATTTTTTGAGTGATATTATGTTACAGATGAAGTGCTATTTTACATGCCTTATCTAGTGACATCTTCCCAATGATATTAGAAGGTAGATTTTACTAACTACACTTTAGAAAAGGAAACTGAGGCTTGATGAGTTAAAATAACTTGCTCTAGTCCATACAGATAATGACTGCAAGAAGCGGTATCCAAACCCAAGGCTTTTAGCTCCATATCCTGAGTTCTTAATCACCATGTTATATAGAGTCATTCATATCAGGCAATAATTTAGACCGGGAAAGAGGAAAGAGACAAACTATCTTAGGAAGATAAAAGATAGCAGGATTGAGATCTCAAGCAGCATTGACGAGCAGAAGAGAAAGAAGAGCTGCCAAGTAATCCCTACACAGCTACAAATGAATGAAACACAGAGAAGGCTTAGAAATTAAGTCTTTTCAGTTGTATTGTTGTTATAGAGTGACCCTCAGTATTCGTGCTGTCAGATTAAAAATAAATATGATTATGTTTATATACATTTATATGACATATAAAAATAATAAAAGAATAGACCTTGAAGTTACCAACTCATTCATACATTCATCTATTGAGCAAGTATTCATCAAGCTTTCACCACTGGCTAGACCCAGTTCCAGGAGTTGAGATTTTAATAGCAACTATGAAGAGATACGTTACCCTCGTGGAGTTTACACAATAGTGGACGAACAGACATCAATAACCACACAAATAAATGTATGATTACAAGTTGTCTTAAATGTAATGAAAGAGCAGGATACTCCTTTTAAAAGGGGCCCAGGACTTAGTTTGGCAGGTCAGAGAAGTCTCTCCAGAGGAAGTGTCATTTGTGCCAAGAGTAGGAATGACTAGGGGGAAATAAAAAGGATGGATGTTCTAAGCAGACATCCCGAGGCAGGGAAAGCACAGCAGGTTTAGGAATAAAAAGAGGCTGGTACCCAGAGTGAAGGGGAGAGCAGACGGGGCTGGACAGTAGTTCAACGGGGCCTCGAAGGCTGTGTGAAGGAATTTGCCTGTTGTTCTAAGAGCAACGGGAGAGGTGATTGGAGGTGAGCTGACTGGAAAGTTTTCATCAGAACAATGTGCTTGGATTGAGTATTAAAAAGATCTGTGCTGCTTCAGCCTGCAGACAGGACAGGAGGGCCTGAGTGGGTTTCAGAGTCCCGGGAACGTGTGCTGTGGAGCACAGGTGAGATGGCAGCCGTTGGACCAGAGGGATGGCTGTGCTGGTGGAAAGCAGGGAAACGACAGATTGCAGACACTGAGAAGGGAAAGTCAGCAGAGCTTGGTGATAGTTTAGCTAAAAGGGTGAGGTGGATAAGAAAAGGAGACATCAAAGGGTAGTTTCATGGTTTGTAAAATTGCATCAGTGATGATACCATTCATCAAGATAAATAATATTTTATTAAATACTTACTCTGGGCTAAGGACCCTACTCAGTTTTTGTGTTGTTGTTGTTTTATCTCAGGTGTGCAGAACAGTACTGATTCCATATATTATGATGTTAGGCGCATTTTACCATTTAAACCTCACCATCCCATACCACCACCACCTCCCAAAATTGCTATAAGGTAGGCAATATTATTATCCACGTTTTGTAGATGAGGAACTAAAATTGAAAGGGAAAGTAACTTGCTCAAAGCCACACAGCTGTGGACAGTAGAGGTTTGTCTCACTCCAGAAAACACGATTATACTCTATACCTGCATATGATTAAATGCCAGCTAATTGGTCCAGGTCTAACCGGCAATAAAGATGTCAAGGAGAAAGAGATGAAGTAGGGATAGTGCGGTCTTGTAGGAGATGAGAGTGGGATAGATTTGGCTATAAGGAAGCAGACTGAAAATTACAGACCAGGAATAAGTAAATAAATAGATATTTGGAATAAAACACAATATTCTTATTTCTTACTTATATTAACTTGTAGTCAACTTTTACAGTAATTTTGGAAATTTTTACATAGTTTTTAATAACCATATCAGAATTCAGGCTTTGGATGATTTCTTACTTTCCTAAAGTCTCACTTGAAAGAATCTCTTGATATCAAAATATAGATGTTTTGTGACACATGGAGGAAAAAAAATAAAATGAGAACAGATTTTAATGCTTCCGGCAGATATTTTTCAATGTCTGTTTCACTTAAAAAGCATGGCTGTACATTCATGTATTTATTTTCTCCCTGTATATTCCTCTCACTGGTGGCAACCAGAGCCTGTATTCCCAAGACTCATCCCCAGGATAAAACAGCTGAAAGCCTGCTTATCACTCTCACAATTACCCAACAATTAAGGAGAGATTTAGGGCCTTTTCCCCATTGTTTGTCCCCTTCTCTTATGAGGAAATCAAGCCCTGCCAGTGCTGGTTCACTTCTCCCTCGTCTCAGGCAGGACACAGCAAGGCAATACATTTTCATCAAGGCTCAAGCTTGATCATGCTCTAGAGAATTGAGGTTTAATGTAATTTATGGGGAGTCACTTCCAAGGGAGATCATGGAACCTCCAGTTTATCTGGCGTGATCTGGAAGGCTCGGCATCTGTCAATGAGCAAGGAGAGGGTGCTGCATGAATAGAAATAGAAATCAGCCTGCACACCCTCCTTGTTCTATATACCCTTCCTCGGAAGCTCCCAGCTGTGGTATTTCTTACCGATTTTCTGCTCCTCTTACTCTCCTTTTTAATCTTTACGTGATTCTCTCCTATTGTTTACCAAATACGTGTATGTGGGGAGGTGTAACTCCTTCCTGGGAGTGGGAGCCATCCCCTTGTCCACCTGTGCCTTCCCATCCTGTTCCACAAATGCCCCAATGCAACAGATGGGAAGGAGTTTGGTGACATGCTGCTGCTATCCCCACCAACTGAAAAGCAGCTCTAATTATATCTGTAATATCAATTAATTCAACAAATATTTACTGAATATTTACCATATGCTAGACACAGTTCTAGACATTGAAGATACAGCAGTCAATAAAGCAGATTATATTCCAGTGAGGGAGTAAACAGAAGCAAAATTAAAAAGTAAAATATATAGCATGTGCTTTGGCGATAAGCACTATATCTCAAAATGAAGCAGGTAAGAGGGTAGGGAATAATGGGAAAGGAAAGTCAATTTTAAATACCATGGTTGGGAACATTTCAGTGAGAAGGTATCATTTAAGCAAAGATCTCAAGCAGGTAAGGGAATGAGTCGAGGCTATGGAAGGGAAAGTTGCATTAAGCTGCCTCAGAACCTTTGCACGAGCTATTCCCTCTGCCTGGGATGTTATACTCACAATTTCTTTGCTATTCCTCCCACAAAAGGTGGATCTTAATCTTTTTCCCTTGAATGTGGAATCGGCTTAGGGACTCACTTCTGGCAAATAAAACATGGATGAAGCAATGGGAGATGGATTCTGAGATTAAGATATTAAAAGATGGCAGTTCCCATCTTGGGGGCACTTTCTCACTTGCCTGTACACCCCTTCTCTTCTCTCTCTTCCTCTCTCTCTCTCATTACTCACTCTGAGGAAAGCCGTTTCAGGAGAAAAGAGAGAGACCAATGTGGGGCAGAACTGAAGGTCAGGTCCCTACCACCAGCCACATGAGTGAGCTCATCACTCAGAGGCCCTTCCGAGACAGGCAGACAGCCTGGCTACAAGGCTGGTAGAGATGCTGAGCCAGATCCACGCAGCCAAGTTTTTCCCCAGATCCCTGACCTTCAGAAAATATGTGAGATAACACGTGTGTTCTGTTAAGCTGCTAAATTTTGGAGTAATTGGTTACTCAGCAAAAGTTAACTAATACAAGGTATGTTCATGGACAGAATGAAGGTGGAAGAAGACAGAACATTAACTTGAGAGAGTAGCAGAGGCGATATGTTTGCATTTTTAAATATGGGAGACTTTAGCCTAGTTATTAATTCATCTCATTTGTAAAAGTAACAAACATGTATGGAGGCCCCCAAATATGTCAGGCACTCTTGCGTCAGTTATGCAGGTGAATTTTAAAGTCTTTTGGAGCTCTCCATAAGCCAAACTCTGCATCCCCATTGCTTTGAAGTGTCTTATGTTGCCCCAGAAACTGGAAGTGGTACAGGCAGAGACAACATTTGTATTACAGATTTGTCTTTCTGAACTGTCAACTAAAAAAATATACACAATGTTAGAGTTGTGAGTGAAGTTTTATTTGGGGCAAAATGAGGACTACAGCCCGGGAGACAGCATCTCAGACAGCTCTGAGGTACCCATTCCAGCGAGGTGGGGGGAAGGTCAGTGTCATATGACTTTAGTGAAGGGGGGTACGAGCAGCCAAGCACACATTTTGGCAGAGGCTTGCTGCCAGTCACGAGGAGCAGGTGTCACTGTTAATGATTTTAGTGTTTTTCTAGATATGAAGAGATGCAAGAATTTGGGTTCATAATATCTTCTCCTGAAAATATCTAACTATCTGAAGGCCAGTTCTGCCAGTTTTTCCCAGAGCACAGACAGAGTGCCTCATTCCTGATCTCCACCCTGAACTCCTTTTAGGGGATGTTGAAGGTCAGTGGCTGCAGTGGCTGATGACTTCATCCTCGTAGAGGTAGGTGGCAAGTGCCAATTTTTAGTTGGCAGAACCCAATTGAGTCTCTCTCTTTTGCCCAAATTCAAAGAATTCTACTGAATTTCCTACGCCTTAAAGAATAACAGTTGGTAATAAAAAGTGAAAACTACCCTTGAATATTCTGCAAAGTTGTCTCCTCTACCTAAGAAAATATCCAGATCACAACACAGATATCACTTGCAAAGTTCCTTCGTCCTCTTTTTTCATATTAATAATGTCTTTTCATAAAATGATATGTACATCTTTTAAAGAAGTTAAGCAAAGTGCAGATAAGAAAATTTAAGAATTTCCCATATCACATCATCTAGTAATAACCATCTTTAATATTAGGTAAGCATTATTCCAGATACAGATAGAAGAGTAGATGGGTGAGAGATGGATAGTTAGATCAATAAAGGCAGAAATAATTCCATAAGAATGGCATCATATTAAAACATGCTGCTTTTTAATTTGTATTTAAAAACAAAATAAAGAAAATATATAAGTAAAACTGAAGGAATTGTGAAATTTGCATAAATATCTAATATTTATGATAAGATATATTTTTCCAAAAGATAAAACCAAATTTCAGAAAGAAATAACAGGAGAAATATTAAGAAGGTAGAGTCATTATGGTTCTTCTGGACTAAATGTGTCAAATTTAGTCAATATTGATTGATTGCTTGTTCTGAAAAATGAGAAAATTAGCATTCCCACCCACCTCCACTGCCCCTTCTCCAGATTTTTATTATGCTATTTTAATAATATCAAGTTACACATCATTTGCCTTCTGTTCTGAAATATATTACCAGCTTCTTCTTAGTTCTGTTAATGCAGACTCAGTATTTACATCAATACTTTTACCACAGCACTTCCATTCTGAGCTTTTTAAAAAATTTATATTTCAATTCTCTGTATTTCATCAAGTACTTTTTAAAAATGATATAGTCCCTGAGTTCTTGCAGGTTTAGGATGTCTACCTACTCCTTCCATACCCAAATGGCACTTTGAATGGTTTAAAATGTACAGATCACACTTCCTCCTCAGAATCTGACAGATATTCTTCTTTATTTTTCTCCCTTTTTTCCTTCCTTCCTTCTTTTTTTTAAAAAAATACTTATTTATCTATTTATATTATTTTTGGCTGCATTGGGTCTTCATTGCTGTACATGGGCTTTCTCTAGTTGTGGCGAGGAGGGGCTACTCTTTGGCGCAGTAGGTGGGCTTCTCATTGAGGTGGCTTCTCTTGCTGTGGAGCATGGGCTCTAGGTGTGTGGGCTTCAGTAGTTACAGCATGCGGGCTCTAGAGCGTAGGCTCAGTAGTTGTGGCACACAGGCTTAGTTGCTCTGCGGCACGTGGGATCTTCCCGGACCAGGAATCGAACCCGCATCCCCTGCATTGGCAGGATTCTTAACAACTGCGCCACCAGGGAAGTCCCCCTTCCTTCCTTTCTTTTTCTTTTAGATAACTTGCTTTTTTTTTTTTCAAGTCTTGATGCCTAAAGAAGATTTTCTTTATCACCAACAAAGATCTATTAGAATTGACGGACACTATGCTAAAACAAATATAAATTATAGACAGAGCTTCCCGTGTTAAGCATGAGCAAAATGAAAATATTTTTGCATGGAAACTATCCAAATATATCATAGTAATAAAAGTGAAAGAAGTGGATGGAAAAGACAGATAAAAGAACCCAACGTGGAAGACAGCATGACTCATAAAATAAGTGGTCAAGTTAGCCACATCTACAAAATACTTTTTTGTTATTCTTTCCCATGATCTGTCATTTGGGGCAGTTTTCCTACAGTTCAGTTGCAGAACCCTAAAATCAGGACATGATTTTAAAAATGCCAAATAGAAGTCTAATCATTTTTCCACTGTGTTCGTAGATGTTGCAAAATTTGGTGAAAATACAGCTGTTCCCATGCCTTCCTGGCCTCCCATAGCCAGAGATGAGAGCTGCCTTCATTCCAGTCACCAGCCCTGAGGGACTTCATGATCCCACCCCCCAAAAGCATATATACCAAGCACCTGGAGGCCCTGGCTCACTTTGCTAGAAAAGAGACAGACCATCCTCATGCAGAAAGGGCCACAATCAGGCCAGACTTCTTCAGAAGCACGGTGAACACAGTGAGTGAATTGATAGCCTGGCCAAAGCCCTCCACTCTGGTGACCCTGCTGCTAAAGCCTATACTCCTGGTGCAGGGATAACAGCCAGCTAGTCCTAGTGGTACATCATCTGTGCTACGGCCAGAATCTGTTATGACTGGCCAGTGCCCATACTATCCTAATTATTAAGTAATTATTATACTTTTGAAGAGCCCCTTGTATTAATTTTTCTATTGCTCTGTAACAAATTACCACAAACTTAACATCTTAAAACAATATCCATTTATTAACTGTACTAGTTCTATAGATAAGAAGTTCAGGTGGGCTCAAATGAGTTCACTGCTCAGTCTCACAAGGTTTAAATCAAAGTGTCAGGCTGGGCTCTCATCTGAAGCTCTGGGTTCTCTTCCAAGCTCATTTGGCTCATTGGTGAAATTCAGTTCCTTGGGGTACAGGACTGTGGTTCCCATTATCTTGCCAGCTGTCTGACAGGGGTTTTCCCCAACTCCCAGAGGCCACCTCCAGATCCTAGCCACTTGACCGTCTCAAAACATGACAGCTTACTTCCTTAAAGACAGCAGGAGAAGCTCTAGTAGGAATATATTTCTATCTCTATCTCTAGTAGAAAGAGTATAGAAAATTTCTGTACAGTCTTATATGAGGTAATATAATCATAGGAGTGACTATTCTATCACATTCAGAGATCTACATTCAAGAGAAGAGGAATATACAAGGTAATACAACAGTGAGATGGAATCTTAGAGGACATCTCGGAATTCTGCCTACCATGCTCTCTACTATATTGCTTGCTTTGATTCCTTATTTGCCTAGACTTGTAGGCGTGTTTGAACCACTCAGGTTTAGCTGGACTCCTGTGTCTGATCCTTTCCTAGTCAGCTCTGCTCTGTAGGCTGGCCCCTCACAAGCATGAGTGTAACATTTACTTGACACATATTTTGAGGAAACAAAATTGTGTCTAAAAATAATATAGAACATTTTGGGGAAAGACAAAAGAAAATGAGCTGATAAACAAAAATGAATACCACTTCACACTCACTAGGACGGCTATAATTTTAAAAGAAAGAAAGAAAATAATAATAAGTGTTGTTGAGGATGTGGAGAAATTGGAACACTTGGACATTGCTAGTGAGAATGTAAAATGGTTCAGCCACTGTGGAAAACAGCCAGGCAGTTCCTCAAAAAGTTGAACATAGGGCTTCCCTGGTGGCGCAGTGGTTGAGAGTCCGCCTGCCGATGCAGGGGACACAGGTTCGTGCCCCGGTCCGGGAAGATCCCACATGCCGCGGAGCGGCTGGGCCCGTGAGCCATGGCTGCTGAGCCTGCGCGTCCAGAGCCTGTGCTCCACAAGGGGAGAGGCCACAGCAGTGAGAGGCCCGTGTACCGCAAAAAAAAAAAAAAAAAAAAAAAAAAGTTGAACATAGATACCATGTGACTCAGCAATTCTATCCCTAGATATATATTCAAAAGAATGGAAAACTGATACTCAAACAAATACATGTATACCCATGTAGAGCAGCTCTGTTCACAAAAACCAAAAGATAGAAACACCCCAAATATCCATCAGCTGATGAATGGATAACAAATAGCGGTATTACATGCAACAGGATACTATTCAGCCACAAAAAATAAGGAAGAACTGATAAATGCTACAACATGGATGAACTTTAAAAACATTATGTTAAATCAAAGAAGCCAGTCACCAAAGACTGAATAATGTATTGTATTATTTCATTTATATGAAATATCCAAAAAAGGAAAATCCACAGAAATAGCAGACTGGTGGTTTCCAGGGGCTGAATGGAGGGGGTTTTGGGGAGCAACTGCTTAATGGATACAGGATTCCCTTTTTTTTTTTTTTTTTTTTTTTGCGGTACGCGGGCCTCTCACTGTTGTGGCCTCTCCCGTTGCGGAGCACAGGCTCCGGACGCGCAGGCTCAACGGCCATGGCTCACGGGCCCAGCTGCTCCGCGGCATGTGGGATCTTCCCGGGCTGGGATACGAACCCGTTTCCCCTGCATCGGCAGGTGGACTCTCAACCACTGCGCCACCAGGGAAGCCCCAGGATTCCCTTTTTGAATGATGAAAATATTTTAGAACTAGATAGACGTAGCAGTTGCACAAGATTCTGAATGTACTGTCACTGAATCGTTCACTTTAAAATGGTTAATTTTATGTTATGTGAATTCCATCTCAATTTAAAAACAAATGAAGAACAAAGGCAAAAAAAAGAAATATCCATTGAGGGGGAAAACATATTAATGAAGAAATTCTTCACAATTCTTACATTGTTTTTCTTCTAGTGTTTCTGTTTCTAATTGGAAAAGGAGCAAAGCCACGTAGGAAGCTGCGCGTAAGTGAGAGGAACGAGAAGACAAAGTGTTCACTAATCCCTTCCTTCTCCAGTAAGAGAAATTCTGATAGTCATATGAGCCTATATTGTTGCAACAGATATAAACAGTAAGTTTTTACACTTACTGCTTGTTTTAACATGATTCAGTACAAGCAAAGTCCAAGAAGAATCAAGATGAAGAGAACCACAGAAGTCCCAATGGGAGTTTAAAAAATACACTCAAGAAAAGAGCAAAAATAGAAATAAAGAGCGTTTGAAATTGGAGAAAAGACAACCAGCTGTGCTAAGTGTAGCATTTCTGTTATTCTCAGATCCTATTTTATCCAAAACTAATATGCAAATGGAGGTGATCAGTGCCTACTAACACTTATATTTCTATTTTCATGACACTTTTTAATGGGGGAAAATGAAATTATGTTGGCTAGAGATACTTATTTGTATTTATGTTGACACTTAATCCACTTTATATATAGTAATTTGGATTTTCCTTAATTAGATAAGGAATGAGCACTTTAAGGTATCACCATGGAAATGATTTCCACCAAAAATCCTGTTTTGGCAATGTCACAACTGTATCAACACAACAGAGTTTGAAAACAACTGCAATGATATATTCTAGTAATTGTACTTCATTCCACATAGGCCAAGGAATTTCTTGGGAACCACCATAGAGAATGATGAGGTGAAGAATGGAAAAGTCATCCAAGTTTCAGAGCTCCAGACCCCCTCCATCACCCACCTGTCTGTTACAGAAGCTCCACTTTGGATCTATCTTATATAGCATGCTTCCTAATAAGAGGTAACTTGAAAAGGGGTTTTAAAAATTTGACACACAATTTACAAAAATGAGTGGAAATTATAAACATGCAAATATTGGTGACAAGACTCTTTATTCTCATAAAATTAATAATATGGAGATAAAAATAGAAATTATGAGATATGCTTTATTTTTCTTTTCAATGTATAAAACACTGAAAACATTTCCATGAAAATTATGCCTGGATGACAAAGTGAAATTACCAATTTTATATTTTGTAACTGAGAACCAAACTCAACCATGAAACATGCAAGTTTGTTGCTCAATTTCAGCTCATCAGACCTTCAAACATATTCTCAGAAACACATTATGCACAAAACTAAAGGACTAGGTTCATGTTTCTCAGCCAGAAGGAAAGAAAGCATAACCTCTTGATCTAGCCTCAGTCATCCGGCTTATATAGGTAACACTACTGTCTTTCTTGCGTCAGTCATGCCAATGATAAGCCTAGAGCCTGAAAAAAGTTTTCCCTCACAACGTGGGCCTTCCCTATTCAGCCCCAGAATAAACTTGTACTATCCTGAGCTATCACCTTTTATAGAGTCTCGTAAGGCAGGGACCATTGCCTATGTGTTTGGGTCTCCCTCACAGTATTAAGCACAAGCCTGGTTCTAAATGAATGACCAATGATCATGAAACGCAGTGGACAACATGCTGATGTCGGTGATCCCGATCACAATGGCCATCTTGATGAAAAGCACAAACACGAAGGAGGACTCTTCCTATCAACTTGAATAGAGGTAAAAATGCTGAATATGTGTGAAGGCTCCAACTGACATCAGCAGGAAACCCACAGACTTTAGCAGAAAATAAATCTCTTTGACAGAACAAACATGTGATGCTACTAGGATTAAAACTTTACCCCTAAAATTCCCAAAGCAGTCACAAATAATACAATTGACCAAGTACTGAAAGGGCAATTTGCTGCTGAGAGTAAAGACTTAGAACTGGAGAGGAACTCTGGCCCGATTTAAATAATGGCAGAAGGATAAAAAATAAGAGGAGGTAAAGGATCAGTCGATCGGCCAGTATGTAGATCCGTAAAGCAGAGTGGAAAAAATGCCAACGGTTAACTTTGAGTCCACTTATTTAAAAAAAAGATTCAGTTCAAGATTCCATGTTTTCAAGGTTATTCTGAAAAGTGTGTAAGGTTATTTCAGGCATGTAGTTTTTCAAATAGGGTACATGGCTTAAAAAGTTGGGGTAGAGGGTTTGGTCTTCATTAATATTCGATTTCTAGTAGGTTAAACTGTTACACATTTCCCTATGGTTGATCTTTGAATTATAAAATGTACATGTGTTCAAGTATATATTTTTATTTAGAAACCTGTTTCGGGAAAAACTTCTGTTTGAGAAGTTTTGAGTCTGGGCACAAATTTACATGTATTATTATCAATATAAGACAAATTTTATAAAATGTTCCCCCAGATATTTCCACAAAATTTCTAAATATGGAGTCAAGGGAGTAATTAATGAGAGCTGTATGTTAAGCCAGTACCAGATTAGAATAATACTGATAAAAGTACTTTTTATTTTTAGAGTTCTTAATATGGGCTGAAGTGATGCTAGTAGACTCTTTTAAATGAATTATGTAAGCATCACAACAACACAGGGCGGTACATAGCTATTATCCTCATATTACAGATGAGGTACATAGGTTTAAAATAACTTGCGAATCATCAGCTAATTAGAAGACGAATCTGAATTTGAACCCAGGTTTGGTAATTTTATAATTTACACTTCTAACCACTAGACTATCCTGGGAGTTAGAGAGAAGTATCTTCACTGACATCAGAAGAATGTATTTGCCTTATGTTTGTCACTTTTATTTTAAAAATATTTTTCTTTAGTGATAGATTTTTAAAGGCCTGATGAATTAAGTTGAATTTTATAATATCTCAATACTTTGTTTTTCTTTAAGCACAAAATCTTCCCTTTTATCACACACACACACACAAAAGCAATAGAAAATATAGAAATCCCTATGTGTAAATTTATCCTACAAAAGAATTTTCAAGCCTAGTCACTTACTGAGCCTATATGGTCACTTGGACCCTCAAATCCCCGCCAACCCCTTACTTCAAACATCCTATATTTCTCATTTGCCTCCAAAAATCAGGACTCAATTCCTGCTTTTTGACTATGTTTGGAACTTCAGTGTGAGTTTTGGGCCCTCCTAGAGCTTCCAGGAAAGGTGGGCTAGAGTCCCTTTCCCTGACAATCTCATCTATTATGACTTCTACTTGGAGCAATGCTGTCCTTAACATGCAGCCTGGTCATTCCTCCTCCTACAGCCACTGCCTCTCTACATTTCCCTTTTTATAAGAGTCCTTTCCCCCATTCCCTTTAAAAGTCCTCCAATTTCAATTCCAGAGAGCTGTCTGTAATCAACACCCCTCCCAGTTTCGATGGCTCATTTTATTTCATTTACCTCTCACAATTCTTACATCATATGTCATGTGTAACAGAGGATGCTCTACTGCTCTCACTGGGTTGGTTCTTTTTTTATTTCTGGTTCTTGAGTGACATAATAACAGCAGGTGAGATTGGCCAGAGTCTTTCTATGCCGTGATAAAGATCCATGGTTATAGGGGGCTCATCTACTGTCAATTCACTGCTCCTCCTCTAGAGACAGGCTCTCTCTCAACGAAGTGTCCTGAGTAGTCCTTGGAGACTTCAGGCATGGCCTGTCCCAGCGCTGCCACACACTCCAGGCCTGGCTCCCATCCTCTTGACTATTTGTGACTTTCTTTCAAATCTTAAAACCAAAGTTAAGGGCAGCACCTACTTAAAGAGGAACAGCCTATGGCCCTTACACTGAGACTATTGGCATGAAACCACTTTTCTTATCTTTGGTCTCTTAATTAGAGTCATTGTTTTCAGATTCTCTTCCATGCCCTCCTCTCCCTTGGGGTGGGGGAGTGCAGGTGCACATGCCCTCCTCCCTCAATATGGCAAAGGTGTGGAAAGAAACCCCTCCCCAGCCTTCGCCTTCCTCACACTGAACCTCTCTGAAACAGGATTGAACAGCATTGAGAAGTTCTCTTCGACATGCATATGAGTGTGCCTGTATCCTGATTCCTTTATGCTTTTACATCTTTTATTCATGTATTCTAAATACCCCATTAAATTATATAATCACTGAGGACAGGGACGGCAGCTATGATTCCTGTCGAAGCCCTCTCCCTCCATTTCTCCAGGCACGGTTCTCTGCACTCTGAGTTCTCCTGACTTTCTTTGCCCGGCCAGCTTAAAAATCAGATGAAATGGGGAGCGTGGTCTCCAGGCTACGCACACAACTCGACAGAATGGGACTGCTCAGATAACAAGTACCCTCTTTGGAAGGAGGAATGATTTGAGCTATAGGTTCTCTCAGATTTATGTAACTTACACTGCCACCTACCTTAGAAATATCCCTCTTCTAGTAATTAAAAAAAACATATATATATAATAATATATATATAATAATCCATCTATAGGATCACACTCAAGAGATACAGAAATCTAGGCTCCAGTCCTGCCTCTTCCCTTTCCTAGCCCTATACCCTTAAGTAGATTATTTAACATCTCAGAGCCTCAGTTTCCTCATCTGTAAAATGAGAATGATAAGGATGCTACCTCAGAGTTAAATAAAATAATGTAAGCCAGTGCATGGTCCATATTAGGGGTTCTAAAAGTGTCAGCAATTTTTATACCATATGTATCCTAGAGTTTAGGGGTCTTTTTGCCACTAATGCCTGAAAACCAGTTAAGAAGTCTTCCAAACAGTTGCTTTATGATTAAAGGGCTCTCGTTACAAACAATCTAGAAATTCACAAACAAACCCAGGAGCAGAATACGGTCAATTTTACATATTAAGCCATCTTTCTGACAATTCAGCAATAACTGCTCTAAAAAGGGGGAGGAGGGGTATGAAAAGAGAAAAAAAATCCCTTGGAAATAACGATCTCATCTTTTCTTCTGGCCTGTTTCAGGGTAAAGAAATGCCAATTCAGAAAGTCCCCGGAGCTAAGCAAATTCTCTCCCATCAGCTCCTGCGCTGTGTCAGCAAAGCCAGGTCTGCCAGCAGGACACGGGGCCCAGGAGTCTCCCCCAGGCTCCTTCCCCTCTGGCGTCACCACACTGCTGTCCTTCTGAAGGCCACAGAGGGCATCAGGACCACTGCCAGGCCCTGCCTGCCTTGACATGAAAACCCAGGCGGGCTGTTTGCTCAAATGGCAAGGTGAGGGGGCAGCCTCTCTCCTTCCCTTGTTCTCTCCCTCCCGGATACTAAACTTACTGTGGTTTCATCCACTTTATCATCTCATTTGCTTTCTGATCTGATCCTGGGCTGCCATGTGGCTGATCAAAGGCAGATGTGAGCTCTCATCTTCACAAAGAAGTCCCTATATTCAAACAAACATGTTAATTTACCTGGCTCCTTGCCTGCAGATACCTCCCCTTGCGCCCTTTGACCATTCCTCAGTATATTCCTTCACTCCCCATGCCTCCTCCTGCGAGTCACGCTTTCTTTCTCCTCTCTTTGTATGACCTTTGTATTCTCATTTGTCTAAAAATCTCTTCCTTCTCCAGCTCACGTTCTGTTATAGGTTAAAATAATAAAATGGCTTTTTACCCCCATGTCATCGTCCTCATACTTGAAGAAAAAAAATCATAGTTTTTTTTTTTTTTTTCGGTACGCAGGCCTCTCACTGTTGTGGCCTCTCCCGTTGCGGACATGGCTCATGGGCCCAGCCGCTCCACAGCATGTGGGATCTTCCCGGACCGGGGCACGAACCCATGTCCCCTGCATCGGCAGGTGGACTCTCAACCACTGCGCCACCAGGGAAGCCCCATCATAGTTTTTTTAAACCTCAGACATGCACTTATTTTCGGCAGCCTAATTTGTTTTTAATGGTGGCATATGTTATCGAATTCCAACTTTGCTTTCTTCTTGCCTGTCTTCCCCTCTCCTTCCATCTTCCCTGCCTCTCCCTTCTCTGTCTTCTTGTCTGCCCCTTCCTTTCGGGATGTGTCCTTCTACCTTGTCCTTCCCTTCCTCCACCTTTCTTTCCTTTCTATGTCCCTTCCCTCTGAGAGACAGTCACCCCTCTTGCATTCTCCCCAAATTCTACCATACTGCTGTCTCTCTCTTTGCTGTCTTTCTGCTGAGTTGCTACTTTCAAGGTTTTGAAATTCAATAAATCCATGATAGTTTGTCCTAATTTGGAGAGAAAGTCAAGCAGAAATAATAAGCCTGAAAAACAGAATGTTTTACAAAAATCTCCCAGTTGAAGGATATTAAGTGGACACAATATGACTGTTGACAAAGAATGAAGGAAGCTAGTCACAGAACTACCAATAATAATTTACTGAGTTTTCAGGGCTGTGAGTGATTGAGATGAACAAGGCTTGATCCATGCCCCCGAGGATTTTAAATATAGTACAGAAAATACAGTGTGCTCGTATGTGACCTTAATAAAGGCAGAGTGTGTGAGAAGCTGATTCATCTGACAGCCATTAACCCCCACACTGCAGTTAGAGCTGTGGAAAACTCAGAAGTGAATCCCACATGGTCTTCACCCTCAGGGCACTTAGACTCTAGCAGAGGATCAATCTGTACTTAAATGATTACCATGCAAAGCCCCAAACCAACAAACAAAACCCTCAGGGTGAAGGACGATGAGCAGTTGCTAGGGCAAAGTGAT